>NC_064830.1:4680833-4992222 GCF_024166365.1 Elephas maximus indicus | reverse complement strand
CAAAGAATATTTTCTTCTCTGTTTAAACTATTTCTTGAGTTCTTATAATAGTGGTCTCATACAATATTTGTCCTTTTGCAACTGACTAATTTCACTCAGCATAATGCCTTCCAGATTCCTCCATGTTATGAAATGTTTCATGGATTCATCATTGTTCTTTATTGATGCGTAGTATTCCATTGTGTGAATATGCCATAATTTATTTATCCATTCATCCATTGATGGGCACCGTGGTTGCTTCTATCTTTTTGTTATTGTAAACAGTGCTGCAGTGAACGTGGGTGTGCATATATCTGTTCGTGTAAAGGCTCTTATTTCTCTAGGATATATTGCAAGGAGTGGTTAAACATCAATTTTTAAAAATGTTTTAAACAAAGATATTGAAAATATCTCCAAGATGGCAACACAAAAATTGTCATTTTATAATATTTAATCTTATAATAAAACATTTGTTTTCTTTTGAGATTCATGGGCATATAATGCCACATTAAATGTTTAAATATAAAAAGATGAGTCTTTTTGGTCATGTAATTTTTAATAAGAAGCATTCTGTTTATATTTTTCTCATATGTAAAAGGACAAAAAATATATGTAGACTTGTGTGATGGGATCTTCTGTTATTTAAAATCAAAGTTCTTTATTTCAAAATTTTTTTTATTGTGCTTTAGATAAAGGTTTACAGAGCAAATTAGTTTCTCATTAAACAATTAATACACATATTGTTTTGTGACATTGGTTTCCAACCTCATGACATGTCAACATTCTCCCCTTGTCAACCTTAGGTTTCCCATTACCAGCTTTTCTGTCCCCTCCTGCCTTCTCATCCTTGTCACTGGGCTGGCGTGCCCATTTAGTCTCTTTTTGTTTTGTGGGTTTGTCTAAGTTTTGGGTGAATGGGGATCCTCAGGGGTGACTTCAGTACTGAGTAAAAACGGTGTCCAGGGGCCATAATCTCGGGGTTTCTCCAGTCTGTCTCAGACCAGTACGTCGGTCTTCTTTTTTGTGTGTGTGAGTTAGAATCTTGCTCTACATTTCCCTCCAGCTCTGACCAGAACCCTCCGTTGTGATCCCTGTCAGAGTCAGTGGTGGTAGCCAGGTACCATCTAGTTGAGCTGGACTCAGTCTGGTGGAGACTGTGGTAGTTGTGGCCCATTAGTTCTTTGGACTAATGTTTCCCTTGTGTCTTTTGTTTTCTTCTTTCTTCCTTGCTCCAGATGGGGTGGGGCCAGTGTAGTATCTTAGATGATCACTCACAACCTTTTAAGACCCCAGATCCTACTCACCAATGTACGATGTGGAACATTTTCTTTATAAACTATCTTATGCCAAGTGAGCTAGATGTCCCCCAAGACCATGGTCCCCTGCCATCAGCCCAGTCATTTGGTCCCTCAGGAGTTTGGATGTGTCTGTGGAGCTTCCATGACCTTGCCTTGGCCAAGCTGTGCTGGCTTCCCCAGTATTGTGTATTGTTTTACCCTTCACCAAAGTTGCCACCTGTCTATTGTCTATTCAGTGTAAAACCAAATTTCTTAAAGGCTGTATTGTTAAAAAGTTGCAAAGAGGGTTGCAATTACCAGTGAATTACTGGTAAATTACCAGGAAGCAATGACCAGTAAATTAGTGAAAAGCATACCTTTACGAGGTACTTAGTAACACTCCAGAGAATGTTTCCAAAATATCGTAGGTAATATGAACTGTCACTGTGAGTTTGAAACTTCAGATGATAAATAGCAATTTATTTTAATAGAATGAAGTAGAAATATCAACTGTAGAGCAGTCTCTTCAAACATAATGCAAAATGGATAATTCTCTCATTTACAGTGATAACTATAATCCTCTTCCAACCATGAAACAACAGATCTATAAAGTGTAATTGAAAAAGCAATGTATTAAAATGTGCAAATGAAGATACATAAATTTTTAAAAATCAAATATATCATTTCAAAGGAATGAAATCCCATTCGTTCCTAAACATGGTTCAATAAGGAGTTTATTTAATGTATTTCACTGATAGGCAATGTAAAGCCAAATCGGAATCTAATTCCTTTACACTGGACAGGGAACCATAAAATAAGCTGCTTCATAAGGACAAAATTCATTCCTGTGTGCATATGATGTCAATCAACATTTTGGATGCTAAATTCCAAAGAGACTTAATTAAAAACTTATTGTTTATCCTTTCCATCTTGCTCAAGGACCTTTGAAATTGTTAGAGTATTTCTCTATGTTTTCTTGGGAATTTGGCAAGAAAAGAAGAAAAGCTATTTTCTGTGCTCGTGGATTCTGAGATACGAACAAATTATGTGAGCTGACCATGCATAAACAGTTTCAGAGCCACAGTTAGAAGCTGGGTTGTCTGCAGGGATTTAAAAGCTAGAAATGCACCTCTGAAACCAGATCCTACCTCCTTTTTTTTTTCAATCTAAGTATGCGATTCCTCCTTTTGTTTTCCTTTCTTCAGTCATCTAGAGAAATGATAACTAAATAGTGAGTTTACCTATGGTAGGGATGTACATCCCCTAAACAACACAGAAAGTTGTGCTTCCAGCATGGTTTGTCTAAAAAGGGGAAAAATTTTTTTTAAAGTAAGACACATGAATCAAGTTAAAATAAGGAGTCTACTTTGCCACAACAAGTGCTAGATTTGAAGACACGGGAGACTTTATTTGACTTAAGGGTCCGTGTGGTCACAACAAATAAAATCCTGCACCTTCCAAAGAAAGTTGAACTCAGGAAGAATTGCCTCATATGGGAGCAGGCACAAAACTCTTTTTAGAAGATGAACTGCGTTGGGTAATTCTTATTTTGCCTCTTTCTCTAGTATCCCTTCAGTGAATCTGAAGAATTGAAGGCTAGATTGGATCGTGCATTCTTATTTGGCAAACTCTATTCATTTGCTTCTCAAAGGCCATCAAAGTTGTTATCAATCCAGGGCCATTATTCTTGCAGACTCCCAGATGCTGTTCAATTTTCTTGTTGGCAGCCGTATTTTACACAATGTACTGAAAAATGTGGACATGATCTTAACAGCCTAAGAGAACAGTGTTGCTGCCATCATTTGCTATTTGGGGGATAAAGCCGTTGCTAATCAAGCCTATTCTTGGTTTTTATACATTAATATTCTTGTTTTTGTAAAATTATATGGCAACACCATTTTGTCCATTGGATCATTTCTTCATGAAGATACCCTTATATACAGTGTATGTATACATATATATATACTGTAGAATTATATATATAATCTATGATATATATGTATACATATACAGTAGAATTATAAAATTCTTGTTTTTTCAATGATAGAAGATATTTCTCCTGGCTTGATCGTATAATTTTCCTCTTGAGCTTAATTGAGCTTTAAATTTTAGGGATTTTGATCCATCGTCCTCTAGAATGCTGTTATAAATTTTGGTAATCCATGTATTGGCCTTAGCCTAAAAATGCAGCTTGAAAATCATCCTGACTTCTGTAGACCTACAGAAATTTCTTGTATCCAAAATACATAATAACCTAATGCCATCAAGTCAGTGCTGATTCATGGTGACCTATGTGTTACAGAGTAGAACTGTCCATAGGGTTTTCTTGGCTGTAATCTTTATGAAAGCAGATCACTAGGCCTTTCTCTCAGGGAGCTACTCCATGGGCTCAAACTGCCAACCTTTATGTTAGTAATTGAGAATAAACTGTTTGTGCCACCGAGGGACCTTTTATCATACCTGATAGCTATATATATAATTGCACATGAATTTTCCTTTTTTCACCACACGTTACTTACCATTTGCCATTATTTACACCAAGCCATAAAACAGTTTGGTAGAAAAAAAGTAACATATTGGTCTTAATAGTGAACAACTAGGAAGAGAAAATGTAGAAAATAAGGAATGGCATTGTATGTGTTACTTCTCAAATTTTGGGAATCATACCGTTTCTCACTCAATCTAAATTTAACATTTCAAAACATGCCAATTAAACCATACATTTAGTTATCTTCCAAAAATGCCAAAACCTAAAATAATGATGATAATAATAACTAGATAAGGAGCATGGGAAAAACTGTAACAGCAGACAAGAGAAGTTAGCTTGCTTTCAAACGATTAAAAATGGATTGGTGGAAGATTATTACCAGTTAGCTGAACCAAGACTCCTAATTAACATGACAGCAGAGGGGGCTAGGTGGGAATTACCCAGTCCTGGAGAATTGGTTTAAAGTTGATTGAAAATAAGGGAGAATGCAGCCATTCCGCCCATTCCAAGCAGCTAGGCAACTCTTCTCATGATGTCTCACTTCCTTCTCACCACATTCAGGAGATGGCAGACTTCTTTGTCCTCTGAACAGATTAAAAAAGACAGGCTCATGATGCCAGGCATAGTGGAGGGCAGGAGCAAGTCATAAAGTTGACTCTCTGATAACAGGTTGTTGTTGTTGTTAGGTGCCATCGAGTCGGTTCTGACTCATAGTACCACAGAATGAAACACTGCCCGGTCCTGCACCATCCTCACAATCATTGCTATGCTTGAGCCCATTGTTGCAGCCACTGTGTCAATCCATCTCGTTGAGGTTCTTCTCTTTTTCGCTGACCCTCTACGTAACATGATATTCTTCTCCAGGGACTGATCCTTCCTGGCAACATGTCCAAAGTATGTAAGATGCAGTCTTGCCGTCCTTGCTTCTAAGGGGCATTCTGGTTGTACTTCTTCCAAGACAGATTTGTTTGTCCTTTTGGCAGTCCATGGTATATTCACTATTCTGCACCAATACCACAATTCAAAGGCATCGATTCTTCCTCAGTCTTCCTTAGTCATTGTCCAGCTTTTGCATGCATATGATGCAACTGAAAATATCATGGCTTGGGCCAGGAGGATTAGTTAAATACCTGAAAACACTCAATGAGATTCACCCTCTTGCGACCCTGCTACCAAAGTGTGTCTTGTGACATATGCACACCCAGGTAAGATATTAAAATATTCTGTGGAGAAATTGGATGGCTGTAGAGAAAAGACTTAGAGCATTGACTTAAGAGATTCCCTAACAGAAACCCAATTTACCTGTAAAATGAGGTCCATCACCCAAAAAGGCGCACATAGGCACACAAAGCTTTTTTTTTTTTAATTTTATTGTGCTTTAGGTGAAAATTTACAGTGCAGATTAGTTTCTTATTGAAAAATTTATACACAAATTGTTTTGTGACATTGGTTCCAATCTCTGCAATGTGTCAGCACTCTCCCCCGTTCCACCCTGTCTATTCCTGCCTTCTTGTCTTTGCTTTTGGGCAAGTGTTGCCATTTGGTCTTATACATTTGATTGAACTAAGAAGCACTTTCCTCACGTGTGTTATTGTTTATTTTATAGGCTTGCCTAATCTTTGTCTGAACGGCGGACTTCAGGAGTGGCTTCATTTCTGAGTTAGCAGGCTGCCCAGAGGCTTGAGTCTTGGGGGCCCACAAAACCTTTAATTATGTTGTTAGTGTGTCATTCTTAAGTATTAACTGGCTACTAAGGGTAACCAGACTTTTGGGATATCCTTCAACATGAAAAAGAGAGACTAAATTAAACAAAACAAAACAAACAAACAAACTGGAACTTTTTGGAAACAGAAACAATGGAGATACCGAGAATTATCATTAATATCATCAGAGAATAAGAGAGATAGCATGCATCCATGAAAAAAGAACTAGATGGCATAAAAATGAACAATTAGAGAACACAAAAGGATTCTTGAAAATAAAAATATGTGATAGTAAAAATTCATTAGCTGCTCTGGAAGACGATGTTGATGTATCCTTTGTAACTTGAAAGAAAAGATAAAGACAAGGAGACATATAGGGTGTTTTTGAAGTTACACTGGAATTGTGAATACAATAGGATAGAAGTAAAATAAGATTATTATTTTTTAATCTACTCATTCTGGAGAGGAACAAATGAGCAAGAAAGCAATCCAAGACATGCTATGAGTAATTATCAAAGAAAATATAGGATGGTGAATAACAACAGAAATTTTCCAGAGATAGATGAAGCGTTGCAGGAGCTGAAGTTGAGATTGGGGTTACCATTAGGTTTAGGGAGGAGGTTAGTTCAAGGACCAGACCTAGGGAAGAGGTTTAATTTATTCCAAGCTTAATGTGCAGTCACTAAATAATTTCAAATTAAGGCATGAAGCAATTTATACTACTTTTATTACATCTTTTTAAACTGTCAAACTGGCTGTTGTGTTTACTGCTGTATTCAAGAAGAGAAGTATTGCAAGTGAGGAAAAGAGTTAAGAGACTTCTTGGTGAGTCCTGGCAAGAGATGTTGGGACCTGTTTTAGAGAGGGAGGATAGATGCAGAGGAATAGGGGCTTTGAATTTTGTTTTGGAGATAAAATCAACAGTTTTTCATGATGAATTAGATGTGAGTGCGAATGAGAAGGAAGACTCAAGGGTAATTATCAGGTTGCTTGTTTGTGTGAACAAACGGTTAATACAGTGGAAGAAAATTTGCAGAGAAGTAAGACTGACTATGTGACATCCACATAGAAATGCCTGATCATCTTTTGGACAGATATACAAATCTGGAGCTAAGAGAAGCCTCTATAGATTTCATGTGTCATGAAATGGACGATGTTTGCTAAGGAGAGAGCATTGAGAGGCAAGTGGGCCCAGAAAGGAGTTCTGAGGAGCTTCAAAATTTAGCTGGTTAGAAAAGAAGGAAGTAGGTGGCCAGAGACGTGACAGGAAAACCAAGTGTTATGGACTGAATTGTTGTTGTTTTGTTGTTAGGTGCCGTCGAGTCGGTTCTGACTCATAGCGACACTATGCACAACAGAATGAAACACTGCCCGGTCCTGCGCCGTCCTTACAATTGTGGTTATGCTTGAGGTCATTGTATCTACCAAAAATACATGTTGTAAATTCTAACCACTCTATTTGTGGATATAATCTATTTGGGAACAGGATTTTCTTTGTTATGTTAACGAGGCTATGTCAGTAGGGCATGCCTTACGTCAATCGCTTTTAAGATATAAAAAAAACAGGTCAGACACAGAAGCAGGAAAGCAGGAATGGAGAAAGCTTGGTGCCACATGGCCATCATCAGGGAATTGGGGAAGAGAGGCTGGAAGAGACAAGGACTTTCCCTCTGAGCAGACAGAGAAAGTCTTTCCTAGAGCTGGTACCTTGAACTCAGACTTCTAGCCTCCCAAACTGTGAGAAAATAAATTTCTGTTTTTATATATAAGCCGCCCACTTGTGGTATTTCAGCAGTACTAGGAAACCAAGACAACAGGAGACTGGGGTGTTATGTAGGCTGACAAAAAAGAAATTGTAACGAAGATGGAGTGATCAACTGTGTAAAAAACTGCTGAGAGGAAAGACTGAAAAGCTTCCCTTGATTTAGCATCTTGGAGATCCTTAGTGAACTTCACAGGGAATCATCTCTGAGTCAAAATCTGGATGTGGGTTCCAGCAGTCTTCGTTTAAAAAAAAAATCTGGGTATTTCTGGCTAGTTATGATTAATGAACTTTGAAATGAACTGTGATAGAGAAATGTCACATCAGGGAGTTGCTATTTTTGAAGTTGGGTGATGGTAAGACATTTTGTGTTTGAAGTAGAACAATTTAGTAAATGTGAGAGGTTGATGAGAACTGGAGAAGAGATGCCATTGAGGTAATGAGCGGAGATGGGGTCCAGGGCATTGGTGGTTAGTAAAGGAAGCCTTCTCCCTATGTGTAGGAGAATATACACCATTTGTAGGGAGCACGAAAAAGGAGAATATAGGGGCCGGGTGTAGGCTTGCATACTTGTGATAGGAAGAGTCCATTGCAATAGCTGTTTCTTTTCTTCCTTTTTTTTCTTTTTAATTGGTGAAGAATTTATTGGCTTCTGACAAAGCTATTAAAGATAAGCTCAGTTCAGCCATTCTCACTTTTATTTCTGTTATTTATTTATTTTGTTGTTCAGAATATACACAGCAAAATACACACCAGTTCAACAGTTTCTACGTGTACAAATCAGTGACATTGATTACATTCTTTGAGTTGTGCAACCATTCTCACCCTCCTTTTTTTGAGTTGTCCCGATCTAATCTTTTGAGTTGCTGTTGTCAATTTGATGGAGTAGCTGTATTTTCTATGAGGACTCATTAACAACCTGAGTTGTGCAGATGACACAACCTTGCTTGCTGAAAGTGAAGAGGACTTGAAGAACTTACTGATGAAGGTTAAAGACCACAACCTTCCATATGGATTACACCCCAACATAAAAAAACAAAAATCCTCACAATTGGACCAAAAAGCAACATCATGATAAACAGAGAAAAGATTGAAGTTGTCAAGGATTTTGTTTTACTTGGATCCACAATCAACATCCATGGAAGCAGCAGTCAAGAAATCAAAAGATGCATTGCATGGGGCAAATCTGCTGCAAAGGACCTCTTTAAAGTGTTGAAAAGCAAAGATGTCACCTTGAAGACTAAGGTACGCCTGACCCAAGCCATGATTTTCAATCGCATCACATGCGCGTGGAAGCTGGACAATGAATAAGGAAGATCAGAGAAGATTGAAGCCTTTGAATTATGGTGTTGGTGAAGAATATTGAATGTACCACAGACTGCCAAAAGAATGAACAAATCTGTCTTGGAAGAAGTACAACCAGGATGCTGCTTAGGAGCAAGGATGGCAAGACTACGTCTTACATACTTTGGACATGTTGTCAGGAGGGATCAGGCCCTGGAGAAGAACATCATGCTTGGTAAAGTACAGGGTCAGTGGAAAAGAGGAAGACCCTCAAGGAGATGGATTGACACAGTGGCTGTAACAATGGGCTCAAGCATAACAATGTTTCGTTCTGTGGTACACAGAGCCGCTATGAGTCAGAACTGACTCAATGGTGTCTAACAACAACAACAACACAAGGTAAATCAGGGTGTCAGACATAAGAAGACAAGGGATATCTTGGGCTTAAAGAGTAAGTTGGTGTTGAAAAGTGGAGAGGTTCTGAGAGGATGGGTAATGTAAAAGGAAACATCAGCGTCAGCTATTTTATGATTTTTTTTCCTTGGGACAAGATGTAAGCTGAGTATCACATAATATTTAAGGACAAGGTAACAAATAAGATGGAAAATAATTGTGTAGTATAAGGGCCAATTGTTGATAGTTGCCATCAAGTCTATTCTGACTCATGACAACTCCATGTAAATACATTCACAAACTTTTAAGGCTTACTGCAGACTCATCGCTCTAGGACGCTTCAGAAAAGTAATCACTAGGAATATATTTTTCTATTCATAATATGCTAACTAAATCAGGAGGTAGATACAAATCTGTGTGTCTTCTCTAATAAAAGAAAGAATATACCAAGGTCTAATGGTATGGAAGGATGAAGAAATGTTTCTTCCTATTTTTGCGTCTAATTTTAGATTTTCTTCTTACAATGATCAAATACTTTCTGTGCCATAAGGGAGAATTCCATTTTATATAAAAGGTTTATCTTTTCACTTAAGGGAATTCATATGAATGATCACTCAGAACTTATGAAATGGAAGAAATTTGTAGGGTGCACAAAAAAAGGAAAAAAAAATTTTTTTTACATAACAAAATCACCTGTTTTTTTATGCTATTAGTTTTCTACTGCACCAACCATCATTAGTGCAGTTCAGAGAGCCTAGTTTCATGTGATTGCAAATATATGCCATGGAAAATAGAGGTTTCCTGTAGCTCGCAGGTGGAGGATAAAGAAAAATGACTGCGACTGAGTGACTCCATGTGCAAATGTATTCTTACATAGATCTTTGACTTTAATTTCAAAGATTAGTTTACAAATTAAAGGATTATTTTTCTGAAGTTTTAACCTGCAATCTGAAAAATCAAGCTGTGTTCTTGCAGATTTTAAGACTAATGATAGCAATTCTGCATTCTGAGGTTAGTTGACAATTCTGTTGCTGATTGATGCAGCGCTCTCCAAAGCACCCTTAGCTCTGCAGCCCTGAGCAATATAGTCATTTGGCTGAAATACGCAATTCTGAAGTCAAATTGATAAGGGCCTTTTTTTAAAAGTAAAAGTTTACAAGGTGACTTTCCATAGCTACTTTTTATGATACCAGATTTTACAACGTTAAACGTCCTCAAAAATATTCTCAATTTCTTCATTGTTTGTTGTCTCTTACATAAAACTGCAATGCCCTCTTAATGCTGTTACAAAACAATAATAAGAAGCTTTAAAACAGCTGCTTCCCCAAGCTTTGTTAATGTGGTAATAAACCAGAACAGTGGGTCTAAATATTTCTAACATTTCTACAGAAAAGGTTGCCCCATTCTCCATTCAAGGTTAATGATGAGGCATTGGGTTATTTAATAAGTGCTAAATTGGCCTGTAATGTTTTAAATTGTCTATAAATAATGAGCAGACAAATGGAGTGTATGTCAGAAATTATTTATGAGCTACTTCCACGATCAATCTTATAAATGTTTATATAAATGACTCATCATATTATTCAAAGTCAAAGACAGATTTAATCACTTACAGGTTTACAGCATAAAATGAGAAAAATACGTTAGAATTAAGTGTAAGTGAGATAGCAAATAGATAAAGTTTCAAAGGAACTTCACTTACCAATAAATATACCCACCCAGTGCCCTTGAGTCAAAGTATAGTGACAGTAATATCATATGACGCCAGTATAATCACTTATAAAACACCTTTATATGCACTATATATGTATTTTTTTTTAATTTTCACAACATTGTAAGATAGGCAGTAAATATTGTGCTTATTTTTTGAAGTTATAAATCATGCTCAGAAAGGTAAAAAAAATATCACTAGCAAATAATAAAACTAAATATCAACTCTGAACTTCAGGCTTCCAAAACTAGTGTGTCTAGTGTTATATTCCGTGGTTCTCTCTCTCTCTGAGCCTATAACATACATATATACATCATGCTCATGTATGCACACAAGGCATGGAGCACACACATATATCATATAAATATATGATATTTTCCTTTTGGGAATTTCATTAATAGTACTCAACTCTTTAAACTTAACTAGGAAATGAAGGTTGGAGGCAATTATGTATGGAAAAATAAAACCCACTCAAGATTATTAGAAAACTTTGGAAGGAAATATAATTATTTGTATATATGCTATCCTCTAATTTCCTTAAATCAGTTTGGATTCCTGGAAATTGAATGTGTATCTTTGATGCAATGATTTCAACAATAATTTATGAAGTGTATGGAATGTGTCTGGCAGTTTCTGCCCTCAGAAAGCCAATAGATGAGGCATTTATCACACTACATTGTGATTGCTTACTTCAATATGTATCTGTTATTTAATTAACTAAACAACAATATTTGTCCTCAGAAGACTGAGTCTCAAGTGGGAGGAAACAGACAAGAAATCAATTACTCTGCAGTGGGAGGTGCTCTATGATAAAGGACGTTCCTGAAGGTTCCTGAAGACTTGCAGGTTGCTAAGTAACCAGGTAGATAAGGATGGGTGTCCATTGCAGCCCGAGGAAATGGCATGTACCTGAGCTCGTTGGTGGAGAGGAGCACGCTACATTCGGCTCAGCAGGGCCGGACTGTGTGAAGTGTGGCTTGGATGTAACTGTGATTCAGCTCGCTGTGGTCTTTTTGCCAGCAGGGTGGTAGCATTGTAATGGGCAAGGATGTGGGATTGAAGGAGCAGCCATGATTTTTTTCTTTAGTTAGAAAGGAGAAGAGTCCTGAGGCTGAAGATGTAAGTATAGCTAATGCATTTAAAAAATAACATAAGAAACATAATGATGCCTTTTCAACCCTGTGACCCCAGATCGGCTGTAACTTCTAGGCAAATGGCAATACAGTGCTATTTTCTTCTAAAAGTGATGAACGTGAATTTTAAAACTTAATGCAGGAATAAGGATTCACACAGGGGTTGTGGCTTGGCCCTGGCCTTCTGTTTCTATCTGTGTCAGAATGGAAATCCAACCAACAGGCCATGTTAAACATTCCCATCTCACACTGCACACATATCTGCCTCTCGTTAGAAAGGGTTAATTATTCTTTAGCAAGCATTCTTTTTTCTCTTTTAGCATGAAATGTAATAACATTGGAGTATTCTGTTCTGAATTAAATGTTACTGTCTTAGTTACCTAGTGCTGCTATAACAGAAATACCACAAGTGGATGGCTTTGACAAAGAGAAATTTATTTCTTCACAGTAAAGTAGGCTAAAAGTACAAATTCAGGGTATCAGCTCCAGGGGAAGGCTTTCTGTCTCTGTCAGCCTTCTCATCAGTCTTCCCCTAGACCAGGAGCTTCTCCGCTCAGGGACCCAGGGTCCAAATGACACGCTCTGCTCCAGGCACTGTTTTCTTGGTGGTAGGAGGTCCCCAACTCTCTGCTTGCTTCCCTTTCCTTTTCATCTCTTGAGAGATAATAGATGGTGCAGGCTGCAACTCAGGGAAACTCCCTTTACATTGGATCAGGGATGTGATCTGGATAAGGATGTTAAAATCCCACCCTAATCCTCTTTAATATAAAGTTACAATCACAAAATGGAGGGCAGTCACACAGTAGTGGACATCATGGCCCAGCCAAATTGATACACACATTTTTTGGTGGACATAATTCAATCCATGATAGTCACCCTCAAGAAGAAGACCTATATTTTTCAGATGCCCCTCAGGCTAAAATTTTGTGCAAAGGTATTATGTGTTTCCAAGACATGCTACTCTTCTTTCAAGTCCCTTTGATGAAATAAATATAAACTTTTCTCTAATCAGAAAGCTATTTTATTTTTCATGTGAAATGAGTCAACTTTTCTTACAGAACTGCCCACTGTTGTGGAAATTCAGCCATATGAAATATTGAGTTCCATAGCAGGACGTGTATGAATGCATGTACTGAAAGTTTTAAGAGATGTTCCAGAATACAACATAAAGTAGACTTTTTTCTTCCTATTTTATGGGAGTAAAATTTACTTATGGTAGAAACCACAAATCTAAAATATATATATATATATTTTATATCAGGTTGATTACTCATATTTCTGCCTAAGAACCATGGCATTTTTTTTCCCATGAAAATGCTTATTTTTACATATCTGGTGTAAAATCAAGGACAGTATCCTAAAATGTCTCTGTATTAACAATGCCCAGGACTATGCATGGCATAGATGAACTCAGCAACTACTTGTTGGATGACAATAACATGTGTCTACACGGAAACACCTCACTTCCATAGTAAAATATACTGTTTCCGCATAATACCGAGTTGGACACTGAGATAGAAGTAACCTCCTTTGAAGTTCTTCAGAAAATTTATTTTCTTTCCTGCATTTGGGAGGTCTTAAATAGTTTATGAATTTACGGCTTGCATTTAATGTACTTTTGGGTCTGTGAAGAGTTTCTGGAAATTTTGAAGGGAGAAATAGAAAAGAGCAAGATAGTGGTAAGGAGGAGTAGGTTGTATGAGCTCAATCAAAGAAATAGGAGGGTAGCCCTAACAATCATATAACTTCTTTGGATCCATCTAAAGACTTTTGGAAGTATGAATTTCCCAGATTTTTTAAGCCCTTGTACCATCTTCATTGTACTGTGCAATTACTGTTAGTTGGGTACAATGTCTAGTGATTAGAGTTGGTTGTGCTTGATTTTCAAAGAAAATTAAACCAAACACTTTCAGATATGTGGACATGAATAAAAGGGAATTAAAGAAGCAGCCTAGATCTAAAAAGTAAAGGGTCATAACTCCTAATTTGCATTTATCTTTATGAGTTGTTTCGTGATTATCCCCAAGAATCACAGGCTCTAGACCTTTTCTTTTACTAACCCATCACAATTCTACTGTTTTTAGTTCCATTCTCTTAGTAAATCCTTTTTTTTTTCCTTTTGGATTTGCTTTATGACAATATTTGATACTATGGTTTGTCTGTGAAAGATTATTATAATGTGCTAGCACTCAGAGCTAACCAACTATACCTTATTGCAGAGACTGACTAGTGTGATTGTGTCTAGACACTCACCTGTTTACATTGTTTTCTATACCCATCAAATCATATCTCAGTGGTGACTACTTACTATAAAACTTACTATACTTACTTTTATTCATTATATGTTTTGAGATAATCATTGATGATCACAAGTAATGGTAAGAATTACATGGTAAGAGCATCTATAACCTTTACCCAGCTTCCCTCAATGGCAACATCTTGCAAAAATGTAGTACTGTATCACATCCAGGAAGCTGACATTAACCAGCCAAGCACAGAACGTTTCATCTGCACAGGGATCTCTCATGTTGTCATCTTATATTCAATTCTCTTTTCCTCCTGCCCCCATTCACTTTTCAGCCACTGTCAACCGCTGATCTCATCTCCATTTCTATAACTTCTTATTTCAAAAATGTTATGTATATGGAATCATACAGTATGTCATCTTTTTGGCATGGACATCATCATCAGTCTTTGGAGAGTCATCCAGGTTGTTGCATGTATCGGTCAATTGCTTCTTTTTATTGCAGAGCAATAGTCCGTGGTATGAATGTACCACAGTGTTTTGTGATCACTCACCTGATGAAGGACATCTGAGTTGTTTCTAGATTTTGGCCACCATGAAGAAAGCTTCTACAAACATTCATGCACAGATTTTGAGTGAACATATATATTTTTTCCTCCCTCTGGGATATATGCCTAGGTGTACAATTTCTGAGTTATGGGTTAGTTATATGTTTAGTTTATTAAGAAACTGCCAAACTGTTTTCCATATTGGCTGTACCATTTTACATTCCAGCAATGTAGAAGGGGTACAGTTTCTACTCATCCTTACTAGCATTTGGTGTTGTCAGAATTTTTAATTTTAACCATTCAGGTACGTGTGCAGTAATAACTCATTATAGTTTTAATTTGCATATCTAATATCTAATGATGGTGAACATCTTTTTGTGGGCTTTTTTGCTATCTGTATGTCTTCTTTGGAAACCCTGGTGGTGTAGTGGTTAAGTGCTATAACCAAGAGGTCGGCAGTTCAAATCCACCAGGCGCTCCTTGGAAACTCTATGAGGCAGTTCTGCTCTGTCCTACAGGGTCGCTATGAGTCGGAATTGACTCAACAACACTGCGTTTGGTTTTTTGGTTTTTTATATCTTCTTTTGTGAAATGTCTCTTCATATCCTTTGCCTTAATTGGATTTTTATTATAATTATTGTCATTTTTTACTGTTGAGTTTCAAGAGTTCTTTTAGTCCTTTAAAAGTTAGATACATGGTTTGCAAATATTTTCTCCCAGTGTGTGACCTATCTTTTCAACTTTTTAACAGGGTCTTTCACAGAGCAAAAGTTTTTAATTTTGATGAAGTCTATTTTATCAATTTTCCTTTTATGGAACTTTATATCTAATCCAAGATCCTGAAGATTTGTTCCTATTTTCTTTTCTAAAATTGTATAATGTTGCATTTTACATTTAACTCCATGGTCAATCTTGAGTCATTTTTTGTATAACTTGTAAGTCTTAGGTTCATTTTTTTTTTTTTTTAATCTATGCATGCCCATTTCTTCCAGCATTTTTGAAAAGGCTCTCTTTCCTCCATTCAGTTGTATGAGAAGGCAGTTCTTTGGAAAGGCCAGGTAGCCATGGTTTTCTTTGTTCTTCTCCCTGCTGGCATCTTCACACCTCAAGTCCCACCCCCTATCCCACTCCACCCCACAGAGGCATGATGGTTGTTAGCACGATTAGAAAGGAGACAATTAGTCACGTAGGCTGGGGCATAAAATAGCTGGGATAAGCAGTTTTCTTTGTCTCCCCAGGTATGGTGCTAGCGGGGCATGCATAGTATTAGCCTTACAGCCCATCTAAGTGGACCTACCTGGCCAGGGGGAGACCCACAGGAGGGAGGGTCCCATCGTGTCCCCTCAGCCAAGCTGCCAGGCAGAGGGCGGGTGTGGAAGAATCTATATCCACTGGAACACTTTCCAAAAGCTGGGCGGATAATCATCTCCTCATTGAGGTCTCCCACCCACGATACAAAGTAGGGTGTGCATGCAGAAGTCATCATCTCTGCTCAGGCAGATTTGGAGCCGGGGGCTGCCATCTGTTGTATACTGTCTGCTTCTTATTGTAAGTAATAAAAGCTACACTCCACCTGCTAATGTGCATTCAAGCTCTGACCAGAATGACTTGATGTTTATGGAGTGACCCAGATTAATCATTAGCTCCCTTTTTCTAGTGGCCTCCTGAAATCAGGGTCTACTGGAGAGAACCCTGCAGATTTGCCATGTTGCACCTCTGATTTGGCGCAGCAAAGCTGAGTCTGACAATGTCCCTCACTTATGTTTACTGTGCAGATTTGAACCCTGCTCACTGAGCCGTAACTGAGCGTTGGGCTTTTTTTGTCTGCACCCATCTGTGTTTCAGGGCTGCTGGCTTCTGTCATCCCATGTCTTGGATATATGAGGCCAAAAGAAAATCCAGGGAACTTGTCACTGTGTTGTTGATTGGGCCCCAAACTTGCTGGTCTGCCTTCTTCTTTCACCTTTCAGAGTCTTCCTGATCGTTTTTCAAGTGATGCCAGGGTTTTAAGTTGTATTTAGTTTAAACAATAGGTAAAAACATGTCTATGCCTTCTTCCCAGAGTGGAAGGCTTATACTTACCTTTAAGGACAATCTCATCTTTCTTTATGTTAACTGGATTGGATTTTGAATCATATGAAAATGATTATACTTAAAGACCCATCTAGGAGACTTTCATTTGTGACAGTGAGGAATTTTGTGACAGTGGTGGGGTTGGAGATCTTAATAAACCCACATTTGTATAAAACACAGCAGTTATTATATTGCTGTGTTCCAAGAAAGTAAGGTAAATTTTAAGACCTCAACCTATGTGTCTTTTCAGTTGTATCCTTTTTTGTTGTAATAAAGTTGTAGCCATGTCCATAAGTATGGTATACTCTCTGCGAGATTCTGTGAATTGTTCCAGTGAATTAACAAAGCCAGCAGTGGCTGGCATCTGCCTATTTGGCTATCTGAAAGAAGGTGTCCTTCCAGCATGAAAACTCTGACTTAGCTCTGGGCGGCTAGGGTCTGAGAAATGCCGCATGGAGAGCTGGTCTGAAAGATGGCAGACCTCTAACTTGTGAGCGCTGTCCCAGCTCCGCATGGTGGGGTCAGAGAGGCAGTGTGCCACATGAGCAGCTGGTGAGGAGGGGTAGAAGTGGGAGGGTGAGGACTGGATCCATTTCAACACTTTGGAAATTGGAGTCATGCTGATCCTTACCATGCAGTTGGCGATGAAGGTGGTGTCTTTCCACTGTGCCCCTTGTTTAGTGTACTCGCCAAGCTGATAATGAGGGGAGAGGATGCAAAAACAATAGTAACAGCTACAATAGCAACCCCTCCCCACCACAAACAGCGTTAGATACCAGAGAATTGGTGCATACCCAGATTTAGTACATACGAAATATAAATAATAATACATCAAATGTTAAAACAAATAAATTTATAATTACAATAAACTATCAAATCTAACCTGGCAGATTTTTTAAAAAACCCAAAATCTTAAAAAAAAAACATAAAACCATGGATCAGTCACCAGTTTATAATGGATATAGGGAGTTAATGAAGCTAACAAGGAATGTAGCACAAAATGACAAGAAGAGAGAAAATATTTAAAAGTGACAGAGATATGACAAATAAAATGGGAAGGAAAAGAAGTTTTTTCTAACTGGAGGACAAGTGAAAAAGAATGAAGACAATGGAAAGGCAATATTGGAAGTCGATGACTCAAAATTTCATGAAACTGATGAAAGTCATGAATCTGTGGCTGCAGAAAGATATGTGATATATTTATCAAATGTAATAAAGACAATTGAATTCATGCCTAGAACCCTTGTGACTTACTGCAGGACATTACAGACAAAGGAAAAGCTCCTAAATGCATGCTGAGAGTAAAAACAAATTATAAATTATCCAGGAAAGAGTAATTCCCTGACAGAATACTTTGAAACTGCAACAAAAAAGACAAAAGACAGAGGAGTGATGTCTTCACATGCTGAGGTAACTCTGAATATGTGATGGTTGTTGTTGTTTTTTTTTAGAAATGATGGCAGAATAAAATTTATACATACGACAATAATAAAATTCATCTTGAATAGTTCTGAAGAATTCACTTTAGGAAGGAGAGAATTGATCCTACCTGAAATGTCTGAGATACAAGAAAAAATCATTTGCAAATAAATTAATAAACTTGTACATAAATCTAAACAAACACTGTTTGTAAAGAAGAAAAAAAATACTACATTTAATTGGATGACCACCGCTTTTCTCTCAGTTTGTCTTACTATGGTGGCTTGTGTGTTACTATAATGCTGGAAGCTTTGCCACCATTATTTCAACTACCAGCAGGGTCACCTATGGTGGAAAGGTTTCTGTGGAACTTCCAGGCTAAGACAGACTGGGAAGAAGTACCTGGCACTCCACCTCTAAAAAAGTTTGTGAGTGAAAAGCTTATGGATAGCAGAGAATCATTGTGTGATATAGCGCCAGAAGATGAGCCCCTCAGGTTGGAAGGCAGTCAACATATGACTGGGAAAGAGCTGCCTCCTCAAAGTAGCATAGACCTTAGTGACACGGATGGAGAAAGCTTTTGGGACCTTCATTTGCTGATGTGGCATGAGTCAAAATGAGAACAGCTGCAAACATCCATTAATAATTGGAACATGAATGTACGAAGCATGAATCTAGGAAAATTCCAAAGTCAAAAATGAAATGGAGTACTTGAATATAGGTATCTTAGTACATATAATAAGGAAGACTGAAGAAGAATTGATGCCTTCGAATTATGGTGTTGGTGAAGAACACAGAATATACACTGGACTTCTAGAAGAATGAACAAATCTGTCTTGGAGGAAATACAGCCAGAATGCTCACTAGAGCAAGGATGGTGAGACTTTGTCTCACATAGTTTGGACATGTTATCAGGAAGGATCGGTCCCTGTAGAAGGACATCATACTTGGTAAAGTAGAGGGTCAGTGAAAAAGAGGAAGACCCTCGACAAGATGGATTGATACAGTGGCTGTAACAATGAGCTCAAGTGTAACAACAATTGTGAGAATGGCACAGGATCAGGCAGTATTTTGTTCTGTTGTATATAGGGTCAATATGACCCAGAACTGACTCGACAACAACAATGTATGTGTGTGTGTATATATATATATATATATATATATATACACATATCTTGACAGAAGACAAGTTCAATATATTGGTTAAATTATTGATTAGGAAAGAAAACAGAAAAATAGTGTAATAGAAATTTTAACATCATGAGTAACTTCAAAATATAGAACCATACTTTCAATTAGAAAATATACAATTTTGGCTCATATGAAATAATTACAAAATTAACCATATAATAGACCATAAGAATAGCCTCTAAAAAATTTACAGAATCAGACAAACACAGACTATGTAGTATGACCACAGGACAATCAATTATATTAGTAATAAAAAGGTAAACAACCACATGTTGTTAAAAATTAAACAAAAGCACACATACTATTAAATAATTTATGACCTAAAGAAGATATTATGTGGGAGATTAGTACTGAAAATATTACATTTTAAAATGCCCGAACATAAAGTTAGAAAAACAACAACAAAATAAATCCAAATTAATGGGAAGAGGGAAGTCATTAAGATAAGAAAAGCAATTAATTACCTGAAAAAATAAGGTATAAGAGAGAGAATCAACAATGTGAAAATTCAGTTATTTGGAAAGCTAAAACAAACAAAATGGCATACAGACAAGGAAACAAATGGCAACAACACCAGGAAAAACCTTGATAGACCTAAGATTAAAGTGATTTAAGAGAAAAAATTCAAGTATCAGGAATTATGGAAATAAAAAAAGAGACACATCATAGATTCAACAGACTGGTAGACCCAAAAACCCACTGCCGTCGAGTCGGTTCCGACTCATAGCGACCCTGCAGAGACTGGTAGACATGGATAATAAAGGGTTGTTTTGCCAGTAGTTTTGAAAATAGATGAAATGGTAAAATGCTAGAAGTATTTCATCAAAACCAACTAAAGGACAAATAGAAAACCAGAATACTGTCATAATCAAGTTAAAAAATTTATCTTTTAGTGAACAACAGGCTACACTTATTTAAAGGTTTGTTCCCTCAGATCTTCAGGGAATGATTCATTCTACATTATATAAAATTTTCCAAAGAAAAGAGAGGGCATGTTTTGCAACTCATTCAATCACACTTGCAAAACCTAAACCAAAAAAACAAAAACAAAAAAAAGTTGCTGTCAAGTTGATTCCGACTCATAACCTAGATGAAAAAAAACCCCAAAAAACAGACAAGACAGAACTTGAAAGGAATATTTTTGGGCAATTTAAAAAAAGTTCTTGGGCAATCTATCAACAAAAACTCAAATGAAGATATTAGCAAAACAAATCAAACCACACATGAAAAGAGATCATGATTTGGTCAGATAAGGTTAATTGTTCACGAAAGATCCTTGCTTCACCTCCCTAACAGAGTTATGCTGGGCATTGGTGGCTCTACCCCGTTATCCACCCCCTTTCATCCAGCTGGGAGCCCTGGAGGCACCGTCGTTAAGAGCTTGGCTGCTAAGCAAAAGGTCAGCAGCTTGAATCCATCAGCAGCTCCCTGGGAGAAAGATGTGGCAGTCTGCTTCTGTGAAGACTTACAGACTTGAAAACCCTGTGAGTCAGTTCTATTCTGTCCTGTGGGGTTGCTATGAGTCAGAATTGACTCTGTCCTAGTGAGGTTTTTCTTTTAAGTAACCTGGAATACCTGCTTTAGAAGAAAAAAAAATATATAGTATTAAATTACTGAGGACCTAAACTTGAATAAACTATGATTTTTTTTTTTAATTCAAGGAGGTTATAGTTTAATTGGAGCCCTGTTGGTGCAGTGGTTAAGTGTTCGACTGCTAACCAAAAGGTGGACAGTTCAAATCCACGAGCTGCTCCTTGGAAGCCCTATGGGGTACTTCTATTCTGTCCTATAGAGTCGTTATGAGTTGGAACTTACTTGACAGCAACAGATTTTATAGTTTAATCAGGGAGCGGAAATAAATACTATAAAAAAATTGCAACCAATGGTTAACAATGAGAAACCCGAGAGTGAGATAGGGAAAGAGACAGATGTAGTATTTTAGTGTCTTAGTTAACTAGTTCTGTCGCAACAGAAATACCGTAAGTGGTTAGTGTTAAAAAACAGAAATTTAGAGTTAAAGAACAGAAATTAATTTTCTCACGGTTCTGGAGGTAAAAGTCCACACCAGGGTCTTAGCCATGTTGACTCCTTCCTGTCTGTAGTGCTGGTGTTCCTTGGTTGTTGGCCATCCTCCCATGGCTTCTCTTACACAATACATGCTTGCATCCGTGCCTCACCTGCTCTTTATGCAGCTCAGAAGTGATTAGGTTCAGGACACAGTCCAAGCTGATATGACTTCATTAACATAACAAATAAAACCCTATTTCTAAACAGGATTGCATCCACAGGTATAGGGGAGGGGGCATGATGAGTCAGTTCGTAACGATTGATAATCTCTAGTTCCTGAGCAGTGCTTTCACAGCTGCGCATTTTCCTCTTATGCTGTAAAGTCCATGTTGTTAGTTGCTGTTTTTTTTTTTTTTTTTGGACTTGTAAATGTTTTTACTTGTTTATTTTATTGTGCTTTAGGTGAAAGTTTACAGCTCAAGTTACTTTCTCATACAAAAATTGATACACATATTGTTATGTGACCCTAGTTGCAATCCCTATAACGTGACAGCACACTCCCCCTTTCCACCCCACGTTTCCCTTGTCCATTCAACTAGCTCCTATCTCTTTCTGCCTTCTCATCCCACCTCTGGACAGGAGCCCGTCATTTGCTCTTGAGTATCTACTTGAACTAAGAAGCACACTCTTCACAAGTATTATTTTATGTTTTATAGTCCAGTCTGATCTTTGTCTGAAGAGAGTTGGCTTCGGGAATGGTTTTAGTTCTGGGTTAACAGAGACCAGGAGCCATGTCCTCTGGGGTTCCTCTAGCCTCAGTCAGACCATTAAGTCTGCTCTTTTTACCAGAATTTGAGTTCTGTACCCCACTTTTTTCCTGCTCTGTCAGGGACTGTCTGTTGTGTTCTTTTTCAGGGCAGTCATTGGTGGTAGCTGGGCACCATATAGTTCTTCTGGTCTCAGGCTGATGGAGTCTCTGGTTTATGTGGCCCTTTTGTCTCTTGAGCTAATATTTTCCTTGTGTCTTTAGTGTTCATAGTAATCTTAATATATAACAAAAGAAAATGTTGTCCAGCCCTGAATCATCTTCATGATCTTCGGAGTGTTTGAGTCCATTGTTGTGGCCACTGTGTATTTTGAGTGCCTTCCAAACTATGGGTCTAATTTTCTAACACTATATTAGAGAATATTCTGTTGTGATCCATTAGATTTTCATTGGCTGGTTTCTGGAAGTAAATCACCAGGCCTTTCTTCCCAGACTGTCTTAGTCTGGAGGTGCCGCTGAAACCTCTCCTCCATGGTGACCCTGATGGTATTTGAAATACTGGTGGCATAGCTTCCAACATTGTAGTAACATGCAAGTCACCGCAGCGTGACACACTGACAGACAGGGGGTGGTTAAAATCCATGCACATACATGATGTATGCTTTTGTAAGGATCAGACACCACAAAATGAAAATAAAAAGCCATCCTACTTGCCTCCTGCTCTAGGTCTTTCCTGATCACACCTTAGTCTGGATGGTTGTTTCTGTAACCTCTCACATATTTTTCTCTGAAAATTGTTTGTAATACATTTGTCATCACTTACCTTTTCCTTCCTTAATTAGCCTCTAATTAAGAAAATATGGCTTATTAATTTTTTGGATATCCAATATATAACATTATGCCTGGGAAATAGTAGGTATTTGATAACTATTTGCTTAGTGAATCAACAATATTATCTTTAAAACATATTTATCCAATTGCCAACAAACCAAAACAAAACCCCAAAACCAAAAAACAAAACCCATTACCCTCGAGTCGATTCCAAGTGACCCTGTAAGACAGAGTAGAACTGCCCCATAGGGTTTCCAAGGAGTGGCTGGTGAATTCCAGCTGCCAACCTTTTGGTTAGCAGCCAAACGCATAACCACCCCCCCGTGGTGACCTCATCAGTGTCAAAGTAGAACTGTGCTCAACAGGGTTTTCAATGCCTGGTTTTTTGGAAGTAGATCACCAAACTACTCTTTTCAGGGGCCTCTGGGTGGACTTGAACGTCCAACCTTTAGGTTAGCAGCCACTAAACATGTTAACTCTTTGTACCTCCCAGGGATTCCTCAAAACAGATTTAGCCACATTACGCTGTTGTTTTTACTGAGGATTTTTTAAATCTTAAATTTAGCGGGCAAATATTTCATACTGAAATGTACCTATTAAAGCAATCTGCTCATAATCTGCAGGAAGGCCGTTTGTAAAATACTTCTGTAACATGTATGTGGAGCCTGAAATCTCACTATTCTGAATTTATAAACAAGCAGTTTGGTTTATTATTGATTATGGGTCATGAAGTGGAGAGCTCATTCAATGTAACAGAGAAATATTGGACAAATCTAATCCCTGAGCCGGCAGTTTTTAGAGCGGTTTCATTGATTTTCCTTGGAGCACTTCTGGATTTTCTGGATCAATTATGACTTCTCTTACAGGACAAATCTTATGTCCAAAATCATCTACTTCCTTTTCCTTCCAGAAATTGATGTTCAGGAAAAAAATGACTGAAGACTGCTGAGATTATTACAGCAATGTGAGAAATTTCTGGAACACCACAAGTATCTATCTTCATGTTTAGTGGAGCAAACTGTTGTTTAGCATTTGCAGATATTCTGTTTGTGTTAATTTTGTGTAACTTCTATAGTCTTGGTGCACTGAGACTTTAAATGCAGAAAACTTTATGGTCAAATATTGATAGTTTGAGCAAAGATATTTAAAAATATTAAGCCCTTGCTAATAATGCTTTTTTTTTTTTTTTTAGGGAGAAAAAATATAACCCTACAGACCATGTTCCAAATATGTTGTCAACATTAGCGTTTTTAGAGGCCGTTAGACAAACTCTAAACAATTTGGATGTAATATTTCCAAACTGATGAAGGTATTGTTCAAAAACTGTTAGAAATTTACTCTGAAAATTTTTCTGAAAATAATGGGAAAACAGTCGTTACATAATTTATATATTATACAGAAGCTCGTGAATATGAACCGGTATTTGTACCTATTTTATCAGAAATTTAAGAGTGATTAGCCCACTAACCTTACCAAAATACTTCATGTTACATGTTTGGCTGTAAATTCTAGCCACTTTTGTATGCATTGACTTTTATTTGAAAAGTTGTTGTCAATTGTAATGAAAATAATAGGAACCATAAAAGAAGCATTTAGAGACCATGATATAATTAGATTATATCCAATCTAGAATAATAATTAATAACTCAGATTTTAAACCCCAACGTTCGTACTGAAAAATCGTCCATACAACGCAGAGAACAGCTAGCCACGGCTGTCCTTCTTAGCTGGAAAAAGAAAGAAAAAAGAAAGGTCTCTTTCTCTTCCTACCTATTGGGACAGAGTAATGCATTTGTTAAATCAATAGCTTTGTAATATGTGCTGAATTGATTTAGTAAGGGGACGATATTGGACAGCGTCTGGAAAAGCAGCAGCAATTGAAGTCAATAATTACGTAATCAGCTGAATTGCCCAGAGATACATTTGTCTCCTTCACAGGTCATTGAATGTGATAAATGGTCATGGAATAGGAATTACCATCCTTGCATATGGGAAGTCTTTGATGGTGGAATATCTGCACTTCCCAGGCATGTAACACTGAGTTTGGTTTACTCTTTTGATGGCAGACAGAGCACCAGGGACTTATACTTGGTCCTTCCCAACCTGATAGCCAACTGTGAAGAAGCTAGAATGGCATTCTGCCACTTACCAGGCATCTGTACACTCGGAATCGACTCGATGGCACTGGGGGTACACCCCGGGCCTGGGAGATAGCTGTAGGAGGCGTCTGTAGAACACTGAGTTTCCAGTGAGATAGACTGAAGTCAAAGCTCCTTTGATTGCCTGAATCTCCAAGATCCTACTGGCATTCTGGGTGGTCATGGATTCCCCTAAATTCAGTGTTGGTGTTGAATAATTTCCAAATGTCTGGTGTTTTCATCTCCCTGGTGTGTTTGGAGTCCCTAGGTGGTACAGATGGTAAAGTTCTTGGTTGCTAACCGAAATGTCGAAGGTTTGAGTTCACCCAACAACAACTCAGGAGAAAGCCCTGGCAATCTGCTTTCAAAAATCAGCCTTTGCAAGCCGCATGGAGCACAGTTCTGCTCTGACACACACGGGGTCTCCATGACTTGGAATTGACTCGATGGCAACTGTTTATTTTGGTTTAGCACATATTTAGCACAAATGAGTGACTTAGGTTCTTTCGTTGGAAGGCCAGGAGGAAGGTTTACAGGATGGACTTACACTGTTGTACAGCCCTTTCTTCAAGTGTGTCAACTTCCCCTTTAATAAAGGAGCTGTGAATTGACTCACGTCTCGGGATGCGAAGATCACCGATTACCGTGCTGACACAAGGAAAGCCTCTGTTTTCCAGACCTGGAGTCTACCTAGCTTAATGCAGCTCACATATTCCTGAAAAGATTGCTGCAAAACAAATTCTATTTGCTCACTAATATATTTTTTATCCTGGAGTTTATTCATTTCCATATGATTGCAAGTTCTGACATCTTAGCTTTAAGTTTGCAGTTCTTCGTTATTTATTTATCAATAAATTAGTTATATATCAAAATTAAACCAAAAAATCTTATTCTGTAGAAGCATTTCTCATACTGGTTCTATGAACACTATCTCAGGGTTCTCTGAATGGTTTTAGCATTTTTATATTTTGTGTTTTTTAGTATAGGGATTAAATTTTTTAAAAGTCCCCTCCTAATTGATTACTTTCATGTGAAAATATTTTATTTGAACACTAAATCAAAAAAATTTTTTAAATTAGATATCGTGAATAGTCTTTATGGTCCAAGAAAAGAAAGTACAAGTTGAAAAATAAAAATAAAAAAGAAATTTCCTGCTTAAGAAAAGCCAGCGTATGTAAGTGAATTAAACACTGAGTATCCTGGAGCTCTTTTATAAATATACAAAAATTCAAAAATATATATTCTGATTTAAAAAAAACAGCTTTCACTAGAATGTTTTGACTTATGAATTCTTGGTGCAAAATACATTTTACAATGTTTATTTACATGGGATGACCAGGCTGATGGCGGCACAGTTTTAAAGTATTTTCCTAGTATAACACATGGAGACATATGCACACAGGAACCACGGTGCTGGCATTCCGCTCTTATCATTGGGCCACAAATGGGGAAAATGGGTAAGAAGTACAATCATCAGATGATAATTTTAAAAAGACATAATTACTATACTAATTATGTTGTCGCTGGGTGCTGTGGCGTCAATTCCAACTCCTAGCAACCCTTTATGACAGAGTAGACCTGCCTCACAGGGTTTCCTAGGCTTCATCTTTAAGGCAGCAGATCACCAGGTCTCTTCTCCCTTGGAGTGGCTGGTGGATTTGAACCACTGACATTTCAGTTAGCAGCTGAGCACTTTAACCATTGCAACACCAGGCCTTCTTATACTAATTATAAAAAAAAAAAATTATAAAATAGGTAACATTAATTGAGCACTCACTAGGTAACATTAATTGAGCACTCACTACACGTCACACATGGAGGCAAATGTTTTAAATTTATCATCTAATCCTTATAACAATCCTATGAAGACAATCTTTAAGTTAGAGCGAAGGAATTGAAGCAGGAGATAAGTCAACAAGATCAAATTAAGTGGCGATGAGGTCTTTTCCCAATGGGTGGCACGAATATGTAATTGCTCCACGACTAAGAAAACGGTTGGCAGTGCTAACCCACCCAGAGGGACCTCGGAAGAAAGCTCTGCCATCTGCTTCCAGGAGGTCCCAGCCTTGAAAACCCCAGGAGCACCTATCGACTGTGCACTCATGTGGTTACCATGAGTCAGAATCGACTTCACAGCAGAGGTCTTTTTTCCTTCTTAATCTGCATACTCCACAGCGCAGAGGGCAGAGTAGCTGGCAGCCCATAGCGTGCAGCACGCAGTACTGAAAACCCTAAATGGAACACCTGCAGAGCCCAGCAGACAAATCCTCTGTTTTCAGTCTTGTCATCAGGTTTAAGGCTTATATGCATTTCATCTTTGTAGGTCAATAGCTTTCTCTAGTAATAAAGTTGTCATGTCAATATATTAAAAATTTAGAAGTTAATTTAATTATTTAATATAATAATAGATTTTAAACACATGAACATGGACTTTTTTGAATTAAAAAATGTAGACATATGCCGTGATTCAGCTGGGGGAATCCTCTTCATTCTAAAAGCACATAAGTGATTAGAACCCTTATCTGCTTCCTCCTTTCTTTGCCCTACCAGCTGTTTTGAACACCGGAGAGCAGTTCCCTGACTTTAAGGCATGTTAAAAAGGATTAGGTATTACTCACTACTCTTTTACTGACCTCGCCTTCTCAGTCTCCTGCTGGTACCCCCACTTCTCCCAGACCTTTCGATATTGGAGTGCGGTAGGTCTAAGTATGTAGGGTTACTGTCTTTTCCATCTGCATTAACCCTGTAGTAATTTCATAAACCTATGTGGCGATGACTCCCAAGTTTCTGCCTCTGGTCTACAACATTTTCCTAATTCCAGATTCATAGATATCCCTTCATATGCTTAATATCAATATTTTTATCTCCAACTCAGGCTGTCTCTGAGTTTTCCTATTCAGAAAGTGTTTCTCTCAGATTATCCCTGATCTTTTTTTTTTTTTTTTTAACTTCCTAGTTTCTCTGGCCAAACTTTGGGATAGTTCTTGATTTCTGTTTTACTCTAAGACACCACACTGAGATCCATCAGCAAATTATATCTACTCCATCTCCAAAGGAGCCCTGGTGGTGCAGTAGTAAAGAAATTGGCTGCTAACCAAAAGGCCAGCAGTTAGAATCCAGCTGCTCCTTGGAAATCCTACGGGGGCAGTTCTACTCTGTCCTTCAGAACGGTACAGGTCTAAGCCAAACCCAAACCCACTGCCGTCGAGTTGATTCTGACTGATAGCGACCTCATAGAGAATAAACTTCTGTTTGTGGAAGCCATCCACGTGTGCTGTTTCTGTTATAGAAGCACAAAATAACCAGAAGAGATATTCGTACAGATAAAAACAAACACTAATCCACATCCTTACTTCATGCCATTCACAAAAATCAATTTCAGGTGGATCATACACATAGATGGAAAGGTAAAAACTAAACATCAAAGTTTTAGAAGAAAACACGAGAATATCTTCACAACCTTGAGGTAGGCAGGGGTTTCTTAAACAAGACCCCCCCAAAAAAAACTCTGCTAATAGTAAAAGCAAAAAAAAAGAGCCTGCGTTATATTAAGAAGTTTTGTTCATCAAAAGGCGACTTTCTTTAAGCAGGATTTTTCAAATTTCCCCCCTTATTTTTTCTTGGAATTTTCAAAAGATATTTAGGGTGACAGAACAAATGGGAGAAGATGTATATGTCTCATATATGTGTATGTATCTGTCAAAACTGTAGTACCCACAATATATTTAAAAAAAAATCATTTTCAAATAAATAAAAAAGAAAGTTTATAAAAAAGTAAGAGACTTGACTAAGTGTTCATGAACACTGAAAGGATTCTTAGCTTAAACCACAACGGGAAACATTTGCCTACTGACCAAAACAAAAAACAAAAAAAAAAGAGTCCAAGTTTTAGTGAGGATAACTCTCAAATATTGCTGAAAAAAATGAAGAAAGTGTAAATTAGGACAACTTCTTTGGCAAAAATTTTGCCAGTATATCCTAAATTTGAACACATGCTTACCCTAAGACCAACAATTACAGTCTGATGTATATACACAGCCTAGGTATATACATACATACAGTGACCGAAACATCTGTGCATGAAGGCACACAGAGACTCCATTCGGCCGGAACTTGGAAATCTCGGACATGTCCATCAGCAGGGGAAGAAAGAAGTAATTTGTGGTTTACTCATACATGGGATAGTAAATAGCAGAAAGGAGGAGCAGGCTATGTGCAACATCATGGATGAATCTTACAGACATGATGGATGAAAAATAGGGGACTCGAAAAAGTGTATGGTCTTCATTTTACTTTATAAAGTTCAAAAATCGGCAAAACAAACCTATCTGGAAGTCTTCTGAATACTGATAAAGTTGTTGTGATCTGCCTGCTGGTTACATGAGTGTGTTCAGTTTGTGAAAATTCATTTAGCTATTTACTTATGATTTGCATATTTTTCTGTATGTCATATTACAATATAAAGTGAAAAAAATCTGACCGTGTTTCTTCCCCTTCTGTGCTGTCTCCCTGGGCCAAGTCACGATCATCTGTTTCATACTGAAATAGCCTCCTGACTGGATTCCCTGAATCTGCTCATTTCCCTATGATCTAGTCTCAATTTTGCGATTCATTAGATGCTATCTTGATCATATTAAAACCTCAGTGTAAAAGCCAGTCTTTAAAATGATCTATATGTTGTTGTCAGGTGCCGTTGAGCCAGTTCCCACTGGTAGTGACCCTAAGTATAACAGAACTAAACAATGCCCAGTCCTGCACCATCCTCACAATCCTTGCTATGTTTGAGCCCATTGTTGCAGCAACTGTGCCAGTCCATGTTGTTCAGGGTCTCCCTCTTTTTTCTGACCCTCAGCTTTACCAAGCATGATGTCCTTCTCCAGGGACTGGTCCGTCCTGATAACAAGTCCAAAGTACCTGAGACAAAGTCTCGCCATTCTTGCTTCCAAGGAGCATTCTAGCTGTACCTCTTCGAAGACAGATTTGCTAATTCTTCTGGTAGCCCATGGTATATTCAATATTCTTTGCCAACACTATAATTCAAAGGCATCAGTTCTTCTTTGACCTTCCTTATTCATTGTCCAGCTTGTACATGCATATGAGGGAATTGAAAATGCCATGGCTTGGGTCCACACGGCTTTATGTAGTTTGACATTTACACACTCTGACCTCTCTAACCTCATCTTCTCCCATTTATCCACTCTTTACACTTGCTTTTCCTAAACCACACCAGGCACAGTCCCACATTACGTCCTCTTTAAAGGCTTTTTCCTTGAGCACATCTCTGTATTCACAGACCTCCCTATGGCTTGCTCCCTTCCTTCTTTCCTGTCTCTAATGAAATTTCACCTTACCAGAGAGACCTTCAGTGACCACCCTATGTGGAACAGTAGCCCCTTCCCTCAACACTCCTCCGAACACCTACATGGATATTGCTTACTATCCCCATTCCAGGTTTTTGGAAACCCTGGTGGCATAGTGGTTAAGAGCTATGGCTGCTAACTAAAAGGTCTACAGTTTGAATCCACCAGATGCTCCTTGGAAACCATATTGGGACAGTTCTACTGTGTCCTTTAGGGTCGCTGTGAGTTGGAATTTACTCAACAGCAATGAGATTTTTATTCCAGCTTTTATTTTTCTCCATTAAAAAAAAAAGTTGCTGTCAAGTCGATTCTGACTCATAGTGACCCTAGGACAGAGTAGAACTGCCCCATACGGTTTCCAGAAACAGCTGGTGGATTTGAACCACTGACCTTTTGGTTAGCAGCCAAGCTCTTAACCACTGTGCACGAGGGCTCCTTTTCCTCCATAGTACATGTCAGATGTCATAGCATATACCTATTATATATGTGGCAAATATTTTACTTGTGGTATTTATGGTATTTTTTTTTTTTATTAGCTTCTCCAACCACCATGTATATCCCATGAAGGAGCTGTTTATCCCCACTGCCTCGAATACTACGTGACACTAAAGGGCATTCAAAAATATGTGTTGAGAAGAAATGACTAAATAAATGAATTCATTAATTAATGAAAAATAAATCTAGTTCTGCTTAAAATCTCTGAGCCTGCAATGCAGTAGAGGACACAGACTGACTTTGGGTTTCTCTGGTTTAAAATGTTGCTTCTTCTTAGTGGACCTGACCAGTTTCTTAAAAGAGAAGGAAGAACATACAATTTTGTCTTGAAGAGTAAAGAATTATTTCTGAAACGGAACCCATCTCCACTCAGTCCCTGAAGCCAAAATCCTGGAAGTCATTTATGACACTTCCTTCTACTTCCTGTCTAACATATAATCAGTCCCTGTAAGGCTTCAACCCTCTGTGCTGCCACGTCGTGCCTTCAGGCGCTTACAAGTTCCTGCCTGGGTTAGTGCAAAGCCTCCTAACCTGTGTTTCTTCCTGCAGGTTTGCTGCTGTCGGGATCTTCCTAAAACATTTAAATGCAGGATGTATTTGTGGTGAACTTTTTATATTGCTAGCAAACATGGTCTTGCTACTCCTTAATTAAAAAACCTTCAGATGCTTTAGATAGTTCTCATGTTAATTTAATTTCCTTAGTTTGACACAGTATGTCCTTCCTGATGTTACCTTCTCATTTTTTTATTCATTCGCAACAGCTATGTTTCAGACAATCTGTTACTTGCCAGGAATAAAAGATGAATAAGATTACCTCCTAGTCTTACGGAGTTTGAAGCCCAGCCTACACATTGATACATACAGTTAGTGGAATAATATGATATGGGGAATTCTATGATAGAGATTCTGAGCCTGATTCGAGTCTACCTAGATATGCCTCAGAAGAAAGGCCTGGCAATCTGCCAGAAAAAACCCCATCCATTGGAAGATTGTCCACAGGTGGTAAATTTACAGGGATTTCATACTTGAGAAGAGGTTAACCACTGAGTCACTTACACACTGTTCCACGGTACTCTGCCATAGATGACCCCCTTATACTTCCCACTTCGAGGTCTCCCCCACCTCCTTTTGATATCAAACCACTTTCTCTGTCTCCTGACCCTAACTCTTTTACCCAATACCTTTGAGTCAGGCCTGCAGATACGTCTTTAAGAAGTGAATCTTACTCTACCACTTAGGTTACCGATGTCTCTTTTAAAATTTCAAACAACAATAAAACATTTCATATCAAATAAAAAACATAATTAAGTGTGATTTCTCTAGCTTTCCAAGGGACAGAAACTCTAACATGATCTTTTAATAAGTTTCCACACACAAGTTGTAACCTATTTTTCAAGATTAGGTAATTCCAAATAGAACTTTGAGAAGTCTTTTATAGAGCTCCACAGAGCATAGCTCTTCCTTTTCGACACCTACTTAGAGAACTTTGGTGAATTTAACTAAGTACATCAGGTTTTACTCCAGAAAATAAGTATTACAATGAAATGTGCAAAGACCTAAAGATAGAAAACCAAAAGGGAAGAACACGCTTGGCATTTCTCAAGATGGAGGAACTGAAGAGAAAAATTCAAGCCTCTAGTTTCAGTATTGAAGGATTCTATGGGCAAAAATTTGAACGAAACATGAAGCATCAAAAGGAGAGAGAATACACAGAGCCACTGTACTAAAAAGAATTAGTCGACCTTCACCCATTTCAGGAGATAGCATATGATCAAGAATCAATAGTACTGAAGGAAGAAGTTAAGCTGTACTGAAGGCATTGGCAAAAAAAAAGGCTCCAAGAATTGAGAGAATACCAATTTAGATGTTTCTACAAAAAGAAAATTTTTTTTTTTTTACAAAGTGTTGCAACACTGGGAGCATTCTTTCATCTACGCCAAGAAATTTGGGAGACAGCTACCTGGCCAACAAACAGGAAGAGATCCATATCTATGCCTATTCCAAAGAAAGGTGATCCAGTGGAATGCAGAAATTATTGAACAATATCGTTAATATAATGGGCAAGTAAAATCATGCTGAAGAGGATTCAAAAGCAGCTGTAGCAGTATAATGACAAGGAACTGCCAGAAATTCAAGCCGGATTCAACCAAGGATGTGGAACCAGGAATATCACTGCTGATGTTAGAAGGGTTTTGGCTGACAGCGCAGAATACTAGGAAGATGTTTACCTGTATTTTATTGACTATGAAAATGCATGCAAATGTGTGGATCACAACAAATTATGGATAGCATTGTGACGAATGGGCATTCCAGAACGTTTAATTGCGCTCACCCAGAACCTGTACATAGATCAAGAGGCAGTTGTTTGAACAGAACAAGCAGACACTGTGTGGTTTAAAATCAATAATGGTTTGAGTCAGGGTTGTATTCTTTCATCATCCTTATTCAGTCTGTATGCTAAGCAAATGATCTGAGAAGCTGGACTATATGAAGAAGAATACAACATCAGGACTGGAGGAAGACTAATGACCTGTGACATGCAGATGACACAACCTTGCTAGCTGAAAGTGAAGAGGACCTAAAGCACTTACTGATGAAGTCTCAGATTATACCTCAACATAAAGAAAACAAAAATCCTTACAGCTGGACTAATAAGCAAGATCATGATAAACAGAAAATAAACATTGAAGCTGTCAAGGACTTAATTTTACTTGGATTCACAATCAATGTCCATGGAAGCAGCGGCCAAGAAATCAAATGATACGTTGCACTTCTTCAAAGCAAATATATCACCTTGAAGACTAAGGTGCACCTGACCCAAGCCATGGTGTTTTCATTTGTCTTATATGCATGCGAAAGTTGGACGATGAATGAGGAAGACCCAAGGAAAATTGATGCCCTTAAATTGTGGTGTTGGTGAAGAATATTGAAAGTACCATGAACTGTCAGAAGAACAAACAAATCTGTCTTGGAAGAAGTACAGCCAGAATGTTCCTTAGAAGCAAGGGTGGTGAGACTTCATCTCATGTACTTTGGAAATGTTATCAGGAGGGACGAGGAGACAGGTTGACGCAGTAGCTGCATCAGTGGGCTCAAATACAGCAGTGAGTCTGAAAACGGCTCAGGACTGGGCAGTGTTTTGTTCTATTGTATCTAAGGTCCCCATGAGTCGGAACTGACTCAAAGACATCTAATAAAACAATAACAAGTATATCAGGGGAACATTTACATCATTTAACCTTAAGGGAATGAATAAATCAGTGAAGAATTAGTTGGCCAACTGCCTCACAATTTCTTTAGTAATTGAATAAATTTATACTCTTAGAAGGAAAATGAGGTCCAACTCATGAATATTTTCACTGTCTGAGACCTGAAAACTCACGTAATTGGCACCGCCTCTCCCCCATCTCCTCCAGTAAGGATAGCTATCTTTCCTTGTATAATTATCTGCTGATTTCCACCTTCCTCACAACAAGCTATTCCCTAGAAACAAGATTAGATCCTTTGATTTCACTGGATTGGAACTCCAGCTATCTCCCCAGCTCTCTCACCATTTCTAAGCTTAATACACTCTTTAGGATCTGTACTTTAAAGCGCCTAGGACGATGTTTCTGCAAAAGCATTAGACCAAACCTGCTCCCCTTGCTCTCTATGAACAAGATGGAAAGATGATGTCTGACTCGGTAGAAGTGGCAGAGAAATGCCTTGTTCTAAGACTTGCCCCAAAATAGAATAAGTAAAAACTTAACTCCCTTAAAAAAACAAAAACAAAAGCAAAAACATTGCCGTCGAATCAATTCTGACTCATAGCGACCCTACAGGACAGAGTAGAACTGCCTCATAGAGTTTCCAAGGAGTGCTGGTGGATTCAAACTGCCGACCTTTTGGTTAGCAGCCGTAGCACTTAACCACTATGCCACCAGGGTTTTCCTTAACTCCTTTACTGGTAACAAGTTATTTTTTGGAATAACTGGAGTGTGATACTTTCACTGGGTTTACACATCTTTTGTCTATCTGTCTATAGCCATTTCCTGAGTTAATTAAGGTCCGTAGCTCTTTTTACTTTGTTTCCTTAGGCATATAATTCATTCTCATACAGGTACACATCTCTTAAGTGGGAATGTGTGTGTGAGTGTGTGTGTTTTCCCCCTTTCAGCTTACATTCCTTTTTCTAGAACCCATTTAGGTGTCCCTGGGTTGTGCAAACAGTTAAGCACTCAACTACTAGTTGAAAGGTTGGTATTTTGAACCCACCCAGAGGAGCCTGGGTAGACAGGCCTGGATATCTGCTTCAGAAAGGTCAGAATCTTGAAAAACCTACTGAGCATTTCTACTCTGCACACATGAGGTTGTCATGAGTTGGAATTGACTCTATAGTAACTAACAGCCACAGAACCCGTTTGTCCTGGAGCACCGCCCAGACCCCCTCTGGGCCAGCGTAGTTTGGGTGATGGACAGCAGGTTTCTCACACTTGAAGATAGCATGTTCTGTTTTGATTAAGGCCTAGAGATCTGGCTCAAGTCACGCAGTAGGGCCCGGTAGCAGGATTTGAAGAGAGAATCTGTCTCCTGTTGTCGAACTTCATGCTTGTTGATATAAGCCTAGGAGGGTGGAACCTATAATGAAGAGAATAGCACCAGGTGGTTGCAAAATTATATTAGAGGCTAATGACATTTTATAAACCCCTGGATCACCTATGGAGTCCTGGTGGCAATGGTTAAGAGCTTGGCTATTAAGCAAAAGGTCAGCAGTTCAAATCCAACAACTACTCCTTGGAAACCCTATGGGGCAGTTCTGCTCTGTCCTGTAGGGTCACTATGAGTCAGAATCAACTCGATGGCAATGGGTTTGGTTTGGGTTTGATGGATCACCTATGATTGGAGTCAGGTCTTCACGTGAAATTTTCACTAATGTGTGGTAATGTATGTTGATGAAATTTTAAATACAATCAACAGAGCAGATAGTTGAGAAACCATGAACTGGAGAGAGACTCAGTCACTCGATCAGTAGTGTATACTTAAACAACAAGGATTTTGCATTGGCTAAAGAGATAAAACTCACAGCCTTTAGCTTTATGGCCTCAATCATTTATACTCTGCTCCTGTATTTTATTTTTTGTTTTATTTCTCATGTTTCCTCATTAGATACCCTGTACTATTGCTCATTTTTCACTCTACTATTCCCCAAAATATTTATTGCCACATTTATAAACCTTTGCTATGTTAATACCTTTAACTGAAATTGCACCTCTATCAATCTACTTTTCTAACTTGCTGTGTAATCGTTTTTGAAGATACCACTGAAATGTCATCTTCTATAGGGAAAGCCTTTCTCTTGTGAGCATCCAAACTGTTTTAGACATAGTTAATCATAGCATTTGTGATGTTTTGTCAATTTAATAAAATGGGTATGAGTTCATTTCTGGCAATTGAGGTCCAAGGAGCATGAAATATATTTCTTTAATTTTGTTAACCAAGCTGGGTGAAGTTTGTGTTAGTGAATATTCAATATTTCAAGAGCCCTTTTTCTTCTCTGTGATCTAGAGGTTTCTAAAAGTAAATCCCTCAGTGTCTTTATACTATAATTAGTAACAGAAGCTCTCCCTAAAGATTCCCATGTCTTGGCCCTCTTACCCAAATTCGCACATGGCCATACAATTCCTCAGAAGTTCCATCACCATCTTCAGAGCTGGAACCAGCTGCATGTCTCCAACACTTAGGAAATATGTTACCACTCTGATGCTCATCCCTGGCCCTGTTTTTAGGTAGATCTTTTGTCCAGGGGTTGATGCTCCTCTCCAGGAAACTCTTGGATCCCTCCTTTCTTTACGGTAACAGATCTTCGTCACTTTGAGGTTAGGTGTTTATAAATAAAGGCAAATTAATTACTTCAGGGACAAGGGAACATGGAAGTGAGGATCTTTAGGAATAGTTATACATGACTTTCTTAATGGAAGATCAAAAGAAAGAATTTATCCATCAGATTATATACTGCCCACATACTTAACTATACATTTGTCTCTTCAAGTATAAGGTGGGCTTCTGTATGGGAATAACTATACCGTATTTTTTTGTTGTTTATTTTGTTTGTAGAGCCAATATTTATATATAGATGTATATGGCACACAGCGTGTGTACAATATTTGTGTATTGAATGGTTATGGAGTAAATGGATAATAAGTAATAAACAACAGCAACAAATCCCAAACAAATCAGTGTAGAGTACTAGATAGGCTGAGTGAGAATTCAGACAAAGGCTGTGCACCTCGTTGCCTGCAAAGGCATGTCTGGTAAAGTAAGTGAAGCAGCCCGAGGGACTGTGGCAACTACAAATAATACACGTTCCCCGTCAGTACTGAGCAGCTGCTACTCAGCTCTCGCCGGCTGTTGACATTCTGAGTGCAGATCCCGTTTTGCCAAATCTCTGACTTTTCAAGAGAAGCTATAATAACAGATTTTCATGTAATACTGTCTAATTTTTAAATATTGGCTCTGAGCTGAAATTGTTTTATAAACAATCTGTTTGTTGGTGTAGATAAAATGAAATATTCCTGAAAACCAGATGTGGCCTGGAGGCAGCTAGTTTGAAAATTTCAATGTAGAAAAATATATGATAATAAGAATGAAAAACAGAAATCAGGGGGGAGAATAAAGTAGATAAGGAGACCAAGGCCAGTAAGACAGACTACAGAAGGAAATGTAAAAATGATGTAAAGAGTAAAGATCATTTTATATTATTTCCGAAAACCACGTGTATTAAGAGAAGGTAAGCGTAAAATGACTCTTTCCTCTTCTGATAAGTTTCAAGCTATCAGATACAATGATGCACGATCCATCTGCGGCGAAGGACAATAACCTCCAGCTGCTGGCGAGGTGATTCCGACTCATGGCGACCCCTTGAGTGTCAGGGTGGAACTGTGCTGCATAGGATTTTCGGTGGCCTATTTTCTGGAAGTAGATCACCAGACTTTCTTCCAAGGCACCTTTGGGTGGACTCAAAACTCTAACCTTCTGGTTAGCAGGAGACCACTTAACTACACCACCCAGGGCCACTCTGAAGGATAACAGGTAAACGTAACCGGAAAGAGAGGAAGACGTTTCGAAACACAGCACATGCGATGGATTAGGTACTGACATTGTTTTTCCTCTTTTCCTCCGCTTCCTCGCCCCTTAGTGGGCAGAATCTGACTCAACCGAAAGGCTGTCCTCGTTCTTTCTTATTTCCATTTCCTGGCTCACAGTAAGCACCAAATAACAATTTCTTTAGTGAATGGACTGGCTGCTTTCTCTTCTGGGGTTCAGCTTTCTGTTTCGAACAAATCTATCAGCAACATGTAAAATAGCAGGATTCTCACTATCTTGGTAGGTTTTGTCTCCTTATGCACTTTATGGAGCACGTGTGCCAGGGGACTTAGTGATGGATGTGTCTTCAGAAACTGAGTGTAAACATAATACCTGCTACAGAATCTCTGTTGTGGTCTTAACTGGTAATACCGGGAGAGGGTGTACTGACGGGTGCTCTGTTAGAGAACTGTCCCTTAATCACAGACAACGGTAATGTGAAAATGAAGGGATGGATTAGGAGAATTGGAGACTTAATTTTTTTGAACAGGTCCTGATGAAATATATGAAAATACTTTTTGCACATATACATGCATATATAAAGGAGAAGAGAGTATTTCCCTGAAGGCTAGGATGGCAAGACAGAGTCTAGTTCAGAAATGTAGATTCCAGGATGCAGAATACACAAGAGTTCTTATGTCCTCCAAGAATTTTTGTTTTTAATGCCTGGAATTATTTTAAGTTACTATTTACATATAGGGGAATAATAACTGTTTTCTTATTATGCTTGTTTTTGGGGTTCTTCCCATAGCTCAGCTCTTAGTGAGAGAGGAACGTTTTATATTTCATCGTTATTGTCATCCTCATCTGCTCAGCCTCATGCCCAAAGGCTAGTTATCTTCTACACTCCACTGCTCCATTGCCTGTGTCTTGCATTCATTTTATATTTGATAGTCAAAATTTTTGTCTTCACGGATTAGGCTTTTTAATATTTTGTATTGTTTCCTTTGCATTTCTAACAATAAATTAGAATCAAATAAAATGAATTAAACAAAACTCGGAGTAGAAATCATGTATAACCAATAACAGCAAAAAAACAGCCGTTTTGGAGAGCTTAATGTGTGGCCAGATCTCTTCTGTGTATTATTACTAATCTTAAATTCAGACTTCCCATAATTTTGCCTCACTTAACAGATAAAAGACCTGAGTTTCAGATGCTTAATTACTTGTTCAAGGCTGTATAGCTGGTAACTCAGGAAACCAAAACTTAAATGTAAACGAGGGAAGCTAAAACTTATTTATGTCCAACCATGATGATGCTTCTGGTGTTTAAAGCTAATTTGAACATGAAAGGTTTGGTTATTAGGGTTCATTCATTTGTTTTTTCATTCATGTGTGTATTAACTCAATAAATATGTATCTAGTGCTTGCTATGTGCCAGGCATTTAGCCTAGCATCCCCAAGGGAATTACACTTCAATGGAGGAGGTTTTGTAAATTGTATATACACTGCTTGCTATGTGCCAGGCATTTAGCCTAGCATCCCCAAGGGAATTACACTTCAATGGAGGAGGTTTTGTAAATTGTATATACACACATGTATACATACTCTGTCGGTAATATTTTTAAAGCTACCTAGAAATCCTCTAAAATAAAATTTTAGAAAACTCGTAGAATTTTAGTACATAAGAAGTGAAATAAATACACGAATTTGGGACAACTGAACATTGAGCAGACCATCTATAAGAGCTTGTCAGTTAAGTTAAAAGTGAGGTTAACGTTACTATGGCATAATACCGCTTTAAATAAAAGTGGCGTACAGCTATAGCAAATTAAAAGATCAGTAGGTAAAACTTATGGCTATGGATTTAGAGTCTTGAGTACCAGTCACACATCTGTTCTCTGATCCTCAAAAAGGTGCAACATCTGTGGGTCTCAATTTTCTCATGTATCAACTTAATGATCACTATGATTCTAACGCTAAAGCTTTATTATTCTGAAAACGAAAAACAACAAAAAACACTAATGTGGGGCTACAGAACCTTCTGTTATGCACAATATTTGTCATTTATTCTTTCAACAAAAGTTTAATGAGAACCTACATCGAACCAGGCATTATGGCAACGAAACAAAGAAAAAACAAAAATACCTTGCTCTCTTGGCATTTTCATGATCACTGAGGAATGTAGTCTATCAGAGGGCAATAACTATGGAACAAAACAGAGCAGGCTAAGGAGATAAGGGGTGGTCAGTAGAGAGCTGGGTGGAGGAAGGAAACCAGCTGAGCAGTTGTTTGAGGAAAGAGCTTATTTGACAGAGAGCTAAAAACAACTGTAAAAGTTCCAAGGAGAAGTGAGATTCTCATGCTCAAGAAAAGAAGAGAGGATGGGGCTTGGTGGGCAAAGTGGGGAATGGTGGTCAATATGATCACTGACGTGGAGGTGGGGATGACATCATGTAGCCCTTGTAGACAATTTTAGGGATTTTATGTTGAATGAATGGGAAGCCATGAGAAGATTTTGAGCAGAGGAGGATACCATTATGATTAGAAGAAACACTCTGGCTACTGTGTTGAGAATAGATACCCATTGCTGTCCAGTCAATTCTGATTCATAGTGACCCTATAGGGCAGGGGAACCCTGGTGGCACAGTGGTTAAGCACCATGACTGCTGACCAAAAGGTTGGCAGTTTGAATCCAGCAGGTGCTCCTTGGAAACCCTATGGGGCAGTTCTACTCTGTCCTATAGGGCTGCTACGAGTTGGAAACAACTCGACGGCAATGGGTTTTTTTTTTTTTTTTTTCTTTCTATAGGACAGAGTAGAACTTTCTCACAGGGTTTCAAAGGAGTGGCTGGTGGATTTGAACTGCCAATCTTTTGGTTAGCAGATGCAGCTCTTAACCACGACCCAGCAGGGCTCCAGAGAATAGACAGTAGGGGCCAAAGAGCAAAACTGGGAGATTAGTTAGGAGAGAATTGTAGGAAAAAAATGAAACTCGTTGTTATAAGACTGGAGGTGGTGAAGAATGGGCTGGTTTGGAGGACATTTTAAAGATAGAGCAAGAAGGATTAGCTTGTTAATACAAAGCAGATTTTGAGAGAAAGATAAGATCCAAGAACGACTCCCATGTTTTTTCTTTGAACAACTAGAAGGAGGGAGATTACATTAAGTGAGATTTTGAAAGACTGTTAGGTGTTGTGAGAAAGTCAGGAATGGCAAGTTACATTGGAGAGGAGGGACACAAGAGGATGACGTTACAGAAGTCAGATGAAGAGAAGTATTTCAAGAATGAGTTGTGTGCTCTGCCAAACGTTGCTTAGATATTAAGTAGGATAATGTCTGGTACCTTTATTTGATTTAGCAATGTGGAGGTAATTCTGGAATTTAAGAGTGACATTTTGGTGGACAATGCCTAATTAGAGGTGGTTCGATACAGAACGGAAGGAGAAAAGTTGGAGACAGTGTACTATGTCTTTTGAAGAGTTTTCCTTATGAAGGGAGCAGAGAAATTGAGCTGTAGCTGGAGAGGGCATGGAATCAAAGAAGTTTTTCTTTTTTTCTCACTGAGCATATTTACAGCATATTTTTATGCATATTGGAATGATCTAGTAATGAGAAAGTGATGCTTGAGCAATGGGGAGAATGATTGGGGCCACTTCTTCAGTGTGGGAGAGAGGATGGAATCTAGTACAATGCGAGGGGTCACCTCAGCTTGGAAAATGGGTAGTCCTATGGTAACATGACAGAAGCACAATGTAAAGTAAGAGATGTGGGGAAGTTGGGAAATGCTGTGTTTAGAGCATGCGGGAGTTTTATTTATTTTTGCTATGAGTCAGAATTGACTAGACGGCAACGGATTTGGTTTGATTTTTGGATAGGGTGCCTATGAGTCAGAATCAACTAGATGGCAAAGGATTTTTTTAAATTTCTTTTAAAAGGAAGAGCACACAAACAAGTTTTTCCACTGAGAACAGTAATGTTGGAGGAGGATTTGGATGTTTGAGAAGCAAAAAGAAGATATACAATAATCATCTGGGAGACTGGGAGAGTAGATGGAACAGGGATGTTAGGTAGGGCTACCGGGCACTCTGAGGGCCCACTTGAAACCAGTGTGCATAAATATACAGGCAGATCAGTAAGCAGGGTTTTGTATTTCTTTACGTTTTTGTTCAACTGTGAGGATATCGGAGCAAAAGCGGCAGAGCGTAATATTTCTCCAGGGTCTGAGTTTCTCCAAGTGAGTATGAAGAAAGAAAAAGGGAGACAAACCGAGGCTAGAGTCTGTGCCAAGAAGTTATTATAATGATAGGGCATAGAATTTATGATGAGTAATGAGGCATGTGAGATCTTGAGGTGGTTGAGAGACATTTTAAAGTTTATAAAATCAAAGTTTGCACATCCCGTGGTAAGTCAGGAATTAGAAGACTGCGTGGTGAGAGGGAGGCAGTTATTCTTCTAGGATACGATTATGGCAGCGAGTGCTTCATTGGATGAAGGATTCACTTACTAGAGAAGAGTTAGGGGAACGTGGGATTGTCCTTTCTGTGTGTATACATGTGTAGGGGGTTATTAGGTTGAAACATGTGAAATTGCCAATATTTACTGGTTTTGGACTTGCAAAATGGCAGTTTCATGGGGTTCAAACAAATACACCCACATATATCAGAAATATGTATATTTAAATTCCACCACCCATCTGTCAGTTTGTGGCACTGTGATGGGTTGCATGTTGCTATGATGCCAGAAGATATGCTACAGGTATTTCAAATACCAGCAAGTTACCCATGGTGGACAGGTTTTAGGGGAACTTCCACACTATGTCACACTAGGAAGATAGGATTGGCAATCTACTTCTGAAAATTAGCCAATGAAAACCCTAGAGATCACAAAATATTATCCGATATAGTACTGAAATACGAACTCCCTAGGTTGGAAGGTACTCAAAATACACAGTGGCTGCAACGATAAGCTCCAGCATACCAAGGATCGTGAAGATGGCACAGGACTGAGCAAAGTTTTGTTCTGTTGTACACGGGGTCACCATGTGTCAGAGCTGACTAGAGAGCAACTAGCAACAAAAACAAATATTTGTATTTGCCTTGACTACTCATATTATAGGATTGCAGTGAGCATTATCCCTAAATTACTTAAGTAGCAGTTCACAATTGAGCGCAATGGCTAGCGCTCATTTCTTTCTTCGTTTTCAAAAATTATCTTATTTCCTGCCATTCAGCTCTTAATTGCTGAAGTTTTCCAAACATCTTTATTGGCTTTATTTAGACACAATATTTTTATTCTCAAAAATGTCGTGAAGTTGCATAGCTTCAGCTTCTTACATGTGCCAATGGTTTCTACACAATTTACTTCCGCCCTTTTGGACCTTCTAGCTGTGTCCTGGTCATCTCTGTCCCTTAAAGACATCCAGATCAACATTTTCTAAGCTTACTTTATTTATCTGCATGACATTCTGACCCTGGTGATTCCTTATCTTGTTATAACATAGCTATCTAGATGGCATTCTTAACACCGCATTCTTCCTTTCCATTTCTTCCCTCCAAAATTTGTTCATCCATGAGTTGTACACATCAAAACGATACATGGAATATCTAACAGCAGTGGATTTGCAACCACAGAGACCTGTATCTATTACTAGCTCAGTCATTTTCTGACTATCTCACCTTCATCAGGATACTAGAGGTCTTAGTTTTCTCAGGTGTGAAATGGGTCTAATTAAAATTTACTAAGAGGAGAACATGAAGTAATACATACAAAGCCTTTAGCACAGAATCACAGCAATGCAATAAATTTAGCTCTTGCTAGTACTAAAAACATGTGAACTTATTCTAAGTTGAACACATCATGCATTCATCTTTTCCTCCCACCATGACTTCCCTTGTCACGATTACAATCATCTTTCTCTTGGAGTATCTCCCTGGCCTTGTCTCTGTTTCACTTGACTTTCTCTAGTTTTTCTCTTTCTCCTGTCGTCTTAGCCTTTTTTGAGAATGTCCTTCTCTAACACAAGACTGATCATGTCATTTCATGTTTAAATATCTTTGATGGGAACCAAAATCAAGTCCAAACTTTTTCAAAAAGCTTACAATGACCAACGTATGTACCCTTGTTCTAACGGACTTTGTGAGCTTTATATCCATGGCATAAGTGCAAGGTCAATATCCACGGCTGTTACCGCAAAGCACGAATCTGAGCCACCTGCCGCAAAATCCAATATAGGGACGGGTGAGGTGAGTAGCAAGAAGGTCTTTATTGTATATCGATATACAAGAGACAGAGGGGAAGGGCTCCTCTCAAATCTGCCTGCTTCCTGGCTGTCAACCAGAGGGTTTTAGAGGGACAGGGTCTGGGTTGAAGAATTTGAGGGATATTAGTTCCCCTTTGAGGTGGGCATAAAGACCACATTCCAGACATGTTGACCTTTTGCTGGTATTCTTAAAGACCCTCTGACACCATCCTGGTTTCAGTCACAAGATGGGCCCTTCTTTCAGTCGTCTCGCTTCCAGATTTTATCACTCATTGTTCTACCTCCCAAAGAGAAACACGGGTTAATTTTAAACTTAATAGAGTCATGGAAAAATAAAAGGGTAAAGGGAAGGAAAAATAGAAAACCCCTGGGGCATGCAAAAGTTAACTATGTGAGCTCTGCAATAACGATAGCACAATACCCAAGGTGCTAAGCCTACACAACTTCCTTCCTTCCCATGCTGCCCCTTTCATGACCTTCCGTCTGCCCAGTAGTACCATCCTCTTACGCTGGCCCCTCCCTCATCTCTTAAGAAACTGCACAAATACCAACTCTTTAAGTTCCCCTGATTCTCCATGCCCACCAACTTACCTTCTTAAGTGTATTTCCTCACATTGTATCGTAAGTAGTGTTTATACATTTTTCTCCATTGCGCTCTTCAAAACAGGAGCACTCAATTACCTAGCAAACTGCATGAAACATAACTTATTTTCCAAATTGAATTGATGATTTGCCCCCACTGCCAATAACTATACAGAATATTGATGACATTGAAATGCTTCAGATTATGAATATAAAGATGATTTAAAGTATGACATAAGGTCATTTAAAAGCCTGTTATTTATAAGAAAATTCAGCTTAGTATGAACATTACAAATGAAAGGACTCAGAAATACCAGCGAGCTTAAGAGTGCATATTTGACAAGGGAATGCATATCGTATTTGTTTCTTTGAATTTGCATTTCTCTGTATTTTCAACATATTTTATATACGATCCTTATCTGGTTTCTAAGGAGCAGTGGTGGTGCAGTGATTAAAGCACTTGATTGCTAACCAAAAAGCTGGCAGTTTGAAATAAGCACGGGCTCTGAGGGAGAGAGATATGGCAGTTTGTTTCTGTAGAGATTAGGGCTTTGGAAACCCTCTGGGGCCGCAATGAATCAGGACAGACATGATGGAAGTGGGTCTGGTTTGGGGTTTTTATCTGGTTTGTAGCTATTCTGACAATTTTAGTAACTTCATAATGTATATATTTAGCTGGAAAACCTATTTGTACAACCAGAATACTTCTTAGAAGTGAAGATGTCAAGACTTCAGCTTGCTCACTTTGGACTCATCCTCAGGAAAGACCATCATTTTTGAATGTTAGAAAAGAACATCATTTTTGGTAAAGTAGAGGCTCATCAAAAATGAGGGAAACCCTCAATGAAATGGACTGACTCAATAGCCACAAAAATGGGCTCAGACATACCAGTGATTGGCACACAACTGGAAAACATTTCCTTCTGTTCTGCATAAGATCGCCATGAGTTGGAACCGACTTGAAGGCAGCTAACAGCAACAATATACTTGAGCTGACTGTCCGTGTATTGTTCACTGAAGTGCCCTTGACATGATGAGCAACGATTTAAAATCTTGCCACTTGCTTTTTCTTCCTTCCAGCTGATTGGATAGACTTAAGGGCTATCATCTGTGTCTGAATTATAGTTCCACTGCTCCGGACCAAGTGTAGGGAATCAGTGTTTCTTTGGGGTTACCCTTCATGTCTTCCTTCCATATCCTTCCCAGGGATGTTTTACATACTCAGTGGACTACTGATCTCGAACCCTGACCAGAGAGGGCACAAGCAGGCTGTCTGATCTAGGTATGCTACAGGTTGATAAGAATGAATTAAACTTATTTTTTTCTGAAAAGAAGTATTTTATATGATTCATTTCTAGAGTAGTGGACTCAGCTGAATCACTTTTTGGTCCTTTAGTATATTCACGTTATGTTATGAAGTAAAATTTAATATTTTAAGAAGCTTTCACTGAGAAATATTCATATAAAGGAAAGCAAATTTCCATATAAAGCAGAAAAATCCAATCCAATCTCAGTTTTTTTGGTAATACTGCATTTTCTGAATCAGTGTTTGCCAAGAAACGTATTCATTTTTTTTTTTTAACAGAAGCTCATTTATATCAAGAGCAGATTCTATTTGAGTCAGCCATCACTCTTTTTTTAGTATGCACACTGAATTTCGTTAAATGTTAGGACAGTGACCTGGTTATCTATACTTCATTTATATTGTCAAGTTTAGCTCCGGCTTAGACACTTAATAAATAACAATAAAAACATTATGAAAGGAGCCGAAGACAGCGGCATTACTTGTGGATTATTTAAGTCAAAGTATATTATTAATTTCCTATTTATAGCTGAGTGAGCAGCCACTGTATGGTTTCCCTGGCAGAACTGAAATCTTAGTGACACTGGTCAAGCAAATCCCAGATAAGTCATCATAAATCTCACTTCCTTGACCAGCAGCAACATTTCTTGTTCCTCTGGGTTACCCTGTCACTGCACGTAGTGTCAGAGAGGGTTGGGACATACAACATGGCTTGTTCTTCACAATGCCAGTGTCAAAGAGACTAATATTATTTTCCATAAAATTGATGAAAAAAATTTTCAAGGCAGAATTGCCAATTACTTGTGATTACTTATGATTTTTTATGATTACTGACTTAGAAGAAAGCATTCATATTTAATCTTACAATTTTTGCAGTTAGGTGCCGTCGAGTGGGCTCCAATTCATAGCGACCCTATGTACCAATAGAATGAAACATCCTGAACCATCCTCACAATTGTTGCTATGTTTGAACCCATCACTGCATCCACTGTGTCAGTCTATCTTGTTGAGGACCTTCCTCTCTTTTGCCGACCCTCTACTTTACCAAGCATGATGTCCTTCTCCAGGGACTGATCCCTCCTGATAACATGTCCAAAGTCCATGAGACAAAGTCTTGCCATCCTCGCTTCTAAGGAGCATTCTGGCTGTACTTCTTCCAAGACAGATTTGTTTGTTTCTGGCAGCCCATGCTATGTTCAGCATTGTTTGCCAACATCATAATTCGAAGGCGTCAGTTCTTTGGTCTTCCTTATTCACAGTCCAGCTTTCACATGCATATGTTAATCTTACTAAATTTAATATATTAAATTTCTCTTTAGGAATCTATACTAAAAATTATTTTTAGCACAAATCGTAGTAGAAATGAACTATATGAGTTTTTAAAGCGATGGGATTTGGATCAAGGCACTTGAAGAATACCTGTAACTGCCTACTGGTTCTGAAATATAACTAGGCTTCGCATATTTTAAGCACAGCCCTTGGGTCCCATACATCTCTCTATACCCACCTTTTAACGTATTGTGAACCCAGATAGTACTCAATATTTGCTTAATGAATTAAATGCTCAGTACATCTGTTAAATAATTTGTTTCTCAAAAGTCAAAATATAGCTCTTCCTTTTTCCCTTCAGTCAATAAATTTTGCTTCTTCTTTTATTCGAAGTTGTTGGTTTATTATCGAATCTTTCAAAATGACATTTCATGGGCCTGACTGATTTTCTCCAGTAATTTACTTTGACATGGGCATTACTGTTAAGCCTCCGGTTATGTTAGTGGTAGCCCATTGCTCTTGCCATTATTTAGTATTTAATCTTGACAGTAAAGTGATGGCTCCTGCAAGATAAATCACTTGATGCTCTGATTTAAGTTCAAAAGCTTTTTTTGTTGAAGTGACAAAAACTCTACTTTTGATATATATCTAGTTTTTACTTCAGGAATATCCCTCAGTTTACTGGCTACCAGTTAGCAATGGCATATACTCAGTGCAAAGGATGATACATTAGGAGGGTATGATTAGATTTCCTTCAAATATGTATTCCATTTACTATACATAAAAATAATATATGCCTCAAAAATAATTATAAACTTTGAGTTTCATTTTTAGAAAGAAGAATGAAAAAATAATTTTTCTAAAATATTAATACTTGCATTAAAAGTAATTTGAATAGCATCATTGAACAAATTTCCAAGTATCAGATATTGTCAGCTATGATTTTCCTAGATAGCTTGACTCTCTAAGGATAATTCATAATATTTCTTTCAATCACTGAGCCAAGTATTTTATCCAAATTTTTAATTCTAGGGATGTCTCTGATATATGAGATTAACAAAAGTATGTACCAATTGGTTATGAATTTGAGAAATTAACACTGCATGCTGTCAGGGTATCTGGCAATCTAGAACCCTTTGTTCCCTTTGTTGCTATTAACCATAAAATTAGTAAAAATTTTCTTAATCTGTCTCATAATTTTTGGTACATGTTTTTTTTTTTTGGTGAAAATATACACAGCAAAACATACACAAATTCAACAGTTTTTACACGTACAATTTAGTGCCATTGATTATGTTAACGGGTAGAGTAATTTGGAAAAGGAGCGGGGGAACGGTTGCACAACTTGAAGAATGTAATCAATGTACATAATTTCTATAGTGACTTCATGGCCCGTTTTCTAAGCATACTTATCATTTCTATATTTGGGACTTTGGGTGTGTTCTTCCGCATTAAGGACATGCATCTGAGGTGGGGAAACTAGAAGGTATCAGTTTACATAAAGATGCATCCTTCAGGAAAGGTGCTATCCTGAAGATCATTTGGGAATGAACTGTCCAGAGAGCAGAGAAAGGAAAGCAGCAATAGGGAAGCTGAGCTGTCAGGGTCCCTGGCTGCCCCTGCTCACTGTGCCGATGTATCAAACCAGCCCAAGAAGGCTGAGGTCTTCCTTTTTGCAGAGATCTTAGCTCCTGTCCTGGGTCAGCCTAGATCCCAGCTGTTCCACATAGCCCTTTTTCTCTCATCCCCATTCACCCGGCGCTGGGACAGCAGGTACTAGTCCCTCATCACTCTCACCCCACTCACGTGAGGCTAGGTCAGTGGGTGCTGGCCCCTTCTCTGTTTATTAGGTCCAATAATCCATTGGGATCACTCACAAACTCTAAGGAAAGGGCTATCTTTAATCTAGCAGAGAAAGGATACAAACAATAGGGTGAGGTCCAGGAAGTAGAGACCCTGTGTGTCCCCTGGGGACACACTTACCCTCCAGAGAGCAGAGGTCCTCTCTTGTGACCCAGGAAGCTTCCTTGAGTCTCTGTCTCCTGAGACCTCTTTTGGCCTCACCACCAGACCGTGATGGATTACATCATGCTTCCTGAGGCTTAATCAGCATTCTGTCCTACAGGTGGTCTCTCTTTGTCTGGTCAGCCAACCAGTGACCGGCCTCATTTGTGGTCCTGCTCTCAAGAAACAGGACAGAGGGCCAATTGTTTACTGCAAGGGTATTCGACACCTAGCGGAAGCTTCACAGAAATTGAACGAGCTGAAAAGTTGAGGCATGGGTAAATGAAGGACAAATGGTTGCTACAGAAATTCATAGACAGATTCAGAAATGAAACATGTAAAATTTGAAAAACTATTGACTCATAAAATAAGGCCTAAATCAAGGGAGATAAGGTAGGATAGTTTTTATTTTTCTTTTCATGTGGAGCCCGGAAATGGGTGTCAAGAAGTGGATGGACAACCCCCTGGATATTTATGATCCTGTAAATTTCAAACTTGAAACAATAGGAGCAATGGTGCGTGCTACTTAACGAGCCCTGAAGTGGATGTTCAAACAAAATTGGCCAGCAAGGCTTGTGGAAGTTTTCATTGCTCAGAATGTCACTCTGCTCAGAAGTCGAAGTCAAACCTCGGAGGACAGTATTTCAAAGCTTTCTTCATACATCTCTGTTTAGATAGTGATAAGGCCACAAAGGCCCATTGAACCCTGATATGTGCCTGACAAGTCAAGTGACCCCTACATAGCAGTTCCATAAATCCCTGCAAAGAAAACCTGGATATTAAATATGTATTTTTCTGATTATTGCAGTTACAGAAACCCTGGTGGTGTATTGGTTTAGAGCTATAGTTGCTAACCAGAAGGCTTGCAGTTCAACTCCACCAGATGCTCCTTGGAAACTCTATGGGGCAGTTCTACTCTGTCCTATAGGGTCACTATGAGTTGGAATCAACTCGACAGCAATGGGTTTGGGTTTTTTTTTTTTGTTTGTTTGCTTATTGCAGTTACAGAAGTGGAGCATCCTGTTTTCTCCATGAACTTCTACAACATTGGCTGGTAAGTTACAAACCAAAAAAACCAAACCCATTGCCCTCGAGTCAAATACCGACTCACAGCGACCCTATAGGACAGAGTGGAACTGCCCCATAGGGTTTCTAAGACTGTAACTTTTACAGGAGCAGACTGCCATATCTTTCTCCCTTTTGGTTAGCAGCCAAGTATTTTAACCACTGTGTCACCAGGGCTTTGTGTAAGTTAAAAGGATATGTTAGTAAGAGCTCCACTATGGCTCTGCTCATTGCAGTACCAGTTTAAGATGGTTTCTCCAAGAGTAGTTTTTACATCACAAATAGCTAAATATATCTTTAACTGAAGTTTCCCTGCTAAAGAAAACTTAGTCATTGTGGAGATTCTAAATGAATGTAACACTTGTGATGGAAAAAATACATATAGCCAAAATTTTCTTTAAAATTCTTTAAATTACATATAGAGTACAATGTGTATTTTATGAAGTATGTATACTGAGTGTCCAGGTGGTGCAAACGGTTTGTGTTGGGCTACTGACCGAAAGGTTGGCAGTTCAAACCCACACAGTGGTGTCGTAGAAGAAAGATCTAGCAATCTTCTTCCGTAAGATGATAGCCATCACAACCCTACGGAGCACATTTGTACTCTGGAGCACATGGGCTCTCCATGAGTTGGAATCGGTTTAACAGCAATAAGCTGGTTTTTGTATGTACTGTAATATATATGACTCTCTACCCTTCTGTATATGTGTGTGTGCATATGTGTAGGTATGTACATATAATGTAATTCAATAAGTAGATTATATTCAGAAATTAATTTTTTAAAAGAATTTTACTGCACAAAATATGTCAACACCTTTTATAAAGCTTCCAACTCACTGCCTTTTCCCGTTTGTGGTAACCATCTTTAACTAATATAAATGGTTTTATAATTTTCTCAAACTTTTTGATACCTTAAAGATGTCTTCAAAACTGCCACCAGAAAATATCTGACCTGCTGAACAAAGTGTTCAGTATCCTATTAACAAATACCAATAATAGGTTCAGCATGAAGGGGAGACCAGAAAGCGATATTGTATTGGTGAAATCAAAAAAGGGTTACATTAGAAAGGGGGAAAAAATGGCACAGTTGATGCACATGACAAAGAGATATAAACAGCCATCCATTGACAGATTGAAATATAAGCTTCCAAGCTTCCAGAAAATGGCCTACGTCAGTGAAGACACAACCGTAGAGAGTAACTCTGAAAAATAGAAGGCCACAAGAGTTGTACACACCTGGTGTGCAAAACTAGCTATAGAATCCCCCTACCTGAGCCAGACACACCTATGAGCATTCTTGTTATGCAATATACAACCTTGTTGTTGTTAGGTGCCTTCGAGTTGGTTCCGACTCACAGTCACCCTATGTACAACAGAACGAAACACTGTCTGGTTCTGCACTATCCTCACAATCATTGTTATGCTTGAGCCTAATGTTGCAGCCACTGTGTCAATGCATCCCGTTGAGGGTCTTCCTCTTTTTTTCAGACCCTCTACTTTACCAATATAACCATGTGACCACAAAATCTACAGTGCAGTACAGAATACTCAAGTGTGACAACAGTATTTACTTAGGATCTTTAGTCTCCTTAGACTAACACAGTCTTCTAGACTAAGGTTTTTCTTAATTACTACAGAATAAGAAAAACAGCTAATTACTAATCCATCTACTTATTGTTTTCTTTCTTTATTTTACTTTATTTAATTTTTATGATTTCATTCATTAAAATTTTTAAAGCTTAGATGATCTTAAAATACTATTCTTTTGTTTCTGCTTCCATGAATCTTACAACCTTCACCCTGTGAGGAAAAAGAAGCTAACACAGAAAATGATTAGTAGTCACCAAATTTCTTTTAGGAAGAGGTGGAAATAGGAGCCACATTCAGTAAATTACCAAGGGCCAAGACTCCCTGTCTAGAGCTCACAGCCTAGAAGGACTGGAAAACCCAAGTAAACCAACAGACACACAAAGTACCATGATATCTGTGAAGAAGGGAATTACTGGGTGCTCTGGGATTTTTTCTGGGATTAAGTTACCAACAACGTAGGTATTCAAGAAATATTTATTGAAGTAATAAATAAATCAATGTATATATAAGTGAATACATGAAAAAAATAAATTTAGAAAGGAAGAGATTCATGAAAATGGAAAATATACAAGGAGGTTTATGAGGAAGAAGCACCTGGAAAACATATTCCAGGCTATGGATTCATACCTTCTAAATTTATTGTCAGGATATGTTTATTCCTAAGATTTTTTTTTTCAGTTATTTTGAAACTTCCAAATAAGATGCTACACCTATTTCAATTCTATTCTTTGTTTCCTTTCTCTTATTACTATTCTCACTGTCTTTGACTGTGAATTATCATTGCCTTGACATCTGATTATTGGAAATTATTTTAGGCTGTGAAGAAGGTGAGGATCACCATAGAGGATTTGTGCTTGGTTCTGCCAGGTGTCAGGAGCTCAAACAGCTTGACATCACTCAAAATTTTGAAGTGAATTTGCATACTCCCAAATGGACCACCTGCTGCTTTTAAATTCTCTGTGGCAATATTCTCACTCCTCAGCACACGAGTCTGAGACAATGAATTTTCTTTGCAGTTTCTATCTTGGCTTGATACTATACTACAGTTAGTGGTAAAAAAAACATGGGTTTAATTCCATTTTACCCTGGCTTGTGGTAGTTTTTTGAGTATCATCTTTGCAGGGAGAAAGTCTCTTATTAATCTCCCCATATTGAGTAGATGCTAGGTTTTACATCCTGTGAGCCTATGGAAATAACATGCATGTTCACCCTGAAGGTGAAACTTTAGTGGTGTATTGGACTCTTTTTCTTACCCTCACTTTTTTCATGTAAGAATTCCTTGCTTTCTTACCAGCTCATTCATGGACTTGATGCAAAAAGTTGAATTTTATCCAAGACTTACAGGAGGGTTGGTCCAGAGATTAAGATTGCCATATTACCGGAAATGGAAGTCTGTACCATTTTCAAAGGAAAGAACTCCCCTCCTCCTTTTAGGCGTTAGTGTGCAACTGCAAAGCCTGATTCCAAATGCAGTATTCCTGCCTGAGCAGAACGTACATCTGCCTTCTAATTTAGACTTACATTTTGTAAATCCTACAACTTAAATGTGAATTAAAATATACTAACAGACACACACATATGCACAAATGCACACACCCAGATCAAATTTTAACAGTCCACCCCTGTGGTTCAGAGTCTCAAACCATATTGTCAGTGTATGTATGTGAATATTAGAAAAACTTGTATGATGCAGCAAAGGGAGCCAGTTGTGTTGGATTTGAAATTCTCTTCCTTTGTGGATTCAATAACAATACAGTTCTTTTGTAGTTTGATATATGTTTGATTTATACATCTGACAGTAATGCCATACATCTTGAATTCTCAATTATAAATCCATCTTCTGTAACATACACTTAAGATGTACAGACTTTTTATAGGAGAATAGGCTTTTCAAGTTGTTTTCTTGTTTTAGGTGCCATCGAGTTGGTTCCAACTCATAGCGACCCTGTGCACAACAGAACGAAACACTGCCCGGTCCTGCGCCATTCTTACAATCGTTGTTATGCTTGAGCTCATTGTTGCAGCCACTGTGTCAATCCACCTTGTTGAGGGTCTTCCTCTTTTCCGCTGACTCTGTACTCTGCCAAGCATGATGTCCTTCTCCAGGGACTGATCCCTCCTGACAACATGTCCAAAGTATATAAGACACAGTCTCGCCATCCTTGCCTCTAAGGAGCATTCTGGCCGCACTTCTTCCAAGACAGATTTGTTCTTTCTTTTGGCAGTCCATGGTATATTCAATATTCTTTGCCAACACCACAATTCAAAGGTGTCAACTCTTCTTCGGTCTTCCTTATTCATTGTCCAGTTTTCACATACATATGATGTGATTGAAAATACCATGGCTTGGGGCAGGCGCACCTTAGTCTTCAGGATGACATCTTTGCTCTTCAACACTTTGAAGACGTCATTTGCAGCAGATTTGCCCAATGCAATGTGTCTTTTGATTTCTTGACTGCTGCTTCCATGGCTGTTGATTGTGGATCCAAATAAAATGAAATCCTTGACAACTTCAATCTTTTCTCCGTTTATCATGATGTTGCTCATTGGTCCAGTTGTGAGGATTTTTGTTTTCTTTATGTTGAGGTGCAATCCATACTGAAGGCTGTGGTCTTTGATCTTCATTAGTAAGTGCTTCAAGTCCTCTTCACTTTCAGCAAGCAAGGTTGTGTCATCTGCATAATGCAGGTTGTTAATGAGTCTTCCTCCAATCCTGATGCCCCGTTCTTCTTCATATAGTCCAGCTTCTCGTATTATTTGTTCAGCATACAGATTAAATAGGTATGGTGAAAGAATACAACCCTGACACACACCTTTCCTGACTTAAAACCAATCAGTGTACCCTTATTCTGTCCAAACAACTGCCTCTTAATCCATGTAAAGGTTCCTCATGAGCACAATTAAGTGTTCTGGAATTCCCATTCTTCGCAATGTTATCCATAGTTTGTTATGATCCACACAGTCAAACGCCTTTACATGGTCAATAAAACACAGGTAAACATCCTTCTGGTATTCTCTGCTTTCAACCAGGATCCATCTGACATCAGCAATGATATCCCTGTTCCATGTCCTCTTCTGAAACCAGCCTGAATTTCTGGCAGTTCCCTGTCAATATACTGCTGCAGCCATTTTTGAATGATCTTCAGCAAAATTTTGCTTGTGTGTGATATTAACGATATTGTTCTATAATTTCCGAATTTGATTGGATCACCTTTCTTGGGAATAGGCATAAATATGGATCTCTTCCATTCAGTTGGCCAGGAAGCTGTCTTCCATATTTCTTGGCATAGACAAGTGAGCACTTCCAGCACTGCATCTGTTTGTTGAATCATCTCAATTGATATTCCATCAATTCCTGGAGCCTTGTTTTTCACCAATGCCTTTAGAGCAGCTTGGACTTCTTCCTTCAGTACCATCAGTTCCTGATCATATGCCACCTCTTGAAATGGTTGAATATTGACTAATTCTTTTTGGTATAATGACTCTGTGTATTCCTTCCATCTTCTTTTGATGCTTCCTGCATCATTTAATATTTTCCCCATGGAATCCTTCACTATTGCAACTCAAGGCTTGAATTTTTTCTTCAGTTCTTTCAGCTTGAGAAATGCCGAGCATGTTTTTCCCTTTTGGTTTTCTATCTCCAGCTCTTTGCACATGTCATTATAATACTTTACTTTGTCTTCTCGAGCTGCCCTTTGAAATCTTCTGTTCAGTTCTTTTACTTCATCAATTCTTCCTTTTGCTTTAGCTGCTCGACGCTCCAGAACAAGTTTCAGAGTCTCCTCTGACATCCGTCTTGGTCTTTTCCTTCTTTCCTGTCTTTTCAGTGACCTCTTGCTTTCTTCATGGATGATGTCCTTGATGTCATTCCACAACTCATCTGGTCTTCGGTCACTAGTGTTCAATGCATCAAATCTATTCTTCAGATGGTCTCTAAATTCAGGTGGGATATACTCAAGGTCATATTTTGGCTCTCGTGGACTTGCTCTGATTTTCTTGAGTTTCAGCTTGAACTTGCATATGAGCAATTGATGGTCTGTTGCACAGTTGGCCCCTGGCCTTGTTCTGACTGATGATATTGAGCTTTTGCATTGTCTCTTTCCACAGATGTAGTCAATTTGATTTCTGTGTGTTCCATCTGGTGAGGTCCATGTGTATAGTCCCCGTTTATCTTGGTGAAAGAAGATATTTGCAATGAAGAAGTCGTTGGTCTTGCAAAATTCTATCATTCGATCTCCGGCATTGTTTCTATCACCAAGGCCATATTTTCCAACTACCGATCCTTCTTCTTTGTTCCCAACTTTTGCATTAAAATCACCAATAATTATCAATGCATTGTGATTGCATCCTCAATCAATTTCAGACTGCAGCAGCTGATAAGAATCTTCTATTTCTTCATTTTTGGCCCTAGTGGTTGGTGTGTAAATTTGAATAATAGTCGTATTAGCTGGTCTTTCTTGTAGGCGTATGGATATTATCCTATCACTGACGGTGTTGTACTTCATGATCGATTTTGAAACGTTCTTTTTGACGATGAATGCAACACCATTCCTCTTGGAGTTGTCATTCCCAGCATAGTAGACTATATGATTGTCTAATTCAAAATGGCCAATACCAGTCCATTTCAGCTCACTAATGCCTAGAATATCAATGTTTATGCGTTCCATTTCATTTTTGACAATTTCCAATTTTCCTAGATTCATACTTCGTACATTCCAGGTTCCGATTATTAATGGATGTTTGCAGCTGTTTCTTCTCATTTTGAGTCATATGCCACATCAGCAAATGAAGGTCCTGGAAGCTTTACTCCATCCACATCAATAAGGTCGACTCTACTTTGAGGAGGCAGCTCTTCCCCAGTCATCTTTTGAGTGCCTCCCAACCTGCGGGGCTCATCTTCCAGCACTATATCAGACAATGTTCTGTTCTGCTGCTATTCATAAGCACATGTTGAGGTGTAATCCATACTGAAGGCTGTGGTCTTTGATCTTCATTAGTAAGTGCTTCAAGTGCCAATAATAACTTTTATTTGAGAAAAATAACTTTTGAAAATATGAAAGTGAATTTTTTATTTTTTACATGCCAAAAGTATAAAATCAAATTTCTGATTTAAAAGACATACAAAAAATATTAAGCTTATTCTGAATTCTGAATACAGATAAGATTTATCTATAAAGCCTTTAGAATATAATCAGATTGTTAATTAGCTCATATTAAAAAGCAGCATCCGTCTTGTAATATACATCTGTGACTCCTGAAATCTGTAGTTTGACTACTACAGGGGTTAAAGAGTGGCTCCTTCTATTCATTTTCCCATCAAGGCCGCCAAAGGACTTCCTGGTCCTCAGAACTGTGGTCCCAGCCTTTGCCAGAAACTGCCATTGCTGCTGAAACCAATGTTTATGCAGCATCAGAAGAACTGAGTACAACAAAGTATTTGTTCTCAATCTTTTGCTCTCCTGTCAAACCCATTGTTGTCAAGGAGATCAGGAGATCCCCACCTATAGGACAGAGTATAACTGCCCTGTAGGATTTCCAAGGAGTGACTGGTGGATTTGAACTGCTAATCTTTCGGTTAGCAGCTGAATGCGTAACCACTGTGCCACCAGGGCTCCCTTTGCCCTCCAGCATCCGTGAAAATGAAGATGACATCCACATGGATGATACTCCTCCTACCATAGACTCCTCTATTGAGCTAAAGAAAGGAGTCACATGAGGATAATCAGATGTCAGCAAGAGGGCCTGATGCAAATATTGGAAGACAGAGTCTAGTGGCAGGGATTGAAGAAGTGGGGAAAAGGGAGCAGGCAATGAAGGCTGAAGAGTGAGTGGGAAGTAGTCTCGGGAGATGGGCTTCTAGCGCTGTGCTTAAAGGCTCTACTGCAGCCTGGTCTATCACACAGAGGTCCTGAGGGCCAGGTAGACTTCCATCACTCAGCTCATGACCAAGCAATGGCATACCTCCTAAAGCTGCATTGAGATTAACTTGCTGAACACTAAAAACACTACCTGACGCATAGAAGCTGACTCTTGAAAAATAAGCTATCACTGTGAAGGAAAGGGCTATTTTTCTCCCTGTGGGACCCAGAGTTTTGGCTCCAATAGTCATGTATCTCAATTTGACCATATAGAGAAGAATCCTTTACCCCTTCTTCCTTAAAGACAACAAAAGGATTTGTAGATGGAGTTTAGTTTCATACAACATTTATGATAGAAACACTTCCTGTAAAGATAAACTGTGAATTCTCTTAGCTGGATCAAGTCATCCCTTTAAATAACTGGTGAAATCCCTTAAGCATTGTTAGAGCTTTACATCATAGACTGGTTTGGTCTGGATTGTATTCCATTTGTCTGACTTAACTCTTGCCCCAAAGGACAAAGATTGAGACAGAAGTAAAATTCTGTCCTTTTACTAGATGTTTGATTTCTAAACCAAAAATGGACTTTCATTTAGAGAATGTCTTCTACACTAAGGCATTTTGTGCATCACACCGTGCTACCACTCCCAAGTATTAGGTTTCCTGGGGGTTTTAGGGAGAAAATAAACATCACCCCTCTCTGTCTTCTTAGTTTAGGATGAAGTGCAAGTCAGAGTAGTTAGCTCAAAAGAGATAAACACATCTCCAATGGATTCTTGATTTTTGAACCAGATGGTGGATCCGCATGGCTTTCCCCTTCAGCGTCTGCCTTCACTCACAAGCCTCCTCCACAGGAGCAGGTGGCTTCCTGCACCGAAGAAAGGGAGGCCAAGGATGAATGTGCTTCTGCGGAGGACCCTTCCGGAAGCCTGGCTCTGCTACTAGTCACTTGGTGTCGGACAAGTTACCCTCCCCCTTGTCTAAGCCTCAGTTTTCTACCTGTTACATGAAGAAAATAACAGAGTTGATGTGCTTATTGTAAGAATTAAATAAAAAAAGGAAAGTACCTAAAAGTGTTACTATTTAATGCATTTGGTTATAAACTACTTCCACAAAAAGTTGTGTGAAAACTGGCATTTGGCAGTAAAACAACTTTGGAAAGCAGAATAAATTCTATCCCTTTTTTGGAGGTTCAGCATGTACATGAGTGAGTATACTGCAGATTTTGAATTGTGCAACAATTAAAAAAAAAAACTTTAACTTTGTTAATGTGATATGAGTTGGAATTGACTCAGTGGCAGTGGGTTAATGTGATCCTACACTATATGGTCCTAAAAAGATTTTTATATTTTTCCTTTAATACTTCTATATTCCCTCTGAAGACGTTTTGGGAGTTCCAGGTGTATGTGAAGAGTAATGAGTTGATTATCATTCTTCCTACTGTCAAGAGAACGTCATTGCATACATTCTAAAAGTTACTAATCTCAGCTAGCCAAGACATCCTTAATGTTTTATTTTCTTGTCATAATAATGCATTTATGTATTTTCAATATGCTGCTGGACAAATACTGCAAACCCTTTAAAATACTTGCTAACAGTGCCCCTTTTAAATTGCTAACCTGTGATAGCAGGTTCACGTTCCTGTCCCTGAGTAAGTACCCAGTGTCGCCTTCTCCCTTCTTGTGTGTCATGGAGCCCCCCACCACTCAGTTGACCAGAAGGTAATTCTTAGGGGGAGACTTGAGTAAACTCAAGTGTAAAAGAAAGCATGCCATTCAGCTGCTATATTAAGGAACTACGGCGTGGGGGTCCCTGGCTGCTGGCTGGTAGGCACTCTCTCCTTTAGTTCTTGCAGTGCCCTTGCTCTTATCAACGATGACTATTTGTTTTTAAACTTTCAACCTGTAGACATTTTGTCTGCAGAGTGATGGAGTGGTATTACATGAAAAGCATATCTGTACACTGCAAACTTCCTGGGTGTGATGGTTAGTTTTTATGTGTCAACAACTTGGCTAGGCTATGCTGATTGCCCATTTGTTTGGTCAAACACTGCTCAAAAACCATTTTTTGGCCAAAAAAACTAGTCTGGACATTCCTGTGAAGGTTTTTTGTGGATTTATTAACATTTACAATTAGTTGGCTTTAAGTAGATTATCATTGATCTTGTGGGTGGGCCTCATCCAGTCCGTTGAAGGCCTTAAGAGCAAATGAGTTTTCCTGGAGGGGCAGAAATTCTGCCTCAAGACTGTAACATAGAAATCCTGCCTGAGTTTCCAGCCTGCCACCTGGTCTATGGATTCTGACTTGCCATCCTCCACAATCTCATGAGCCAATTTCTTAAAATCTCCTCTTGCTCTCTTGCTCTCATCCTGTTTCTCTGAGACCTGATTAATACACTTGGATAAACAAGAAGATGAGCTAAAATTATGAAGTGCATTTTTTCCTCAAGATGCAAGATCCATAAAAAAAAAAAGGAAGAATAAATACAATTTGTATATTGAAAAAATACATTTTACTGAAAGATGTATTTTATAATGTATTCTTACATTTGGCCATTTCTTTTGCAAATCCTTGCAAAGGTCAGTAATGTTTTATTCAAAATGTTTCAAGGATTATTATACCCCTGGACAAGCCCTGGTAATGCGGTGGTTAAGCATTGGCTACCAACCAAAAGGTCGGCAGTTCAAATCCACCAGCTGCTCCTTGGAAAGCCTATGGGTCAGTTCTACTCTGTCGTATAGGGTCGCTATAAGAGGGAATCGACACGATAGCAATGGGTTTGGTTTTGATTTTTTTGGTTTGAACAAGCTGAGCTCACATCATTTGAGCAGGAGCATCCTGACAAACTCAAGAAAGAGGCTTTATTCTTTATATTGTTTCATCTCTTCCCATCAGTGGTGTAGAGAGCTAAGAGACTGATACCAAGAGAGAGAAGAACTCGTAAAGCCATCATTACGAATGACTTTAGACATATATTTTAAAATTTGATATACCAGGCATACCTTCCATTATTAAACTATAATTTAATGTCAAGTATATAAGTGTATATTCTAGAGTTTCAATTAAAGTCATCTTTGTAAGGCATGATCAATTTTCCAATAAATGCTAATGGTCAAAAAGGCTCATACTTGAAGGCATTAGCATTTCTATAGAAGTTGGCTTTCTCTTTGTGGATGAAGTCACTGATGGGATAGTGTGGATGAAATAGTTCTTCTGTGAGGGAGCATGATTACACTCATTTCCTTTAGAGGGGCATGCCTCACCCTGATGGTTTCATAGTGTGAAAATTCTCGGCCCTAGGACCCACGCAGCGAGTTAGAAAACCACTTGCAACATGTGCAGCCATGCATGACTGCAGGCTTAGCTTTCTGTTCAGCAGAGTAGGTGGGCTCACTCTGTGGCAAAACCTGACAGATGCAGGATGAACTAACTACATGGCACAGGTCACCATCCGTAGGGATAGTTGGGCAGGTATGGAAAATCACCACGAGGTGCTGCAAGAACCAAATGACTGTTCTGAAGAAGCCCTGAGCCTGGGACGGCATTCTTAGAACAGTGGTTTTCAAGTTTTGGGGTGCATCAGAATCACCTGGGTGCTTGTCACAGCACAGATGAGAGGTCCCACCCCCAGGTATCTGACTCAGTAGTCCTTGGATAGGGCTACCTTTGAGTTTGCAAAGAACAATTGGCAACTCTCATGGATGCCAGATATCTCCAGGGGAATAGCAAGGTAACAGCACCCAGAAGCAGTCTCTAAGTTGCGTCCCTCCCGACCAGTTTCAAGATGACTAGAGGTTGGTAGCCGTGGTGCTTCAGCAGAAACACCTTCCTCCCTCTTGTCCGGCTGCATCAGCCAGGTGCCTGTTGTATTTGCGGCACCTTGGGATGTCATTCCAAGCCTTGTCTGGTGCTCCTTTGGAATCGTGCCCATGGGCAAGTTCCCCCTCTTCCCCCCAGTCGCACCTCCGTATATCACTTTTTGGAAATAGAATCTCAGTTGTCCTAGCTGAAACAATGGCAAGCTCTGTTTGCTTTCTTTTCCACTTGATAGCTTGTAGCATCCTGGAGAGGCCCTATTCTAGATATCAGTGTATCGTCATAAAATCATCTTCTGTTTAAAAGGAAACTAGCAACTAATGACTGAGTCAGGCCACAGAATTGTCCAGAAAAATCCAAAGATAGCTTACTATGATGGGATCTACCCCTCACGAATTTTGCACTGTAAACAGAAAGGACCCACCTGCTTTTTGAAACCCCACTGATTTTCTTCTTCATGTACCAGTAAGCCATAGTAATTATATGCAAAACAAATAAAAGTGAAGGGGAGATGGATTTTATCAATCTAACCGTGTTTTCAGTATGAGGCTTGAATAGGTCAATAATTTCAAAGAATCTTGTCCTCTAGATTTCAAGCGTCAAAGATTCAGCCCAGCACCACTAAACAACCTGTTCTCTGTATTCTCTGTGCTAGTGGTTTTTTGGTTTCACAAAGGAAGACTAAATATTACTCTTTAATTTGCAGAAAGTAGATGGAATTCTATTTGTCTCGCTATGTTATGTGCTTTTGTACATCTTGTTTTATGTTTCAGTGGAGATAAAAATCACCTGGTTTACTAATATAAAATATCAGCATTGGTTATAATCCCTTCTGGGTTCTTCTTTGCTCCTTATTTTCCTCCCCTTTACCCTTCCTTTTTGAATTTTCCAGAATCTGCTTCTACAGCCTCTTCTTTGCTTCAAGCTGGCATTACATTTTTCAGTCATTAGAGCCTTGCACTGAAGCTGGTACCCTTGGCTGCATTAAATAAGAAATGTATTTGGATAGGAAGTTTAGAATTACACAACACTCTATTTAGCTCAGGAACTTTCAAAAATCCATTTATGCAAACCCTCAGAATGAAAATGATCTCAACTGCATTAGCTTTTTGATGGGATACTTTAGTGCTGCGTTCAGTATGACACAGATGGGATTTTTTTAATATGTTCAGAAATTAAGCTTGTGTTAATGTGATTTTTCATTAACATGGGAACATTCGATTGGTTTCTGGAGAAAAAATACATTTAAAATGTAATAAATAATAACGATTGTGTTGGTTAAATGCTTTCTACACAATGAAGAGAACCATGAATCCGTGCGTGTGTGTGTATATTACATAGACTTAAAATTCGCAAAAACGTATGGGAACATAGGGCAGGATATCCCAAGTGCCAGTAAAACTGCTGCTTTTCTTTGTGTCAGCTTCAGAATGAAGAGCACCAATTGTAGTTTGTTAAGTGAGAAAGAAAGGTTGAGTTTTTGAGGCAGTCAGGGGCTTTTTATGTCAATAAATGCCGGATATGATTGACCTTTTCATCCAAATGTCAAACTTACTATTTCACAAAATGATCTAAATGTGATCATTGACCACCTTCAATGAATAAGGAGAGCTCCATCTTTTAAGAACCAAACTATGGTATCATAATAAGAATGTAAAGCATAAATTGAAAATAAATGACCGATTTCCCAAGTTAACTTAGAACTGAAGTACAATTTTCATATCAGCAGGTTTCTAAACATTTCTTTTGATTGCAGTTTGAAAATGTGATAGAGTGCTTCCATTTCCTTCCATAAATATGAGTTTGTATGTGTAAATAATCCAGATGTAAGGAATAAAGACAATTTATGTGACTTCGTAACGAATTCTTATAAGCCTTTGATTAAGCACATAAATCATACTGAAGCATTTGAATCTAATTGTCCCTTGCATCTGTTGCTGCCTCTGAGTTACATTATCATTGATCTGAAAATTAAAGAGAGTATCCATGATTTTCATACCTCTTAATCGATGCCACTTATTTCATCTTTCCAAATCTACAGGACATGGAAATATCTATTTGAGAACACACATGCCGTATAAGATGATGACTACTATAAAGCAGATCTGAGATGGGTTGTATACAGGAGAAAAGCATTTGATAGTAACAAATATTGGGCTTCCCTTTTATCTAACCACAGTTAAGGACTCTGTAGATTATAGAAAAAATAAATCAGTCCTTGCCCTCAAGAAGCTAACAGTCTACTTGAAGAACCATGACTAACACGATTGAAAAAGGAAGATATATATGTTGAGGGTTATAGACTGTAGATTATAGATTCCCATAAAGTGCACAGGAGAAGGAAGAAACTTTTGGATCAAAAGGTGTAGGAATGAGCTGATGAAATGAATGTGGCTAGACAAGCTTCAAAAGCTAGACTGAACTTGAATAGGAATAAGGAAGGGACTGAGTTTTCCATGTTGGGCAAAGGGTATGAGCGCGGGAAAGATTAAGAACCTTTCAACATCAGTGAACCTAGTGTGGAGTTTTACTAACGCATATACCTACATACACACAGGTACATAGACTTAAAATAATAAATCATTTTTCCAGAATCCTTGTTGTTCTTGTTAGGTGCGGTGGAGTCAGTTCCGACTCTTAGCGACTCTATGCACAACAGAACGAAACAACGCCCAGTCCTGCACCATCCTCACAACCATTGCTATGTTTTGAGCCCATTGCTGCAGCCACTGTGTCAACCCATCTCTTTTTTGCTGACCCTCTACTTTACCAAGCATGATGTCCTTCTTCAGGGAATGATACCTCCTACAACATGTCCAAAGTATATAAGATGCAGTCTCGCCATCCTTGCTTCTGAGGAGCATTCTGGTTGTACTTCTTCCAAGACAGATTTGTTCGTTCTTTTGGCAGTCCATGCTATATTCAATATTCTTTGCCAACACCACAATTCGAAGGTGCCAACTCTTCTTCGGTCTTCCTTATTTGCTGTACAGAATTAGTGGTTCTTAATGGAGGCTCTGGAGTACTTGGGTGATGCAAACGTGAACGCACTTGGCTACTAACCTGAACACTGGAAATTTGAGAACACGCAGAGTCATCTTGAAGAAAAGCCTGGCGACCTAATCCTGCAAATCAGCCACTAAAAGTCTTGTGGATTAAGTTTTCCTTTGATACATGTGGGGTCGCCATGGGTTGGAATCGACTTGATGGCAGCTGATTATACTGTGCCCTAGGGTCATTTTGGAACTTTGGGGGAGAATTTTGTCAAAACTGGAAAGGAAAAAGGACCTGGTATGCTAGACAACCTACAATGTGCAGGACAGACCCAGCACACTGAAAAAAATCATCCCACGTCCCAGGCAACCTTTGAACCTCTCTGCAGGTACAAAATCTTCTTATAACTACCTGAACCCAAGACTTACTTTTAGGATTTTTTTTTTTTTTACATAAAATAAAAAAATTTTACATGGTTTTAATACACAGTGAAACTACCATCTAATTGAAGAAACATTACATACTGTAATACTCAGAACTTTACCACATGTTGCTAATTTTTTGGGAAAATTTATGCCCCCAGTTTCAAAAACACTATAATATTTTATTTGTCAATAAAATGTATTCGTATCCAGTTGCATTTCTAGCAGTAACATTGGTGATTACTGCACATATAGGGGCAAGCATCTGACTATGTCATAGAGTGTTTTCAGTGTAGAAATCAGTGAATAGTTACAATTGAAATATGTACTAGTTTTATTGTAGACTTTTTTCTTTTCTTTTTCTGTATATTACATTAAGGTATTACAGAATATTGATTTTGCTTTTTATAATATTATATAGGTAGGTTATATTATCATTGAATTCCAATAGAGAACAAAAAGGGAAACTTTTTATAAAACATTTACTATAAAAAGACACATTAGGTCTAATGAATTTCAGAATCACCTAGATTGATATTTCTTTACATAAATATTTTAATAATATATTTAATATTATATATATGTGTCATCCATAAATGTTCGTGTATGCATATGGATTAGTAAAGTTACCTCCATCTCATTGTATTTTACAAAAAGAGGGAAAAATGAAATCAAAATCACACATGATCCATGCTTAGAAATTGAGTATATTTATAATGGTTAAGCCCTCCACTACTAGTCAAAAGGTCAGAGGTTTGAAACCACCCAGAGGTGCCTTGGAAGAGACGCCTGGTGACCTGCCTCCTAAAGTCACAGCCTTGAAAACCCTATGGAGCAGTTCTACTTTGCACACATGATGTTTCCGTGAGAGGGAATAGACTGGACCGTGACTAAGGACAATAACATGCTATGGTCCTTCCCTATCCCTTCTGCCTGATGGGCATCTCCTTTTACACTCTGCTAGGCTCACCCTTGCTTCTGTTTCTCCCGTAGTTGGAACGCTCTTGCCATGGCTCCTTCTTCCACTTTCTCAGGTTTCTGGCTTGTATTTAAAATAGCCTTTTCTGCCCCCTTCATTCTCCTCCTTCCGCATATTGTTTTATCTTTTTTTTCCTTGCCTTACACTAGCGACTTTATACTGTGTCAGTGGGCACACAGATAGTGAGTGAATTCCTGGTGGGTGAAATATGTGTAGACCTAGAAAAATAACACATCTGGGCCCACAGCTGGTACCTACAGGCTTATAAAGTGGGTAATAATTAACAAATTTGTAATATGTCCTTATGTCATTGATTACTCAAACAAAATGAAAGGCTTATCACATGACATTATTAATAATTTTATAATATTTTAAAATAAGAATCCTAACACCAAAATTCCAGTAAAGTAACAATTAAAATTTGAACCCAGTCTTAGTGAAAACAATATATTATGCACAATTATTATCCCTCCCCCCCAAAATCACAATTTAGCTAGCACCTGTATGAAATAATACTTTTTTTTCCATCCTAAAAATCTATCTTTTCAATTCCTGAAGTCATGTTTAGTATCTGGAAATTTGATGAAGAAATTGAAGACTGATTCCTATACCTTTTCTGACTTAATAGACATTTGATCATATTTCTTCTCTAGTTCCCTTCCCTTGGTGTTTTATTTTCGACTGAAGTGTTTTGTTGTGAGACTTTTACTCATGAACAGGAGCACATCAAACAACTCCTATTCTTCAGCCCTTACTGACAAACTTGACTTTCCTTTGGTTCCTGCAGGCTCTTTGTACCTTCCCTAAATTTCTTGGTATGGTATTCTTGGGTGTGCCTGCTAGCTAAGTTCATTAAGCAAGGTGTTCTCTTTCTTTCCTAGTATACACGTTGATGGGGCCATTTATTTATTTATTTCGTTGGTTTGGTTTTTAAAAATAACAGCCACAGAATAGATGAATATATTTAGAAAATATTTTAAATTACATCATGTCTTTTTTTTTTGCTGAGCTTGTATCACTATTATTTGGAGACTTTGACTTAATGAGTAGATAGGACTATTAGTTTTCCCTCCTAAAAGTATTTCATGGTTAGCTCACGTTTAATTATTTAAAAAGTGAGTTAATACCAATAACTGAAAAAAATTATAATATTTTCATACATATCCACCCAGAGACTCTTAACGTTTATTTTCAACTGTTCCTATATTGATGCATTTGTTTTGGTGTTGGCAAGGAATATCAAATGTATCACGGACTACCAGAAGAACAAACAAGTCTGTCTCGGAAGGAGTATGGCCAGAATGATCCTTGGAAATGAGGATGGTGGGACCACGTCTCATGTACTTTGGAAGTGTTATCAGGAGGAACTCCCTGGAGAAAGACATTATGTTTGGTAAAACAGAGGGTCAGCAAGAAAGAGAAAGACTCTCAAGGAGATGGATTGACACAGTGGCTGCAACAATGGGCTCAAGCATAGCAATGATTATGAGGGTGGCACAGGACTGGGTACTATTACAATCTGTTGTACATAACGTAGCTCTGAGTTAGAACCGACTCTACAGCACTTAACAACAACATTTACTACATTCAGCTGGTTTATATTTTCAAAAACCATTATAATTATAAATCAGTTACAACACACACTGGAGATTTTAAAAGAGAGAAAAAACTCTTTACCCACGTATTTTTCTCTTAGTGGTAAATTATTTCCTGAAACACTATAATGTCCTTTAAAGTTGTAGTTGATTTATATAAGATTTAAATGAGGTTATCAAGGACTATTATCTGATTTTTAATAGGGCTTATCCTTTATCCAGGAGACCCAGTGGCACAGGAGTTAAGCTCATAGGCTGCTAACCAAAAGGTTGATAGTTTGAATCCAGCAGCCACTCCTTGGAAAACCTGTGGGGCAGTTCTACTTGACGGCAATGGATTTGGTTTTTGGTTTATCCCTTAACTAAGCCCTGTGACATCAATCGATTTTTTTCTTTTTTACTCGCAGATTTAGTTTTTATTTCTCATTTACATAATGTTTTATATTATCTATCCATCATTGGATAGTAAGCTAGTGGAAACAGTGTTGGAGCGGGAATTAACAGGGCAAATTCAAGTTTCATCCTTGATAATTAAGTAGCTGATCTTGTTCATACCATTTTACATATGAGGAAAAATATATTTAGGAAAGTTAACATCTGTTGTAGCTGTTTTTCAAAGCTGTTTTAAGGATAAAATATGAAAATATATGTGCTTTTTAAATCTGCAAAAGGAGATAATAATTTAGATTACAACTTTATGTTGGATGTGATTATATTTTTCATCAGAGTCTAACTTAAGTAAATTATTACATCCAAATTTTGTATTTTTATGTCCTTTTATCCAAGTTTTATTGGTTAGCCTGACTCAGTTATATGATCGTATGTACATTCTGTATGCTTAAATTAGCATTTTACTGAACTCATAAATGACTCAAATTCATCAGTATTTCATTTTTTGTTTCCCTTAAAATGCAGAAATTCCATATCATGTATTTATCGTAACTCCTATCCTTATATAAAACCGATCAGACACCAATTTAAGTAAAGACGCACACACAGAGCAAGCAATCAAGAAGTCTTACAGGGTGAACTGCTAATCATTTAAATAATAGGGTTTGTCAATACCATCTAAAAGCTATTTTGTATTTTCAAACACTCTATTTTCGGTATCAAAATCAGAATCAAGATGAGAACAATTACTCATAATAGTTACTAAAAACATAATTTGGGAAAAATATCTTTTTTTTTTTTTTAATACATGGAAACTTTTCCAGAATACTTGTTGCTTCACAATACAGAAGGTGATTTGGGATCTCCTAGTGGAAAGCAATAAATTTGATAGTCAGTTAAAGCTAGAAAGATAAAACCAGACTTGGCAAGTGTATAAGCTGTGTCTCCTCTACAATTACCACTGTGCCCCTGGGACGGAAAATATGAGAGACTTGGGATAAAGGTGCTCAGCTGACTCTTTCTGTCCAATTCCCTTCTAGTTCTTCTTTGTCTCATCATTAATGTGTATTCAGCTGTCTAATGCTGACTCTGCTCTTCAGTTCAGATTGTTTCATCTTAACTATTCCATTTACATTAACTGCCCAAATGTCAAGTCATCCGAGCGCTCTGTTTTGTTTGTCACTAAATCTCTAGTGCCTTAAACAGTGCCAAGAACACAGTAAACCCAAAACCAAACCTGTTGCGGTCGAGTGGATTCTGACCCACAGCAACCCTTTAGGACAGAATAGAACTGCCCCATAGGGTTTCTAAGGACAGCTGGTGGATTCAAACTGCCGATCTTTTGGTTAGCAGCGCAGCTCACCGTAGTTCTTAACTATTGTGCCACCAGGGCTCCGAGAATGTAGTAGGTGCTCAATAAATCATTATTGAATGAAGGTTGAGCATGAAATAATCCCACTAAAAATGGGCTTCTAAAAACCAGGTGCAGTTGCTGCAGCCACATTATGGGGTGATGTCTACACTGTTCCTCCCAAACCGCCACCCCTGGCCCCTACCCAGCACTTTGTATCCATTAGCCATTAAAAACCCATTAGCTATTAGACAAAACAAAACAGAGCCCCGAGAAATCATGCACTATGGAAAATGAGCCTTCTATCAAAGGGAAACACTAAACCACTGCACACTATTACAGAGACAAAATGTTGCTTTTCTAAACCACTGCACACTATTACAGAGACAAAATGTTGCTTTTCTACTATAGCTGCTTGTAGTACGCATAAAAAACAAGATGCTTTGATTTATGCATTTCTAGGAGTAAATAGTCCCTTTGATCTTATCTGATATTTACCGCAGATGATTTATCCCAGAAGCAATCTTAGGGAAACCAGAAAGTATGATAACCAGAGAACAGATAGATACTGAAAACCTTGTCCAGTCACCAACCTGGGGTAATCTTTCGTAGTCCAGGTATTTTTCCTCCAAAAGGAACTCAGACCGCTTAAGCTGAGCTCTTCACTGAGGTATTATTTGAAAGTATGTTCACCTATGGAATGTGATTAAATTAATCATAATACCTCTAACAATTAAGTACAGCTATATACAGGTTTGAACTTCTACTTGGCTTTCAATTTCTCCTTATTCCAAAATATCGTGTAGTCGCGAATGGCCATGACAGTTTCTCAAACCTTGCAGTCTTGATCAGCAGTTTTTCTCCCTCTTCTGTCTTTTTCTTATGAGGTTTTTTTTTTTTTTTTCCAGTGGGCTTTATAAGCTCCCCGTGCGTCTATGTATTATCTTCTTTATGTTAATAAGGTTATGCTGGTTATTAGAGCTAGACTGCTAACTGGAAGGTCTGCTGTTTGAACCCTCCAGTGGCTCCGAAGGAGAAAAGGCCTGGTGATCTGCTATCGTAAAGATTACAGCCTGGGAAACTCTATGGGGCAGTTCTACTGTCACATGAGGTTACTGTGAGTCAAATTGATGGCAACTAACAGCAACACTGGTTATAAATCCTAATAAGCTTGCTTCTTCTGCAGAATATTAAGAGTATTCTGTCAACACCATCCCCAAAAATAGCAACAACTGTGAGGACAAGTGGTAGACTGTGGTCAAACACATTAGGGAAATGGTGGGATCAGCAATAATGGAGAGTTCTTTGCTCCTTGTTTAAGTTGCAGGGCTCCTGAGCACAGTCAGCGATTTGCTAATGTGCATTGAAAGCTGTGAGAGGACAAATACAGTGTGTGCTATTTTCTGATCTGTCCCACCTGGCGAACTTTATTTGCCCATAAGAGTCATACTAATGCTCCTGAGAACACATGTTAGGAAATGCTGCCCTGCGATCCCTCCTTATCCTCCTGATTAATGCTCCATGAATCCCCTTCTTATCCACAAGAACCCTCGCACTCTGTTCGTTTTCCCTCACTGTACTTTCCTGCTCTGTGTAGCCTGTTTCACACCAAGATTGTCAATGCTTGTGCCCCTTTGCTCCTAAGTATGTAATTTAAGCCAACTAGTCCACTGTGCCCCTGCCCTGTTTCCTGGTTAGGGGCCAGGGATCTCTGATCATGTGGCTCTCATTATCCTTGACACTTTATAGAATGGAAAGTCTATTACTTTCTCCACTCAACCCTATAGTTTTAGGATGAAGGAATGGGTTTCCTAGCTGAGGATCTCTTAAAGGACAATTTTTCCAAAGATCCAAATTAAATAATCCTTGCTCTGTGGTACGTCTTAGGTTCCTTTCCTTAACTGTGCTTCTGGTAATACTACTGGGTGGGATCCATGGATGTACCTGTTGTTGAAACTGTAAGAGCTGTCTGGCAGGGTGGTGCTTTGTTTTCCGTTTTTACTGCTTGTAGAGTTAGATTCTAATTCCACTGGTAGAATGGGAGTATTGATGGTACTTTACAGGAGCCCTGGTGGGGCAGCGGTTAAGAGCTCAGCTGCTAACCAAAAGGCTGGCAGTTCAAATCCACCAGCTGCTCGTTGGAAACCCTATGGGGCAGTTCTACTGTGTCCTATACGGTCGCTATGAGTTGGAATCGATTGGACGTCAATGGGTTTCTATTTTTTTTTGTTTTTGACACCTCCCAAGGACTATCTTGGGGCCCTGGTGGCACAGTGGTTAAGAGCTTGGCCGCTAACCAAAAGGTTGGCATTTTGAATCCACGAGCCGCTCCTTGGAAACCCTATGGGACAGTTCTCTGTCCTATTGGGTCACTATGAGTTGGTATCGACTCAACGGCAACTTTTATTTTTAAGGACTCTCTACATATACATATATATTTCTTGGTGGTTTAAACAGTTAATGTGCTTTGTTGCTAACAAAAAGGTTGGGGGTTTGAGTCCACCCAGAGGCTCCTTGGAAGAAAGGCCTGGTGATCTTCTTCTCAAAAATCAGCAACTGAAAATCCTTTGGAATAAATTTCTACTCTGATGTACACGGGGTCACCATGAGTTTGAGTTGGCCCCACAGCAACTGACGCTGGAATGCACACACACACACACACGTATGTACACACGCACACACACACGTATATCCTCTTCCCTTAAATATAAGAAATGTTACATTTTCTAGCTGTATATTTAAAAAATTAAAACTCGTTTTTTAAGCAGAATAACTATTTCCAAAAGTAATGATTTTTATTTATTTTTTACATTTTGGTGAGAGTTATATACATGCTCTGCCATACACAATTAAATATTTTTTGCTCTTGTTTTTTTTAACCTCTGCAATTCGAAGGGGTAAGAAAACAATAACTTAAATAGAAAAGCACACACAGGCTTCTTGAGCATTTAAATAATGCAGAATGGTTGTTATGCTGGAATGTTTTGTTTCTACAGATATGACCTTACGACCTCCTTCCAGATTGCTGATGCGTAATTAAAAAATAATTCGCACGCAGTGGTGAAGATGATACTCTTTTTTTCTTCCCTATGTAAGGGTAAAATGTGCACTGGACTTCGAAGATTAAGTACAAAAAATAATATAAAATATTTCACTCATACTTTTTATATTTAATATTCAATGAAATGATAGTTGTTTAGATATGGTAGGTTAAATAAAATATACTTTATTTAGCATAAAATGTATCTACTAAAAAACAGGGTTATGTGTGTGACTCCTTTTCTGTTTCTATTGAATTGCACTGCTCTCAGGCTTTGCACACCAGTTGAAAAAAATGGTTTTCCTCTTTGTTTGTAATTCTGATTGTAATGGAGTAACATTGAAGGATTTTGAGCAAAGGAGTAATGAGGGAACCTTGGCCTTTCGGAGAAATCACTCTAACTGCTGGGGGGAGAGTACACCTAGTGGGAGAATCAGGCCAACATCAAAGAAGAGATAGCAAATAAGGAGGCCATTGAAGTATTCCAGACGAAACACTAAGGTGGTATCCCCAAAAGGGGAGCTGTGATGGTCCCGAGAATGGATCCAATTTGGGATCTATAGAAGGTTTTTCCTGAAGCATTTAGTGTTTTCACAGAGCTTTGTCATTGTTAGCCATTGAATGGATTCTCACTCATGGCGATCTTATGGATAGTAGTAGAACTGCCCCATAGGGTTTCCAAGGCTGTGATCTTTACAGAAGCAAACTGCCTCATCTTTCTCCTTCAGGGTGGCTGGTGGGTTTGAACCACCGACCTTTCAGTTAGCAGCCAAGCTCTTAACCGTTGCACCTCCAGGGCTCCTTGCCTTAGGGTAGAACTGCCCCACAGAGTTTCTGAGGCCGTAAATCTTTAAAGAAGCAGACTGCCACATCTTTCTTCTTCAGAGTGGCTGTTGGGCTCGAACTTCCAACCTTTCAGTTAATAGCCGAGCTCTCTAACCACTGCACCATCACGGCTCCTTGTATGCAGGAGAGAACTGCTCAGTAGGGTTTTCAAGGCTGTGATCTTTAGACAACATATCACTAGGCCTGTCTTCCAAGGTGCCTCTGGGTGGGCTAAAACCTTTCAGCTAGTATTCGAGCACTTAACAGCTTGTGCCACCCAGGCATTCCTTGATAGAGCTTCACATTTTACAAAATATTCCCCATACTTCTATCCTTTAACCTGGCAGGCATCCATGGCTCCACTCTAACCACTGCACACCCAGAGACTGCCCTCTTTTCTCAACATGTGTCTGAGCTGTCAGCCCTTCTTTGTTTGAATGTCATCAAAAATTTCTGCTTACGGCAGTGGCTTCCCACCGCTGTTGGCCCCAAGGCCAACCATTGCTACAGGGTCTTAGCACTGGCTGTGAACCCTACGTGGAGAGCTCCTTTTCCACCCTCCACCCCTTTTCAACCAGCTAATTACATGCATCTTTAATAGATCTGCTCATGTAAAATGTTCTTACAAAAGACTTTCCTACCCCTTTCCCTGAACTCTAGACAGCTTCTGAAAGATGTACTTCTACAACTTTAGAGAACTCATTGTCTTTGTATTTATGGGAAATTGAATGATAATTATTTCTTTTATCAGTCAAAAATCTCCATAAGAGCGCCAGCTGTCTACTTTTTCTCACTGTTGTACCCCTATTCCTTCTCCCAGGGCCTGTGACATAGTTGAAGTTTAATCAATAGTTGTTGAATGAATGAATGAATGGGGAAGTCACATCTGCTTCACTCCATCCCAATACTGAATACGTATGACTGAAAATTTTTTATTCATTGGACACAAAGCCAAAGAAATAGAAAGCCCACTGCTTGCACGATAGTGGATTTTAAACTGTAGTTTTGGACACACCATGGAAGACAGGCCATCATTCAAGTAGTCGTCTTCTCAAACCAGTTGTCATCATGTCGTTTCTGACTCACGGCGGCCCCATGTGTGTCAGAGTAGAATGGTACACGCTATAGGATTTTCAATGGCTGAGATCACCAGACCTTTACTCCGAAGTACTTCTGGGTGGACTTGAGCCTCCAATCTTTCACTTAGCAGCTGAAAATGTTTAACCATTTGCATCACCAAGGGCCTCCCCTGACCTCAAGTAGATCCTAATTTTAATGTTTTCTTTTTGTAGGTTTTACCACCCGGCCTCCACCTCCATGTCTTGGACAGCAGTGGGAATGGTTTTGAATATTCTGACGGTTCTCTCTCTGTGTTGTGATTCTTGTTTGATGCTAGGACAGGGACATATGTCATTCTGCAGCAGAGCACAGCAGTGCGTTCTGAACATCCTCAGGTTCGTGAAATGTACCCTGTGGGGAACTTTAGGTGGAATTACCCTGGTGCATCTTTTGGGCTTTGCAGCTCATGCACCGTGAAACATATGAGCAGGTAAGGCCATTGGTACAATGCAGAAAAAGAATAGTTATCTACTTACTTTATCTTGACATGTGTTATTTTTACATGTAAACTTTACCTCCTTGAAAACCGTGGGTGCTTTTACATTGTACCTATAATATTGCCAACACAGTGATATAGAGAACACGACCTTGTACTGCCTTGTCTTGTCCTGCATTATCTTTCCTTTCTTTTTTTGGATGTGTTTCTATTTATGGATGTCAGAGAGCATTTGGAAGCATTTAGTGACCTTCATATCAGTACTTTGGTGTTTGGTGTCTGAAATTGATTGTCTTTATAAACCTCTAAAGAGGCCCTATTCATCCCGTTGGCTTATAACATATACAGGTGATCCCAGCAGAGGGCACAAAAGAAGATTCTACTGCTATTTAGAGCTACAAATAATTTTCCCAAAGAATTCAATTGAAAGTATTTGAAAAACTGCACTCAATGAATTTGATTGGTTCTATAACAAATCTATGTCTTTTTATTTCATAAGTTATATTAATAAATGCTGACAATAAATTGCTCTTGATATAATTCAGATTGATAATATTTTTGGTTGTAAATAATCAAACCTAAATTGAGTTCCTTAATCAAGAAAGGTCCGGGATGCATTTAGGCTTCAATAAAGTCCTGGTAATGGTGATGGAAAAGTCATGGGGCTCTCTTCACAGACCCTCGTTGCTCTTCCCTGTGTGTCTGCTCCATTCTGGTATTTCTTTGCAGAATGGCTCTCTGAGTTATTAGCCCACCTGGCAGATAAGGACAACCACCTCACGGTGCCCAAGCTTACATTAATTGAGGGTGGTGGAAAGAACGAATCTTTTCTGTTTCTCTCTCCCTGTCTCTCACCTGCAAATTACAAATTTGCAGATTGCAAATTATTATTGGTCTAGCTTAGTCCAAAAAATATAAACCTACCCTTCGTCTGCTCACTTAACATGTACACAGAATGGCTGCCAGAAGATCCCTGCTGTGTGTGAGCGCAGAGGGTATCCTTAGTTTGGGAGATACTCCAACAGGCTCGTATAGAATGATTTATTGTATTACAATTTGTTTCTGACTTCAAAAGAGTATTAGAAAGCAGACAGCTCAAGAAATTTAAACACCTCATTAGATAACTCAAGAAATTTGGATAATGAGAGGCTAAATGACTTTTCCCAATTGCGTAATTACTTGGTTTTGTATCTACTCAAAAACACTGAGTATTTGGTGTGTTTTAGGCATTGTACATGGTATTGGAGACATAAAGATAAATATGACATTATTCCTGACTTCAAGGGGGTATTATAAGATCTATCCATCACCTATCTGTCTGCCTGTCGGTTTGTCAGCGTGTCTATCTATCATCTACCTGGCCAAATACTACCAGGCTTTTGAATGAAGGTGGAGATAGGGAAGAACAATCTGTGAAGTCTGGAGTAAGTCAGTAGCAAAATATCAAACTCGTTTCTTAAATGTATTCTTTAAAAAAATGCTTTATCCTGAGGCATAGTTAATGTCAGAGAGCTCATTCCAATCAACACTGTTGTTATTGTTGTTAGTTGTCATTGAGTTGGCTTTGACTCATGTCAGCCTTATGCAGAACAGAACAAAACGTTGACCGGTCCTGCGTGATCCTCATGTTTGAGCCCATTGCTGTGACTGTTGTGTCAATCCATCTTATTTAAAGTTTCCCTCATTTTTGCCAACCCCCTACTTTACTAAACTGAGGATTGCTATGGTGGCTTGGGGGTTGCTATGAATCTGGAAGCTACATCGACAGTATTTCAAATACTAGCAGGGTGACCTCCAGTGAACAAGTTTCAGTGGAGCTTCCAAACTAAGACAGACGAGGAAGAAAAGCTTGAAGGTCTACTGCTGAAAATTAGCCAATGAAAACCCTATAGATCACAACAGAATATTGTCTAATAGAGTGCTAGAAGATGAGCTCCCTGGATTGGAAGATGTTACACAATGGCTGCAACAATGAGCTGAAATGTGCCAACAGTTTGATGAACATGGCGCAGGACCAGACAACGTTTTGTTGTACACAGGGCTGCTGTGAGGCAGAGGTGACAGGATGGCAACTAACATCAACAATTCATCCTATTTTCTTCCTGACACTTTAAATCCCATCTTAGTGTCAATGAGAAAGTTTAGACTGCACTAAAGTTGCTTAATAACGTCATTGCCCCCCGCCCCAAGTCACTATACAGTCTCTTTATTTATGTTTTGTCAAGCGGCATCTTATAAAGGAATATTAAAATGTATTTATTTTAAATATCATTCAGATATTTAAAAGACTATCATTCATACGGAAACCCTGGTGCGTAGCGGTTAAGTACTACGGCTGCCAATCAAGAGGTCGGCAGTTCGAATCCGCCAGGCGCTTTTTGGGAACCCTGTGGGGCAGTTCTACTCTGTCCTATAGGGTCACTATGAGTTGGAATTGATGCAACGGCAGTGGGTTTGGGTTTTTTTTTTTTTTTTTTTATCACTTATACATACCAATGCCCTTTCTACTCCTTATATAATGGATCCTTATCTATTTAAAAAAAAATTTTTTTTTAAGGACTTATAAATTCACTTTTAAAACAATACAATGATAATGGATTGTTTGTATTTGAAATAGAAGAAGAGGAAAGCTGTGCTGTAGATTAAACTTTTTGGGGAGTTATCATTAATCTGGGACAAACACCGGAAATATGTAGGGAAATACAATTCTAGTCTACAAATTCAATAGGTCCCCTTTGGACACCCTTTTAACTCAGAGCTCAAGTCATTCCAGAAGTTCACCCTTCAGCCAAAGACTACACAGGCCTACAAAACAAACAATAACGTAGGTGAGGAATGTGCTTCTTAGCTCAATCATGTAAATGAGACCAAAAGCAAAGATGAGAAGGCAGGAAGGGACAGGAAAACAGAAGGAATGGACACGGGGAACCTGGAGTGGAGAAGAAGAGAGTGCTGACACATCACGGGGATTAGAACCAATGTCACAAAACAATTGGTGTGTAAATTGTTGAATGAGAAACTAATTTGCTCTGTAAACTTTCACCTAAAACACAATAAATAATTAATTCAAGAGGGCCAGGAATATAGCATTTAATTTTGTATTTTTCTTTAAATCTACTGAAATCTAGTTTTGGATTACACTCAGTGATTTGTGGTCTGCCCTCTGCTCTGTCTGAGCATCTGACAAAATTTCAGAACAAGAAACAGTGCAGCAACCCCGAGGCCCCTCTGATCCTTGATTGTTTGCCCTCTCTAGTTTCCTCTGATGTTTCTGCCATGAGCTCAGGTTGTGTCTTCCTCAACAGCAGGTCCCAGCTATTCTCTGGGAGATGCCAGCGTTCCAGCAGAAACAGGACGTGAGACTCCCCTTTTCTCTTTCTTCTTATTGCTATCAAATCCTACCCCCTGAGAAACTAAGGAATAAGAAGATTATGTTAGGCTTTTGTGCATCATGGGGAGAGTCTCTGACTATCTAGAAACACCTGTGTTATGCCTCTAGCATCCCAGAGGCAAAGAATTAAGGACATGATGACCCGATTAAAGTTAGGGAACAGAAAAGACAATGAACAAAACATAAATTGATGTCTTAAAAATATTCAGCCAAAAATGTAAGATCCAAAGTCCTGATGCACAAAGTCATTGTTATTTGGCACTGATTGAAATTACATTAGACACCTTTAGTCCATACCAACAAATAAAGGTCAAAACTAAAATGTGAATGACATTAACAAATTTCCCAATTTATCTTGTAACCAGTATTACAGTTTCCTTTAACCCTCCCTTCCTCCTTCCCTTCCTCCCTCTTTCTTTCTTCTTGACTTATAATTTTATCTTTCCCTTATTTTAGCAAACTTATCTAACTCATTTAGCAAGTGACTGGTCGCTAATTAAAAATCCAACTCATAGTACAGACAAATGAGGAATGTTTGGTAAAGTAGAGGGTTAGCAAAAATGAGGGAAACTTTAAATGGCATGGACTCACACAACAGTCACAGCAATGGGCTCAAACATAAAAGGACCATGAGGATCGCCCTTTTCATGTTAGATAAATATTAATATTTCCAGTATTTTTTGGACTTTGTTATGTTAGTATTATATGAAATTATTACTCATGTCAGTAAATATTAAATGTATGCTAGATTGACGTAACTCTGTATGTAAATGCTACAGGGTTAAGAAGTAACTTAATGAATTCATTGCAATGGTGGACTTGTTCACGTTCCCTTGCTTTTGTGTGTCATCTGGGACTGGAGTTTCATTGGTTGTTTACAGGACATGCCCAGAGCATACTCTTGTGTTTGCGTCCTGGCAAAGAACATGGCTGGTTTTTGCTGGATCAGCAGACGTGAACGTATAAGATGGTTCTCTCGAAATGGATCAGAGACCTGTTATCTATGAGTATAATCCATCCTTGCCCAGTAACTGCTCCTGTTGGATCCAGTTGCATATTTGGTGAATGTAGCAAGAGTTAGATTCTACAGGCTACCCCCGCCTCTTGTTTATTAGAAAGAAACAGTATATTCCCGAGAGACCTGCTGAGATAAGGAGCTTTAGTTACACGGGAGGGGACCCTAGGAGACAGATGTCATGCTTCATAGTTTAAACAACCTTGTGTGTGGATACCCTGATGACCTGTGTAAGCTTTACTTCCAGCGGGCATATTCTCACACACATTCTCATGCCCTGGAGCTGGTACCTATTTCATTCAGTGCACAGACAGTTCCTTTCACCAAGGTGCTTGCTTTTCCTTGTGTCCTGTCTGCTTGGTGTCTACGGGCCTTTGCTTTGGACAACTGGTGCCCCTGTTTTGTTGATGCCCTAAGCATGTGCTTACCTTGCTTATTGGGTGTTCCATACCTGAAATGAAGACACTTTTGCTGAGTGCTTACTGCCATATAAGTCTTCAGGAAGACCTTGGAAAAGAGAAGAGGTTTTCTGCTGGCCCCTACCTTAGCGAAAAAAAAAAAAAAAAGCAATTTTAAAAACATGGAAAAAGTTTTGTCTTACTATTCTATATCTGAGTAACAGCTTGTCTCACTAGAGAAGCAAAGTAATCAATACGAATTCATTTTAAAGATTCCTGCCAGCTAAGGTAATACTTAATTTTAAATCAAAAACAAAATAAATTGTAGATTAAAAAAATAATAATAATAAGCAGCCGCTAACAGACAGGTACAAAAGAACCTTGTAATTACTTTTATCTTGAAAATAGACACCTGAGCAGAGAGACGTTTAAATTAGTTTGCTCATTAGAATTTATCTTGTATGAAGGCTGGCCTTATCTAATTAGAAGGAACCTGATTTTTTTGAAGATATCTAAGCCAAGTTATTGGAAAAAAGTAGATGGACTAAATTACTGAATTTCACTCCAAAAAAATTTTTTTTGGGTAATCGATATCTTGTTTGCTTAAGTTGAGGTATTTAAGAAATATTCTTCTCATAGTATTTGAAATGAGTATCTGTGTGTATTTGTTTGAAAACTGGGGCAGATTTTCTATGTGGGCCCTGGATTTTCTTGACAAGTGGGCGTATCAAGCTGAGGATGCCTGAGTGCGCCAGCTCTTGGAAAGCAGTGCTATAGAGTTCTGAAGTCCTGTTCTCACCCTCAGTGTTAGGTTTGTGTGAGAATAGCGTGTGTTTCTATTTTAACGCTGAGGAATCCGGAGCGTGAAAACTCAATGGATTTGACCAGAAGGGCAGGTGCGTCACTGGCGGAGCCCAGAATAGCAGGCAGGTGTTCCAACTGAGGCACTCTACCTACTCTGATCTGTTCTAGGCACACAACTCTACATCTCATTCGTCCATCTAAAAAACACTAAAAGACTTGGCCGGTATTCTGGGTTGATTTCTGTTATGATGTGATTTTTGTCACTTGAATTCTTCAAAATGATACTGGTGATGAAGAGCATTTACTTATTTATTCTGAGAAAATATCTAAAATCCCAATAATTTTTTTTTGGGCGGGGGACTTTTGTATATATCACTATATCATGTAACCTTTTGCCATCAACACATCTAAAATAATTTGCTGAATTTTCATAACATTATTTTTTAATCGATGTGAATATCAACTAGGAAGAAATGTATTTCCATTGGCCCATGAAATGAAATGAGTGCCTGAGTGGTGCAAAGGATTAAGCCCTTGACTATTAGCCCAAAGGTTGGCGTTTGGAATACACACGAGAGCATCTCGGGAGACAGGCCTGCTGACCTGCTTCTGAAAGCTCAGAGCCTTGAAAACCCTATAGAACAGTTCTACTGTGCACACGCGGGGTCACCACAAGTCCGAACTGACTTGACAACAACTAACGACAACACCATAAAATGGAAAGAAACTTAAAGGTGGCATTTATTTTTAAAAGACTGTAAGATTCATTATTATAAATAGGGTTTACGGCTTTAAGCGTTAATGCTGGCATCGGATACAGAAACCAATACCCCGGAGATGTTAATCCCGGAACTTCTATATCCTCACGAATGCACCCTCAGTGCAAATAAAGTAGGAGGTTTGTAAAGGGTTGTCTTTTTTTTTTTTTTAATCAAAAGACCTACCTAGATTGATAATAACTCTGGGAAAAGAGCAACTTCAGTCTCCTAATAGACTCAGCCTGTGAAATTCAAAGATTCTACTCAGCCACGCAGAACTGAAATATATACTTACCTACACTATCCCTTGATGGGCTACATTTTAGACATAAAATAAAGAATATCAGGGGCTGCTAGATCCTGCAGAATTGAGCTTTTGCCCCCCCAAACCAGCCTGAGTATAAATAACAGATGAGAAAGGAAAACATGGGGATACCAAAGTTACCAACAAATTTAAGTGAGCAACTTCTGGGTAAACTGGAGTCAATTTTGAACTGGGTGAAATGAGAGATAGTTTGGAAGAATTTTTTTAAGCTATATTTTTTCCTATCTTCTGAGTTGCCTTGAGATAATCACTCCCTGCTTCTTTATTAAAAAACAAACAAAAAACTGGCATAGCCTGGACCAGAGGAGTCTTTGCCTGGGTTCCATGGGAAGGCAGCATGAAAGCTCTACCAACTGATTTTATGAAAGCAGGTGTGGAAAGACACAAAGAAGCAACAATCAGATTGATGGCAGAGCTCTTAAGAAACACTAGGTGAAAGATTAGTGGAATATTTTTAAGTATTAAGAAAAACAACTCAAAGTTGAAATTTTGTCCAATGAAGTGTTATTAAAGTGTGTGAATGTAGTAAATATTTTTAGACATATAAAACCAAAACCAAACCTATGCTGTCGAGTTGATTCTGACTCATAACAACTGTATGGGACAGAGTAGAATTGCTTTGTAGGGTTTCAGAGAGCACCTAATGGATTTGAACTCCTGACCTTTTGGTTAGCAGCCAAACTCCTAACCACTGTGCCACCAGGGTTTCCTTTTAGACATATAAGACTTCAGAAATTTTACCACACAAAGACAAATATTGAAAATGTGTTTTTCAGGAGTACTTTAGATGAAGATAAGTAAATCTAGGAGCTGTTGAGTTAGATATGATCGGTCAAGAGTAAGAAATATCTTTGTAAACTGTATTATTGTTGGAAAAAAGTGTGTGTGGGGAATGCTAGGCCCAAAGAAAAGAATGAGAAGACTGCAGAGAATGTATTTATCAATAACAACTTATAATTAAAAATTCTAGACAATATTGACATTGTCTAGAGCTTGAGGATGAGGATGGGTAAAAAAATGGGGTATGAGCTTATACTAAAGTATTTGTGCACTGTAGATACTAAGTTTGAGAAATTGATAAGGATAAACAAAAATGAGCATATACCTAAAGTTTAGAATAACCATCATAAAAAAATAATTAAATATATAATTAAATCAGTAGAAGAATTAAAAAAAAAATACAATGGAAGGAGAATAAAGTCCAAGAAAATGGCAAATATGAATATTTTCTTGAGAAAATTATTCCAAAGTTAATAGTATTTGCAAAAAGTAAGTGAGTTAAATTATCTGAAGAAAATACTGAAAATCTCAAATTTGTTGGAAAAAATGTCTTGTTTATAAATTAATGATTAAAGCAAAAAGATACAAGGAATTTGAAAATAAAACAGAAAGAGATACTAGGCAACTGTGAATCAAAAAAAGAAAGGTGGCAGGGCAAACTTATAACAAAATAGAAGCGAAGGGGAAAATACGAAAAGCAGAGATGTTTGTTATATACTGATAAAGAAATACAGTGCAAGAAGTTTTAGCCACCAAAACCACACATTTATCTAAATTTAATGGTGTAGCCTCAGTTTCCACATATTCATTGTTAGGATAGAAGTGTAATTGATTGACTTTTGTGTTGATTTTGTATCCTATACCCTGCTAGGAAATCCTGGTGGTGTGGTGGTTAAGTGCCATGGCTGCTAACCACAGGTTTGGCAGTTCAAATCCTCCAGGTGCTCCTTGGAAACTCTATGGGGCAGTTCTACTCTGTCCTATAGGGTCGCTATGAGTTGGAATCGATGTGATGGCACTGGGTTTGGTTTGGTATACCTTGCTGTGCTCATATACTAGTTTTAGGATTTTTTTCTTTTTTTTTTGAGGGGGGCGGTAGATTCCTTCGACTTTTCTAGGTACACAATCATGTTGTCTGCAAAGAGAGAGAGTTTCATTTCTTTCTGTACCATCTGTGGAACATGTATTTCCTTTTTTTCCACCCTTTATAACAACGGTTAGAACATCCAGTACTATGTTGAATATGAGTAAGGAGAGCTCACATCTTTGCCTTGTTCCTGACATTAAAGGGAAACATTTCAGCCTTTCACCAGTAAGTATGTTAGTTGTAGGTTTTTTATAGATGCATATTATCTAGTTGAAGTAATTGCCTTCTAGTCCCAACTTTCTGAGAGTTTTTATCATGAATGATATTCGATTTTGTCAAATGCTTTATCTGTGTCAACTAATATAAACAATTCCTTTTTTCCTTATCTAGTCTGTTTTTTACTTCGGAATCGACTCGATGGCACTGGTTTTTTTTTTTTTTTTAGTCTGTTAATAGTATAGATCACGTGGATTTATTTTTGAATGTTGTAACCATCCTTGCATATCTTGAACAAATCCCATTTGGTTATGATGTACAACTCTTCTAATATCCTACTGGATTTAATTTTTTTTTTTTTTTTTTTGTGGATTTTTACATCTAACTTCATGGAGAATATTGATCCATAGTTTTAATTTTTTTTTGTATATTCTTTATCTGATGTTGGCAATAAGATGATCCTAGATAAGGCCTGGCACTCTACTTTCAAAAATTAACCAGTGAAAGCCCTAGGGATCCAAACAATCCAATCCCATTGTGCATGGGCTTATCATGAGTTGGGGACCAACTCTATGTCAGTGAACAACAACAGACTCAGGTATTAAGTTGGGAAATGTTCCCTTGGCTTCTGTTTCCAGAAGATACTTGGTAAAATTGCTGTTAATTCTTAATATGTGTGGTAAAATTCTCCAGTGAAGCCATGGGGATCTCAAAATTTCTTTCTCAGGGTATTTTTGAATTACAAATTTACTTCCTTTAATGGCAGCAGAACTACTCAAGTTATCTGTTTCTTTGGGATTGAGATTAGTTTATGATTTTCGAGGAATTGGGACAAGGAATTTATAAGTATGACATTGCTTGTAGCATTCCTCTATGATTCTTTTGATGGCTGCATAACCCTGATTTCATTCCTGATATTGGTAAATTGTTTCTTCTCACATTTTGTCTTTGTCAAGATATACGTTTTATCAATTTTATTGAAATTTTTTGAGCTATCAGCTTTGCCTTTTGATTGCCTCTATCATTTTTCCGTTTTTCATTTCATCGATTTATGCTCCTATTTTTATTATGCCATTCCTTGCATTTGCTTTGGGTTTGTTTTTCTCCTCTTTTTCTAAATTCTTGAGGTGGGAATTTAGATTACTGGTTTAAACTTCTCTTTCCTGATGTAATCACTGAGGACTCTAAAGTCGCCTCTCAGCTCTGCTCTAGTGACAAGCCACAAATTTTGATGTGTTGTACACCTTCTCCTCACTTATTAACAGCCTCTTATTTTTCTTTTGATTACTCGTTTCCAGTTTTACCCCATTTTGGTCATACAGTGTACTTTGTGCAACTTCAGATTTTAAATTTGTTGAGGTTTTTGATGACCCAAGGCATGTTCTAGCATATTTTATCCTAGTGAATTTTTCGTGCTTGAAAAGAATGTGTATCCTGCTCTTGCTGGGTGTGGTATACTATCGATATGAATTAGTTCCTATTGGTTGCTGAGGCTGTTCAGTTTTTGTGTATCTGTTAACTTTCTGTCTAGTAGTTCTATCAAGTACTGAAGGTGGGGTTGAAGTTCTCAATTATAATCATTTTTTTGTTTCTTTTTTCAGTTCTAGAAACTTTTGCTTCGTATACTTTGAAGCATTGTTGTTTGGTGCATACTTATGAGGAAAATCACTTTATCTTTTTGTTTTATTGATCCTTTTGTCATCAGGTAGTGTCTCCTTTGTTGTATTTTTTTTCTCTGAAGTCTACGTTATCTGATGTTAATCTATCCACACTTGCTATTTTTGGGTTAATATCAGCATGAGATATTTTTCCTATCATTTTACTTTCAATTTACCTATGTTGCTATGTTTGAAGTAAGCTTCCATAGAGAGCATAAAGCTGGATTGTGTTGTTATTATTCACTTCTTCGATATCTTCTTTATCATTGATATATTCAGATCAGTTATATTTAAAATTTTCATTTGTATGTTACACTTAAATTTCTCATTATTGTTTTCTCTTTATTTCCTCTGTTTCTTGTTTTTTTGTTTCCTTTCACTTGCCTTCGGATGAGGTACATAAAAATTTTGTATTTACTTGGTTTACTTAAAAGTGTCTTCGAGTATATCACTTTGTGGAGTTTCTTAGCAGATTCTTTTTGTATTACAATGTGTATATGTAATTTATGCAGGAGAAAGACCTGGCAATCTGCTTCTGTAACGATTATGGACAAGAAGACCCTATGGGGTAGTTCTATTCTGTCACATTGGGTCGCTGTGATTCAGAATCAACTTGACAGCACCTGACAACAACAACAACATGTAACTTATCACAGCCTGCTCATACCAATTTTTTTATTATGTCAAGTGAAATATTGAAACCTTATTTCCATTCATGTCTCTTTACATTCTCCACATTTAAATATATTTGCCCTAAGTATTTACTCTACATACATTGCGGAACACATCAGATGCTATAATTTTTGCTTCAACTACCAAATATGATTTAAGAAACTCATGAGGAGGACAGCATATTATATTAACCCACATTTTAACCTATTCTATTATTCTATTTCTGTATTTGAAAGCCTTCTGTTATCACTTTCTTTCTGTTTGGAGGTCTTCCTTTTGACATTCTTTAAAGGTAGGTCTTCTGGTAACAAATTCTCTTCGTTTTCCTTTATCTGAGAGAGTTTTCATTTCTCCATCATTTCTGAAGGATAGTTTCACCGGATATAGGCTCCACAGTTCACTTGGTGTTTTTCTTTCAGCACTTGATAAGCATTGTTCCACTTCCTCCTGGCCTCCATTGTTTCGGATAAGAAATCTGTTGTCACCTAAATTTGTAATCTCTTGTAAGTAATAATGCTGGTTCTCTTGAGCTACTTTCAAGACCTCCCCCCCCATTAGCTTTCAGAACTATAACTACGATGTGTCTTGATGTGGGTTTCTTTGGGTTTATGCTGTTTGTGGGTTCACTCAGGTTCTTAAATCTTTAGGTTTATGAGTTTCACCAATTTTAGAAAGTTTCAGTCATTATTTCCTCAAAATTTTAAGTCCCACTCTGTCTCACCACTCATTCTGAGACTCTGATGATATGAATATTATTTTTATTGTCCTGGATATTATTTTATTGTCCTGACAGTCTGTTCAGTTTTTTCCAGTGCATTTTCTTTCTGTTGTTTAGGTTGAATAAATACTATTTATCTGTCTGCAACTTGGGGACAGATCAAAAGTATTTTGATATCTTCTATCTGTGCTTATACTTATCCTATAGGGTCACTATGAGTCAGAATCGACTCAATGGCAGTGGTTATCTATACTTAAGTCTATCCAGGAAGTTTTTTTTTTTTTTTTTTGGTAATTATATTTCTCAGTTGTCTAATTTACACTTGATTGTTTTTAATAACTTATATTTCTTTGTTGAGGTTTTGTTTTTTCACAGTTGTTTCAAGGGGATTTTTAATTACCTGTTTAAGCAGACTTATGGTATCTTCTATAAGACCTACATCAAATAGTTCTAATATCTGATTTATCTTGATATTGGTTTTAGTTGATTGTCATTTCTCATTTAAATTTTGATACTCCTGGATCTTGTTATGACAAGTGATTTTTTTATAGTCTCATGTATTGGATATTGTGTTTGAAGATTCTTGATGCTACTTAAATCTTCTATCTTTAGCAGGAAGACACACTGTTTAGTCTTCATGTACAGGCTCTGGCTTACTTTTGTGAGCAGTAGTTGCATGAATGATTTAGTACAACTGAGAAAGTGTTATTTTGGTCTGCTTCATTCTCTTGGCTCTACTTCAGCTCTTGTTTAATTGTTGTTGGTGCCACCTTGGTGGGGGAAAGGCATATCCCTGTGCTGCCTGGTGTCCTTAAGTGGGGTATGGGGGATTTAGTTACATAGGAAGGAGAGCATTACCCATGGCTCTGCCCACAAGGTGTAGTTGGGCTTTCCACCCTATCTTTTCAGGGGCCACTAGGGGAGGGAAGAACCTAGCTAGGCAACCTTCTGCCAGTAACTGGAAAGCCATGAGCTGTGGAGTCCGGGGTCACCTTCTGTGACTGATGGAGGTTAGAAAATGCTGAGCTACTCAAGGTGTCAGTGTGAATGGAGAGTCCCACATGCTGCCAGTAGCTGTGGAGAAGGGCATGGGTTGACCACTCAGTTCCACTGTTGCCAGTACTGCAGACAGATTGGGTTGCCACTTCCCACTAAGTCCCTGCTGGGCTTTCCCTTTCCTGGACTTTTGACCAGAGAGAGCAGACTTTTCTCATGTGTGGGCACATGTGTATGTGTGTGTGCATTTTTGATGCCTTTTGGCAATTCAGGGTTGCAAGTTTCTCTAGGGCACACTTCAGTAAATAGCAAAGTAAATAGAAAACCTAGGAAACTCACTGCCATGTATTTTTTGAAGTCTCAAGATTCCTAGTCAGTTCACCTTCTTATTTTTCTCCTTGTAGAATCACTCTGTTGAGTTATTTCTAGGATATTTAGTTGCGTTTAGAAGAGAAGAGCAGGAGAAAGTGATCCGACACCGTTTGGTCTCAGAATCAGAAGTCCTGTTTGGTTTTGTATAGTCACGTTAATCAGTCTTTGTTATGACTCTTTATTTAGATTCTTGATTCCAAAGATTCTCCCTATTTTAAGTTTATGATGGGAATTCACCTAAGATATATCTTTATTCTTTGCATTGTATTTATTAATTAGTTACCCAGTTATCTAATTGATTAACTAATTAATTAATAATCTTAACATTACAGCTTTGATATAATTGAAATTTATTCCATTGTACAGTGTATTGATTGGCCCCAAATTTACCTCTTTACAAATACATAAATGTGTTTTCCCCAGACCAATTATTAATGTCTAATTTTACCTCACTATTTTGAGATTCCCTCATTAACATATACTAAATTTCTAAATGTACAGTGGGTTTGTTTATGAGCTTTTGTTCTATTCTCCATTTTTCATTTATGTGTTAATTCCATAATTTTAAGTGTTGAAGCCCTAGAGCGTGTTAAAACAACAGGATGTGTCACTTTTCACTGATTAAAATCCGTTGCCGTTGAGTCGATTCTGACTCATATCAACCCTACATGACAGTGTAGAACTGCCCCATAAGGTTTCTAAGACTATAAATCTCTATGGAAGTGGACTGCCATATCTTTCTCCTGTGGAGCAGCTAGAGGATTTCAACTGCTGGCCTTTCATTTAGCAGCTGAGTGCTTAACTGCTGTGCCACCAGTGCTCCCTTCACTGATTAATTTTCATAAATTGGAAAACTGGATAATACTAAGCATTATGGGTATGAAAGTATTGTTTAACCCTCCTGTATTGCTTGTGAGAATGTTGACTGGTGGGAGTATTCAGAAAAGGCGTTTGTAGCTTCCATTCAAGTTAAACGTATACAGTACCTATGGCAGCAACCATACTGCTGTTATATATATCAAAGAAATTCTCATCCAGGTCCGTAAGGGACCATCTGTATCCTTGTTGATCACAGCATTATTTGTCACAGTGGGTGGTCAAGGGTAATTTTTATGTCCACCACTGGAGAGCAGATTGCTAAAATGTAGCAGATTCATACCATGGAGTACTAGGCAAAGCTAGAAGCAATTGACTAGATACATAAATAAGAGCTATACCCAGTGCTGAGTGCAAAGAAAGTAAACAGTGTAAAATATAACAATATTATTGACAAAAATTAAAATAAAAACCTGCTGCCGTCGAGTTGATTCTGACTCATAGCCACCTTATAGGACAGAGTAGAACTGCCCCGTATGGTTTCTAAGGAGTGGCTAGTGGATTTGAACTGCTGACCTTTCAGTTAGCAGGCATACCTCTTCAACACTGTGCCACCAGGGCTCCATAAATTACTAGTACACAAACTTTTATACCTTTCCAAAGGCTACATACATGGAACAACAACCACCACCTCACTCACAAAGAAACACATTAAATGGTGCTAGGGTGTTGAATGGAAACCCTGGTGGCGTAGTGGTTAAGTGCTATGGCTGCTAATCAAAAGGTCAGCAGTTCAAATCTACCAGGCACTCCTTGGAAACTCTATGGGGCAGTTCTACTCTGTCCTATAGGGTCGCTATGAGTTGGAATCGACTCAAAGGCAATGGGTAAGGTGCTTAATTAGAGTGAGGAGCAGGACTTTTCATTTTTTTTGAAGGCAATACTGCAAAACAAAGAATTTCAAAGTATCGATGACTCCCAATGGAAATAGCTTATTCTTGCTCATGATGCATGTACCTTACGGGACAACAGTGGTTTTGCTCCAGGTCATCCTGAACGTAAAGCCCGAGCTGGTGGAGAAACTTTGTGTGATCCTTTGGGTAAGAGACTTCATGATGAAGGGGACATTGGCCCTGGAAGTTCCCACACGATGTGACGCCCATGCACATACCACGCCCAATTCTGTGACGTCAGTGTCGGGACGTGAAGTATAACCACTCTCCAGGCAGGGCAGAGATGTTTGGGAAAATAATACAGACAATCATGGAGTGAGGGGCAAATAAATCAGTGTGCATTAGAGGAGACTTGAAGTGAGGGAAGGGTTTTGGTAATGTGTCATTACTCAAAGGAGGAGTATATTCAACTCAATCTTTGACCCGAGGTCATATAAAGAAAGACAGAAAGACAATCTGGTACTGACAGAACATGAAGCTAGACTGATTAATCAGAAGCATTTTAATAACAATAAATACTTTCATAGTGAGGTGATCAAGCTTTGATGACTATGAGTTTTAAAATTTCCACAAACATCATATGTCCCTTTTTGAAATCTGGCACCATGAGACAATAGCACATTTTTTTCATATTAAGGGGCAATACAGAATCACCAACAATAAATACGGGAATAAATTCAGATCATAGCTTTTGCTGACACTGATCAACTGAGGAAGTTCTTTGCCACTGTTGAGTACCAGTCTGTCTTCCAAATTATTGCTGTGTGACTGAGATGGAGAGAATTTTGACCAAATGCATGCGAGGGCAAAAGGTTGAAACTTTGGCTGAAACAATCTTCTTTCCAGACATTGAAGTAAGAATGCATTCTATAAGTAACCACCAAAGCCTGGCTTTGGATGCAGTAAGAAGCTGTGCTGTGCAGGGGAATAATAGAAAAGCAAGCCAGCTAGCTAAGAGACAGGTTTGGCATTTAAGCCAAATGCTTTATCAGAAGTAAAGTGCCAGGGCCAGAGACAGCAGCAGAATCCAGTTCAACTGCTCTGTCCATCAACCCACGGACAGCGTCCTCATTTAAGCAGCCAGACCAGAATGGAAATGCTGGACATGCATTGGTCTTTCCTGCCAGACCTCGGCTAAAGCCAACACCGTGAGCAGTGTCATCTTCAAGGGCAGGGCTGGGTAATGCAGCCATCCAATGTGGTAACAATGACAGTTAGCCAGGCTGGGGGTCGGGGCAGGGGTGGGTTTCACTGTCTGCAAATGTTTGTGTAGCCACAGAAGAATTATGGCCCAGTAAGAATGAAAATGTGCCACCCTGCTTCTCCCAGAAATAATGGGTCGGACTGTGGTAAACTTGTGCAGCTAAAATGTGTCATTTATGGCTTCTCTCTTTTCTTTCAGTGTTAACCCATAGTTCTCTTGCTGCTTCTGACTCATTCCTACCATTCCTGGTCCTTCTTCACATTTTTCAGAGTTCAGCTTGGCCATCATCATTAAGTAAGTTCCGTTGTAATATTTGTAACTAGATCAACTAGGACACCTTCAGAAGCTTAGAGGAAACCTTCCCTCAAAGAAATAGCTAATTGGTAGGAAGTACAAGCACCGTATTGAGACAGAGGAAATCTGGGTGCTCTGTGCTTCAAGTATTTAGACTGCCACTGACTTCACCTCTGCAGTAAGGTCGCTTCTGCTTTTCAGGGTGCTCACTCCAGGACGATCTTTTCAACAGGGGGAACCCTACGCATGGAAAACGAAAAAAAGTTTTCACATCTGTGAGAAAAAATCCTAGCACCCTTCCAGAATTATAGGATCTCATGCATTATATATTTTGTTCAAAATGTAAGCATTCTTTAAGGAAATCCTAGATTCATTTGGGATCATAAATGATTTAAGTTTTAAAACATAGGTAGATGAATTAGAATTTGATAGCTTTTTTTTTTTTTAATAATTGTAATATGACCGTTTATGTTCAGGTAAGTCAAATATACACCAAATAGTATAAGGTACTGGGAAGCATCCTTTTTCTTAGGAAAACTTTGACAGAGTCCATGCTGGACAAAGATGGAATATACCGTCTCCTATCACTGGGCACTTTTTAAGCTGAGGTCTTTTAAAAATGTTGGACTCACTGATTTATTCTAGATGTAAACCCTATGGTGGATAAATAGATCGCAAACCTCTTCTCCCATTCTGACTTGCTTTTTCTTTCTCTTAATGCTGTTTTTCTGTAAGCAGACGTTCTCAATTTTTATATAGTCTAAGTTAGCAATTTTTTTTAATGGTTAGTACTTTTTGTACCTTTTTTTTTTTTTTTTAAATCAGGATCCTCCAAAATTTTTGACTTTTTATGTTTATATCTCTGAGACATCTTGAACTGGGACTCTCATAGATTGCTGGAAGGTATGTTAATTGGTTCAAATACTTTGGAAAACTGGTAATATCTACTAAAACTGAACTTGTAGAAACTCAAAACACAGCATTTCTACTCCTAGGTAAATACTTGTTAGAAACGAATGTTTATATTCATCAAAGTCCACTAAAATTTAATGTTTATAACAGCTTTATTTGTAAAAATTCTAGGCTGGAAATAACAAAATGTCCATCAACTAGAGATTGGACAAACAAATTTGGTATATTCTTGTAATGAGCTCATGTCCTGCAAAGAAAAGAAACCTGCTACTGCTACGTGCAACAACATGGGGGAATCTAAAAACCTATGTTAGGTGAAAGACGTCAAGTACAAAAGTGTACATACGGGTTTATTTTGTTATTTGGAGTTGAAAAACTGGTGGAACTAAGATATGGTGACAGACATGAATATAATGGTTACCTTTACTATGAACAAGAATATTTACTGATATAGGGCATAAGGGAGTCTTTGGGGGATGCCAGAAATGTCCTTTATTCTGATCTCAGTAGTGGTTCCACAGGAGTAAACATGTAAAGATTTATAAAGCTTCACAATTAAGATTTGTGAACTTGAACAATGTAAAAAAAAATGTAAGTTATATGTAAATTAAAAATGGAAAGAAAAAAATCTCAGGGTGCACACCCTCTGTTTAGTGAGGCAACAGCACTGATGGTAAACTGTTAACAACATCAATAGATGCACGAGTTCATAGCTCAAGGAGCTAATCCTGAGCTTGTTGATTATATGCTAAAAAACTTGTATAAAATTTTTGGAATTATGTCTTGGGTCACATGGGTATATCCTGGAAATTTTTAATTCTATGAAAGTATATGAACCAGGATGCTGTTGCCCGCAAATTAAATCAACTGTAAATGCCACTTTTATGATTTTAATAAGATTACCATTTTTCATGAAAAAATAAGTCCCCCAAACAAAATAACCCTTTCTCTGAATTGACCTTGACTTAAAAATGATGGCTTTAAAGGAAACCACGTAGGTAAAATGGAGTAAACATGTAATCTGTCCACTAAAAAGAAATTAAGACTTAATTACGTGCTTTAGGAGCCCTGGTGGCTCAGTGGTTAAGAGCTATGGCTGCTAACGAAAAGGTTGACAGTTCAAATCCACCAGCTGCTCCTTGGAAACCCTATGGGGCAGTTCTACCCTGTCCTATTGGGTCGCTAGGAGTTGAAATCAACTCGACAGCAATGGGTTTGGTTTTTTTGCTTTTATGTGTTTTAATTGCTGTGGTTATAATTTCACTTTTGCAACAGGCTGGGGTCTCAAGGAACGTCAGAGAAACCTGATAAAAGTATTCAGATTTTGACATTTTTTAAGGAAGCTAATTAACTTAGCTGTATCAAATGCTATCAGAATTCTGTTCCCTTAACGTATAAATAAATTATTATACTCCTACTTTGAATGCAATTAGAAAAAATGTCTTCCCCAATGAAATTTTTCTCTAATATTGTATAGTGGAGAACTTTCACATTTCTTCTATCTCAAGACTGTTTTTAAAAACTTGCACTTGGGGCCAATCAAAGGAAAAGCTTTCTAATGAAACTTAAATATTCAGTCTGTTGTGCATTTTTGGAGTTACCAGTGAAAGAAATCTGGGAATTAGAACACAGCTTTGCCTGCTTTCTCTTCTCATTTATGCGAAGAACGACGCAGGGAATTGTTTTTGCTTTTACTGGAAAAGTTTGGAAGCTTACCCAGGTGGTTAACGCTCTGGTTTCAGAAAATAATTCTCTTATTTCTGCTTTGTGTATCATTTTCTATGAAGTGCTAAAAGTTCGTGTCACTCTAATGTGGTGCTGAGTTTCAAATACCCTCTGAGGCTTAGGGAAATGCTACAGAATGTTTGTTGCGTCAAATGTAAAGCCTGATGGAAAACAGAGCATTGAATTTTAAATAGGCATTATTCACAAAATACACAGAATAATAACCATGAGATTCTAATATATTTAATCTTAAGTGGGATTTCTAACTTTTCAGAACAGTTTTGACAGGGACAGTTACAGCTCTTTTAAAATGAAAACTTACTATGGAATTACGTAAAGATTACTACTGAATGCTCTGCTGAGGATCAGCTGTAGGAGAGCAAGGGCAGGGATTATCAGCCTGTAAAACAAACAAACAAGCAAGCAAACAAGCAAACGAGCAAACAAACAAACAAACAAACACTCATTGTCCTGGAGTCGATTCTGACTCATAGCAACAGGATAGAACTGCCCCATACAGTTTCCAAGAAGTGACTACTGGATGCGAACGCCAGACTTTTCGGTTAGTAGCCCTGCCTCTTCACCCCTGTGCCACCAGGTCTCTGCATTAAGGACCTGTAACCCTGTTGCCAGTCCAGCTGATTTGGACTCATAGTGACCCCTATAGGACAGAGTAGAACTGCCTCATAGGATTTCCAAGGAGTGGCTGGTGGATTCGAACCGCCCACCTTATGGTTAACAGCCAAATGCTTAACCACTTCACTAACAGGGCATTGCATTAAGGACAAAGACCCCTAATAGTCAGCAATTTCAGGTGAACATGGTCTAATGAGGACCTTATATTCCAGTTTCTGCAGGATCGCAGTTTTTAGCTTCTTATAGTTTACTGTGATGGTTAAGATCCTGTTTTAACTTGACTAGGCCATGATTCTCAGTGTTTATATGTGATCACCCCTATGATGGAATCTGCTGTGAGTAGCCAATCAGTTGAAACGGAGTGTCCTTGGGAGTGTGGCCTGCATCTGAATATAAGCAGACGTCTAGCTTTTTGATTACTCTGGATCCTGCTGCTGTCTTCTGTTGGTCTGACCTCCGGTTCTTGGGACTTGAGCCATCAACTTATCTGCCAGTCTTGGGATTCATGGATCTTCACAGCCTGTGAGCAAAAGCCCTGCTCTTCAACCTGCTGATCTTGGGTTCCCCAGCCTCTGCAGCTACGTGAATCAAGGGAAGCCTCTATCCTGATCCACGAACTTAGGATGTCCCAGCTTCTACAATTCTGTGAGCCTTTTCATTGCTATAAATCTCTCTCTAATATATATATTTGGAAAACTTGGTGGTGTAGTGGTTGAGAGCTACGGCTGCTAACCAAAAGGGTCGGCAGTTTGCATCTGCCAGGCACTCCTCTGAAACTCTACGGGGCAGTTCTACTCTGTCCTATAGGGTCGCTATGAGTCGGAAACGACTCAACGGCACTGGGTTTATGTTTATAGACTTTACTGGTTTTGCTTCTCTAGAGAACCCAGCCTAAGACAGTTATTAAGAATCAAATCAGAATATATGATTAGACCAATCACTTAGCTTCATTTGATGAGATTTTTCTGTGAAACATCAATGACAACAAAGAAGAACCTTTACCAAAAGGATAGGAAATTAGTAAACAATTCGTCTATTTCCCTATTAAAATTTATTTTTCAAATTCATGAACATGTATACTCTTCATTTATCATCTTAACAGTTGTGCAAACAGGTGGAATACTAAATTAAAACTTAGTTTTCTGTATTATAGAAGGAGACCCTGTGATTGCTATCCAAAAGGTCAGTAGTTCAAATGTACCAGTCACTCCCTGGAAACCCTGTCGGGCAGTTTTTCTCTGTATTATAGGGTTGCATGAGTCAGAATTGGTTTGACGGCAAGGTTTTTTTTTTTTTTTTTTGACATCTTTTTCCTTTTTGGGAAAAGAAAGACCTTTCAAATGAACTTTTCAAACCTCTTGCTGTCCCTTATATTTTATAGAATTGTCTAAAAGGTAACACGTAGGGGAAAGTGAATCTTCTTTACAATTTGCTTAAAGAAGTAGCTAAGCCACTGTTAATGTGTGTATGATTATAATTTATATTTTTACACCCACAAATTAAAAAACAAAATCCTAGAAAGGGAAAAGTGTGCCAGCATGTAATTATAGAACTATTTAAAGGTGCTGTGAGGTTAAAGTTACAAGTATAGGTTAGCCCAGTTTTTAGAATAACCATTAGTCAGAATATGGCAAGTTGTCACTACAGTTTTATAACAACAGCTGATCCCCATTGACCCCAATGTGAATTTAATTGCTGTTAATCTGACTAGAGTTGTGTTGGAAAATTTTTGCAACAGTTTTTATAATCAAGTCTATTAATTTCTCTGCACCATGAAATTCTGATCACCTTTCATAATCTTCTCTTATGGTGTTGTAACCCACGAGCAGTAGAACGAAACTGTTTAACAGAAGTGCTTTAGCTGCTAAGCTTCCAGCCTCAGAGCAAGTCAAAATTCATTTATGTATTTTATCTCACTCTGACTCTTAGGGTGGGGCATTTTTTGACTCAGATGCCTCACTTAAGAGGATATTCCATAGCGGGAGATAGGAAATAACTACAGAGAAAAGGTCTTCTGTTTATCGGGAAAAGCCTGTCAGGCAATAGCCAGCCTAGAAGAAAAAATTCTTTTTTTTTTTTCTCCGTAGAGCCATAAACGGCTTACCAGTCCCTCCAACTGCTCTGTGGGCAAACTTTTTTTTGTTTGTTTTATACAATGTTGATCTAGTCCTGGGCATTTTCAGGACACGTACCCCCTAAGATGAAACAAAACTCAACTTTTTTTGCAATGTTTCTGGTTAAAATACCATATTGCCCAGCCTTCTTCCTAGCAAGAATAACTGTTTGACAAACTTCTAACCCATAAGATGCAAGTGTAAACCAATTGTGAGTTTTCTGGAAAAAGATTTTCAAAAGCAGCAAATGTAGATAACCTGCCCTAGTTCCTCCTCTGTTTTTCTTGCCTGGAACACAGACATGATGCCTGGGAGTGCAGAAGCTATCTTGGGATCATGAGAATAAACTCCTCATGTTAAAGAAGGCAGAGAAGAAAGGAAAAAAAAAAAAATGAGAAATATATGATATTCTGCAACAGCTCTGAAGTCCTGAATGCCTTCCCTGTAGGCTTTTTGAAATGTGAGAAAAATAAACTCTTCTCTTAATATATAAGCCACGGTTATTTGTGTTTTCTCTCATATCCAACTAGATGCATATCAATTGATACAAACATCTATGTATCAATTTTAACATTTCTATAAGCTTGTGAAATGGCAAAAATGAACAAATACACACTTACTGATTATTTAATAAGCTTGTTATGGTGGTCCCACCTAAGACCTGTAAATCAGATTTTTGATATTGGTTCTAAATATTTATGCTTTTCCAAACTTCCTCAGGGAGTTGTAATTGACTTGGTATAGAATTTTAGAAAATATGAATAGAATTTTTAGTTGAATGATATCTTGAAAACGAATCCTGAAAATGATAGTGAATGAAATGTTGAGGTTTATCATTAGATGGTCATGAAAGACTAGGTCAGTCCAGCAGTAACTTGATGAGCTTGGGCTCATGACTAATTTGGGTTATATAGGTGGAACGAAGGATTGCTTCATTAAATGTTACACGATGCGTTTATGCACGTGAATTAGAAGTATGAAAGGATCTGTGATAAAAAGGAACACTACATAGGAGAAATGTGAAAATAGTCTTTTGTTCAAGTGGGCAAGATAGGACCTGTGGGTAAAAACAGAAGTAAAAGAAAGAGGTAGCATATAATGAGTAAATATTTCTTAGTTTATGTCAATGATTCCCTAGCTTTGAGCCCAAACCCAGAAGGACATTGTGATATCAAGGGAACCATTACACACTTTTTTTTTTTCCCCCTCATTTAGGAAGATCTCATCATTAAGATAGGCCCTCATGTTCAAACATGGGGCACTATCACTAATATGGAGCCCTGGTGGCACAGTAGTTAAGAGCTGGGCTGCTAACCAAAAGGTTGGCAGTTCAAATCCACCATCTGCTCTTTGGAAGCCCTATGGGGCAGCTCTACTCCGTCCTATAGGGTCTCTGTAAGTCAGAATCAACTGGATGACAATGCGATTGGCTTTTAGGTTTATCACCCATATGAGTATTCGGGCTTATTTTGGAACTCAGAGAATTATACAAGAGATGCTTGTGTGTGTGTGTCTATTTTTATGATATTCAGAAATAAATGTTTTACTAACTATACAGAAAAAAAAAAAAAACTTTTGTGGTGATAACTCAAAATCGAAGAGAAAACCTTAGATTCTAAAGTCAGTATTTCTCTAACCAGGGCCTACATAAAGATTCACAGGAGTTTGAATTGTATTCCTTTTATAGGAGTTTTGTATTTTACTGAGGATTGAGAAACATTTGTGTATACAATAAATGAAATAGAATTTGATGTTGTTGTCCGGCGCCATTCGGTTGGTTCCGACTCATAGGGACCCTATGTGCAACAGAAAACAAAAAACAAAAAACGTTGCCCAGTCCTGTGCCATCCTTACAATCATTGCTATGTTTAAGCCCATTGGTGCAACCACTGTGTCAGTCTATCTCGTTGAGGGTCTTCCTCTTTTTCACTGACCCTCTTCTTTATCAGGCATGATGTCCTTCTCTAGGGATTGGTCCCTCCTGATAATATATCCAAAGCACATGAGATGGAATCTTGCCATCCTCTCTTGTAAGGAGCATTCTGGCTGTATTTTTTCCAAGGCAGATTTGTTTGTTCTTCTGGCAGGCCATGGTGTATTCGGTAATCTTCACCATTAGCATAATTTAAATGCATCAGTTCTTCTTTGGTCTTCCTTATGCATTGTACACCTTTCGCATATGTATGAGGTGATTGAAGATACCGTGGCTTGGTCAGGCGCAACTCAGTCCTACAAGTGATATCTTTGCTTTTTTAACACTTTAAAGAGGTCTATTGCATCAGACTTACCCAATGCAGTAGACGTTTGGTTTCTTGACTGCTGCTTCCATGGGCATTGATTGTGGATCCAAGTAAAATGAAATTCTTGACCACTTCAATATTTTCTCCGTTTATCATGATGTTACTAATTGGCCCAGTTGCGAGGATTTTTTTTATTCCTTCATGTTCCAGTGTAATCCATACTGAAGGCTGTAGTCTTTGATCTTCGTCAGTAAGCGATTCAAGTCCTTTTCACTTTCAGCAAGGAAGGTTGTGTCATCCACATAACGCAGGTTGTTAGTGAGTCTTCCTCCAATCCCGATGGCCCATTCTTCTTCACATAGTCCACTTTCTTGTATTATTTGCTGAGCATACAGATTGAATAAGTATGGTAAACGGCTATAACTCTGATGCACACCTTTTCCAATTTTAAACCACATAGTATCTCCTTGTATTTAAGTGGACTTAATAAGAAGTAACTGAGGGCTGGTTGTGCAGAGGAGTCAACCTGAGTGGACAAATGAAGGTATGTAAAAGGCTCCTCTAAACTGTGAGGAAAAATATAATTAGAAAAAAAAAGAAAGAAGGAATTCACACTTCCAGATTATTCTATGGTGATTTGCTTTCTGGCTTCACACCAAACTTCAAACTTGGTATTGTATAAGCAATGAAGATGCTGCTCTCAGTGTATGTGGCAAGAATGGAGGGGATGCTCTTTCACACTCTAACCCCACACGAAAGACCTTTCTCAGTCAATGGACAGAGGAGTCCATTTGAAACAAATTTTGAGTACTGTTTGGAAAGGCACTTTGTTCATCCATAATCACTATTTTCAAAACACCTTTTATCAACCTTTACATCTTTGTTCTTTTCAAATATCAAAATTTAATCATTATGATGTTGGTTATGATACATTTTATTTATTAAAATTAAGCAATTTTACTTTGCATCTTGACATTTGATGGAATAGTAATTTCTCTGGCTTTCAGTAGCTCTAAATCAAAATCGTTCAGGTCAATTTAACTATAATTTAGTAAAATAAAACATTTCCCTGTGGTCTGACAACTTCTACGAATAATGCATCTTTAATAGCTGTCAATTAAGATAGTTTTTAGAGATTTATGACGAAGGTATAAATATCTCAAAAAGGTAATTTATGGCACCAACTCAGACAATTCTTTGGATAAAGCTTCTCAGACAGGATATAAATTACTACATATTATGAAAAATAATAGAAACCAGTCTCTATTTGCTGCTTCCTGCTTCTTTTTAATAACCATTTTTTTCGACTCCATAATTCCAGTATCGGAATCATAGAATTTTAGAGGTGAAAGGAGCCTAGGAGATTAAGTCTAACCTCAGGCAAATGAGGTGACCAAAGACCATAGAACCTAACACTGCTCTGACCCTTTCAAATAAATACGGAAGCTTGTAAAAGTTTCATGTTTTGTCCATTCCTCTGAGATCTTTCCACGGGTCATGTGTGATCAGCCCTCAAACTCCATAAAAAATAATAAAAAGATCATTAGAAGTACTGATTTTTGGCAATGTAAGAGCCGTCTCCAGTGCCTGGTTCACAGGGGAGGGATAAAGACTTGAGAAATGTTCAAGGAATCAAGTCCCCACTGCAGAAACTGATAAGATAAAGTCAATTAGAAATTTCTACTGGGAGAAAAGTAGGGCAGAGCCACTGCTGGGGAAGACTATACATGTGCTAGTGGAATGCCGGACCTGTCCTGGTCCGTTTAAGTAACATGAGTGTTGCTGCAGAAGGAAGCACTGGACCAGCTTATAAAGTTGATTTAGGCATCTGTATTCCATCTCTTCAAGGTCTTGACCTCCATCTCCTGCATTTGTTCTCCGAATCCTTGTCTTTCACATTTTTAAATTGCTAGCCTCTACCCAAAATGATGTTCCTTCCGTGAAAATCTCTGTAATATGCCTAGGACTTCAAACAAATGCTCTTGTTTTTGACTGACTTATTTAGCTTTGATCTTTAGCATACCTCTGGGATATGGTGTTCTTCTCTGTTAACCTACCTGAAGCAAAACTTTATGTTAAGAATATGTTACCATAATAACCTTAAAGCTTATCAAAACACAGAAATAGAGATCCCATAATTTTCATTATTATCATATTAACAACATATTTAAGGCACTTGGCAATTATTTGGAGTTAAGTACGCTATTGGCGATGAGTTGCATCTTTGTACATATCCTTGCCTACGTTTCTTAGGGAACCCTGGTGGCACAGTGGTTAAGAGCTTGACTGCTAACCAAAAGGTTGACAGTTCAAATCTACCAGCTGCTCCTTGGAAACCTTGTGGGACAGTTCTACTCTGTCCTATAGGGTCACTATGAATTGGAATAGACTCAATGGCAATGGATTTTTTTTTTTCAATGTTTCTTAGGCAACTTGTTTTTATATGCCATATACTGTCTATTGGTACCATATTGATAAAACCTCCAAATTCTATTAGGATTTGGAGCTTCTATACATTCTATATACACAAGAAGCCCTGGTGGCGAAGCAGTTAAGAGATCAGCTGCTAATCAAAATGTTAGCAGTTCAAATTTGCCAGCTGTCCTTATGGAACAGTTTTATTCTGTCCTATGGGGTTGCTATGAGTTGGAATCAACTCGACAGCAATGGGTACACATTCTATACATGCTTCATTCCCTCCACACATTCCCTGATAAGATAGAAATGACTTTAAAAACATGATATAACTGCATGAAATCCACTTTGTACATCACAAAGCAAATTCACGGTGTCCTTCCTTTGCCTCTGTGTACCTTCTCCTCCTATATAAGAACACCAGTCTTAAAGGTTAAGGACGTGACCTACTCCAAAATGACCTCACGTTAATCTAGTTGATGACATATTCAAAGATCCTATTTCCAAACAGGGTTCAATTTATAGACACAGGGGTTATGAGTTCAACACTACTTTTGAGGGAGACACAATTCAATCCATAACATGCTGCAACTTGCCACTTAGATTTCTGAGAAGTGCAAGTACCCTATCGGTTGGTTGAATTTTGAAATCCATCCAGTTGAGAAGCTGGTAGATATTAAAATTCTGAGGAATACTAAAGATTAGGGCAGAATCAGATACAAATTTGATTGGAGAGAAGCAGCGAATTGGAAACCAATTAGAAAAAAAAAAAGAAAAGATTACTACAAAGCCATTACTATGTAGTGGTTCCTAACTGAAGCTTGGCCATCAGGAGTCTGGTCGTTGTTAGGTTTTATATTTGGAAGAACATATATTAGATGTTGCTTCACAAAAAAATCAATCCAAAATGTAATAGCTTAAAATCACAGCCATGTATTTAGCTCAAATTTCATTTAGCTCAAATCCAAATTGTGGACCAACAATTTGGATCGAACTCATTTGGGTCACTTTTCTCTCAAACATCTGCAATCAAATTCCAGTGGTTTTGTATGGATGTCTTATGTTAATGAGACAGGATTAGTGTAGGCTATGTCTTAAGTCAAATTCTTTTGAGATATAAAAGAGATTAAACAAGCAAACTAGCAACCTGAGAACCCATTCCCAAATGGGATTAGAGCCACAGGCATAGAGGTTAGGATTTACAACACATATTTTCTGGGGTACACAATACAATTCTTACATTCTACCCTTTGGGCCCCAGAAATTCATGTCCTTGCCAAATGCAAAACACATTCACCTCATCACATCACCCCAAAAGTCTTAAATCAACTCTGAGTTCAAAGTCTTGTCTTCTGAACCATCTAAATCAAATATGAGTGAGACTTTATGCATATTCCTCTTCATCTGTGAACCTGTGAAATCTAGAATAAAGTTATCTATTTCCAAAACACAATGGTGAAATGGGTGTAAGAGACATTTCTATTACAAATGGGAGAAATTGGAGGTAAAGAGGGATAACAGGCATAAAGCAAGTCTGTAACCCAGTAGAACAAATTACATTAGCTCTCAAGGCTTGAAAATAATCCTCTCTTCTCTGAGGCCATCTAGGCAATGGCTCCATCATCCAGGCTCTGGGTGTTAGCTATGCCTTCTGGATTCTGGGTGGAGGTCCCTTGGCCCTGGGCTTCATGTCCATCTTCTAGGCCCTCTGGGATGACAACTCTGCTCCTTTGGCTTTAGGCAGTCCCATTTTCCTAGTTCATCTGAGAGGTGGCCCTACCCCCATGTCCCCAGGCCCGTTTTTCTGCCCTTTGGGCATGCAGCCCCACCCCCTCAGCTTTGGGTGGTGACCCCAACTCCTTGATGCACCTTAACAGCAGCAGAAACAAGTTGGTGAAGATCTGACTCTTTGAAACCTGGGAGGCTGTGGACCCACCCTTTGAGATCCAGGAGACCATAGCCCCACCCTTTGAAACAGAGAAGACCCTGCTTCCTGTGCTCCTTCCAAAAGTTCTACTGATCTCCGAGCTGCTCCATGGATGATCTTTACTTTTCTTGGAGGACAACAGATGTAGCTTCTTTGGCCTGTTTCCTACCTGTAGAATTCCAATGGGCAGACTGCGTTCTTTCATTCTTTCTCTATCCCCTTCAGTCTAAACTGATGGGTTTCCTGCTGTGGTGGTTGGTTAGATCCATCAGTCACAGGTTAAAGTTGTACCCATGTCTGTGGTGAACATTCTAGGACACATGTCCTTAGTTTGTACAACACAATTTTCCAAATCTTTGAGCTCTTTTTTCATTTTGCACAGTTCATTTTTAAGTTTATCTCTTTCTCTCACAGTTTACTCTAAGTGGCAAGAAGAAACCACATGGTCCTGTTAAGATCTTGCTTAGAAATCTCCTCAGCCAGATATCCACATTTGTCACTTACAAGTTCTATCTTCCGGCAAACATTTGAACATAATTCAGACAAGTTCTTTGCCACTGCATAAAAAGCATCACCCTTCCTCTATTGTCCAATCACATACCCATCATTTTCTGTTAAAGCCTCACCAGAATCATATTTAATGTCCACATTTCTGGCAACATTCTGCTGCTGATGTCATTTGTATTCTCTATAGCTCTTCTCAATACCTTCTAAGCCCTCACCAGAATTGCCTTTGATGTCTATAATTCTATCAACAGTCTCTTCAAGGCTATAAAGGCTTTTCATATTCAGCACCTTAAAACTCTTTCAGCATCTACCATTACCCAATTCCAAAACCACTTCCACATTGTAGGTATTTGTTAGAGCAGCACCCCCACTTCTTGTTACCAAATTCTATCTTAGTTATCTAGTATTGCCATAACAGAAATGCCACAAGTAGATGGCTTTAACAAACAGAAATTTATTTTCTCACAGCTTAGGTGGCTAGAAGTCCAAATTCAAGGTGCCAGATCTAGGAGAAGGCTTTCTGTGTTGGCTCTGGAGGAAGGTCCTTGTCTGGTCTGAGCTTCTGCTTCTGGGCGATCTTCATGTGGCTTGGCATCAATCTTCCCCCATCTCTGCTCCTCTGGCTTGCTTGTTTAATCTCTTTTATATCTCAAACGAGACTGATTTAAGACACACCCTACACTAATCCTGTCTAATTAACATAACATAGACAACCCATTCCTAAATGGGACTGTAACTACAGGTATAGAGGTTAGTATTTACAATACATATTTTTGGGGGGCACGATTCAACCCATAACAGATGATCTCACTTGGAATGGTTTATTTCTGCTCCGCGATGTCTCACTTCCTTCAGCCAGTTATCCCTGACTTGTTCATAAATTTCTTGGCAGGGTTCTGAAAGAGAGCAGATACATGCAAGGCTCTTGAAGTCAACGGTTAGACCTAACTCACCATTACTTCAGCCTCAAGGTTTTAGTAAAAGCAAGTCACAGGGCCAGTCCAAATTGAAGGGATGAGGAAACAGACTCTATCTCTTGATGAGAAGTTTGCACAGTCATATTGCATACAGCATGAATATAGGGAGGCATAAATTATCGTGATCATTTTTATAATCAGTACATCATAAAGAATAAGCAGTTATAAGTTGCCGCAACCTGGAACATGTATTTACATCATGTAGTTTTCAAATGGAGCACTTACAATTCTTCAGCCCCCTTGAAAACAATTTTTGAGTGAGATGAGATTGGTTCAGATGATTGCTGTGGGAAGGAAACATAAACATATATGTGGAGCAAGGTGCCTTCCATGTGAGAGAAAAATACTTATTGAGATGTTATGGTGAGTACATAGGAGCTTGAGATAAGTTCAATTATGCCACAACTATTCTATTTGCATTTGAGGCCTGACCCCATGCTCGGGAATCGATTCCTACTCATAGAGACTCTATAGGTCAGGGTAGAACTAATTGTCCCATATGTTTTTTTTTTTTTTAAATTAACTTTTATTGAGCTTCAAGTGAACATTTACAAATCAAGTCAGACTGTCACATATAAGTTTATATACACCTTACTCCATACTCCCACTTGCTCTTCCCCTAATGAGTCAGCCCTTCCAGTCTCTCCTTTCGTGACAATTTTGGCAGCTTCCAACTCTCTCTATCCTCCCATCCCCCCTCCAGACAGGAGATGCCAAAACAGTCTCAAGTGTCCACCTGATATAATTAGCTCACTCTTCATCAGCGTCTCTCTCCCACCCGCTGACCAGTCCCTTTCATTTCTGATGAGTTGTCTTCGGGGATGGTTCCCGTCCTGTGTCAACAGAAGGTCTGGAGAGCATGGCCGCCGGGATTCCTCCAGTCTCAGTCAGACCATTAAGTATGGTCTTTTTATGCGAATTTGGGGTCTGCATCCCACTGATCTCCTGCTCCCTCAGGGGTCCTCTGCTGTGCTCCCTGTCAGGGCAGTCATCGATTGTGGCCGGGCACCAACTAGTTCTTCTGGTCTCAGGATGATGTAGGTCTCTGGTTCATGTGGCCCTTTCTGCCTCTTGGGCTCTTAGTTGTCGTGTGACCTTGGTGTTCTTCATTCTCCTTTGCTCCAGGTGGGTTGAGACCAATTGATGCATCTTAGATAGCCGCTTGTTAGCATTTAAGACCCCAGACGCCACATTTCAAAGTGGGATGCAGAATGTTTTCATAATAGAATTATTTTGCCAATTGACTTAGAAGTCCCCTTAAACCATGGTCCCCAAACCCCTGCCCTTGCTCCACTGACCTTTGAAGCATTCATTTTATCCCGGAAACTTCTTTGCTTTTGGTCCAGTCCAGTTGAGCTGACCTTCCATGTATTGAGTGTTGTCCTTCCCTTCACCTAAAGCAGTTCTTATCTACCAATTAATTAGTAAAAAACCCTCTCCCACCCTCCCTCCCTCTCCTCCTCGTAACCACAAAAGTATGTGTTCTTCTCAGTTTATACTGTTTCTCAAGATCTTATAAGAGTGGTCTTATACAATATTTGTCCTTTTGCCTCTGACTCATTTCGCTCAGCATAATGCCTTCCAGGTTCCTCCATGTTATGAAATGTTTCACAGATTCGTCACTGTTCTTTATCGATGCATAGTATTCCATTGTGTGAATATACCACAATTTATTTACCCATTCATCTGTTGATGGACACCTTGGTTGCTTCCAGCTTTTTGCTATTGTAAACAGAGCTGCGATAAACATGGGTGTGCATATATCTGTTTGTGTGAAGGCTCTTATTTCTCTAGGGTATATTCCGAGGAGTGGGATTTCTGGGTTGTATGGTAGTTCTATTTCTAACTGTTTAAGAGAACCCCAGATAGATTTCCAAAGTGGCTGTACCATTTTACATTCCCACCAGCAGTGTATAAGAGTTCCAATCTCTCCGCAGCCTCTCCAACATTTATTATTTTGTGTTTTTTGGATTAATGCCAGCCTTGTTGGAGTGAGATGGAATCTCATCGTAGTTTTAATTTGCATTTCTCTAACAGCTAATGATTGAGAGCATTTTCTCATGTATCTGTTAGCTGCCCAAATATCTTCTTTAGTGAAGTGTGTGCTCATATCCTTTGCCCACTTCTTGATTGGGTTGTTTGTCTTTTTGTGGTTGAGTTTTGACAGAATCATATAGATTTTAGAGATCAGGCGCTGGTCGGAGATGTCATAGCTGAAAATTCTTTCCCAGTCTGTAGGTGGTCTTTTTACTCTTTTGGTGAAGTCTTTAGATGAGCATAGGTGTTTGATTTTTAGGAGCTGCCAGTTATCTGGTTTCTCTTTGTCATTTTTGGTCATGTTTTGTATTCTGTTTATGCCTTGTCTTAGGGCTCCTGCGGTTGTCCCTATTTTTTCTTCCATGATCTTTATCGTTTTAGTCTTTATGTTTAGGTCTTTGATCCACTTGGAGTTAGTTTTTGTGCGTGGTGTGAGGTATGGGTCCTGTTTCATTTTTTTGCAAATGGATATCCAGTTCTGCCAGCACCATTTGTTAAAAAGACTATCTTTTCCCCAATTAACTGACTCTGGGCCTTTGTCAAATATCAGCTGCTCATATGTGGATGGATTTATATCTGGGTTCTCAATTCTGTTCCACTGGTCTATGTGTCTGTTGTTGTACCAGTACCAGGCTGTTTTGACTACTGTGGCTGTATAATAGGTTCTGAAATCAGGTAGAGTGAGGCCTCCCACTTTCTTCTTCTTTTTCAGTAATGCTTTGCTTATCCGAGGCTTCTTTCCCTTCCATATGAAGTTGGTGATTTGTTTCTCTATCACATTAAAAAATGACATTGAAATTTGGATCGGAAGTGCATTGTATGTATAGATGGCTTTTGGTAGAATAGACATTTTTACTATGTTAAGTCTTCCTATCCATGAGCAAGGTATGTTTTTCCACTTATGTCCTTTTTAATTTCTTGTAGTAGAGCTTTGTAGTTTTCTTTGTATAGGTCTTTTACATCCTTGGTAGGATTTATTCCTAAGTATTTTATCTTCTTGGGGGCTACTGTGAATGGTATTGATTTGGTTATTTCCTCTTCGATGTTCTTTTTGTTGATGTAGAGGAATCCAAGTGATTTTTGTATGTTTCTCTTATAACCTGAGACTCTGCCAAACTCTTCTATTATTTTCAGTAGTTTTCTGGAGGATTCCTTAGGGTTTTCTGTGTATAAGATCATGTCATCTGCAAATAGAGATAATTTTACTTCCTCCTTGCCAATCCGGATGCCCTTTATTTCTTTGTCTAGCCTAATTGCTCTGGCTAGGACTTCTAGCACGATGTTGAATAAGAGCGGTGATAAAGGGCATCCTTGTCTGGTTCCCGTTCTCAAGGCAAATGCTTTCAGGCTCTCTCCATTTAGAGTGAGGTTGGCTGTTGGCTTTGCACAGATGCCCTTTATTATGTTGAGGAATTTTCCTTCAATTCCTATTTTGGTGATAGTTTTTATCATAAATGGGTGTTGGACTTTGTCAAATGCCTTTTCTGCATCAATTGATAAGATCATGTGGTTTTTGTCATTTGTTTTATTTATATGGTGGATTACATTAATGGTTTTTCTAATATTAAACCAGCCTTGCATACCTGGTATAAATCCCACTTGGTTGTGGTGAATTATTTTTTTGATATGTTGTTGAATTCTATTGGCTCGAATTTTGTTGAGGATTTTTGCATTTATGTTCATGAGGGATGTAGGTCTGTAATTTTCTTTTTTTGTGATGTCTTTACCTGGTTTTGGTATCAGGGATATGGTGGCTTCATAGAATGAGTTAGGTAGTATTCCGTCATTTTCTATGCTTTGAAATACTTTTAGTAGTAGTGGTGTTAACTCTTCTCTGAAAGTTTGTTAGAACTCTGCAGTAAAACCATCCAGGCCAGGGTTTTTTTTTTGTTGGGAGTTTTCGGATTACCGTTTCAATCTCTTTTTTTGTTATGGGTCTATTTAGTTGTTCTACTTCTGAATGTGTTAGTTTAGGTAGGTAGTTTTTTTCCAGGAATTCATCCATTTCTTCTAGGTTTGCAAATTTGTTAAGAGTATAATTTTCTGTAATAATCTGATGTGATTCTTTTAATTTCAGTTGGGTCTGTTGTGATGTGGCCCATCTTGTTTCTTATTCACGTTATTTGCTTCCTTTCCTGTATTTCTTTAGTCAGTCTAGCCAATGGTTTATCAATTTTGTTAATTTTTTCAAAGAACCAGTCAATTCTTTCAATTGTTTTTCTGTTCTCTAATTCATTTAGTTCAGCTCTAATTTTTATTATTTGTTTTCTTCTGGTGCCTGATGGATTCTTTTGTTGCTCACTTTCTATTTGTTCAAGTTGTAGGGATAGTTCTCTGATTTTGGCTCTTTCTTCTTTTTGTATGTGTGCATTTATTGATATATACTGGCCTCTGAGCACTGCTTTTGCTGTGTTCCAGAGGTTTTGATAGGAAGTATTTTCATTCTCGTTGCATTCTATGAATTTCCTTATTCCCTCCTTAATGTCTTCTATAACCTAGTCTTTTTTCAGTAGGGTATTGTTCAGTTTCCAAGTATTTGATTTCTTTTCCCTAATTTTTCTGTTATCGATTTCCACTTTTATGGCTTTGTAGTCTGAGAAGATGCTTTGTAATATTTCGATGTTTTGGATTCTGCAAAGGTTTGTTTTATGACCTAATATGTGGTCTATTCTAGAGAATGTTCCATGTGCGCTAGAAAAAAAAGTATACTTTGCAGCAGTTGGTTGGAGAGTTCTGTATAAGTCAATGAGGTCAAGTTGGTTGATTGTTGTAATTAGGTCTTCCGTGTCTCTATTGAGCTTCTTACTGGATGTCCTGTCCTCCGAAAGTGGTGTGTTGAAGTCTCCTACTATAAGTGTGGAGGTGTCTATCTCACTTTTCAGTTCTGTTATAATTTGATTTATGTATCTTGCAGCCCTGTCATTGTGTGCATAAATATTTAATATGGTTATATTTTCCTGGTCAATTGTCTTTTTTATCATTATGTAGTGTCCTTCTTTATCCTTTGTGGTGGATTTAACTTTAAAGTCTATTTTGTCAGAAATTAGTATTGCTACTCCTGCTCTTTTTTGCTTATTGTTTGCTTGATATGTTTTTTATTCCATCCTTTGAGTTTTAGTTTGTTTGTGTCTCTAAGTCTAAGGTGTGTCTCTTGTAGGCAGCATATAGACGGATCGTGTTTCTTTATCCAGTCTGAGACTCTCTGTCTCTTTATTGGTGCATTTAGTCCATTTACATTCAGCATAATTATAGATAAGTCAGTGTTTAGTGTTGTCATTTTGATACCTTTTTATGTGTGTTGTTGACAATTTCATTTTTCCACTTACTTTTTTGTGCTGAGACGTTTTTCTTTGTGAATTGTGTGTTCCTCATTTTCATAGTATTTGACTTTATGTTTGCTGAGTCGTTACGTTTTTCTTGGTTTTTATTTTGAGTTATGGAGTTGTTATACCTCTTTGTGGTTACCTTAACATTTACCCCTATTTTTCTAAGTAAAAACCTAACTCGTATTGTCCTATATCGCCTTGTATCCGTCTCCATATGGCAGTTCTATGCCACCTGTATTTAGTCCCTCTTTTTGATTATTGTGATCTTTTACATATTGACTTCAATGATTCCCTGTTTTGAGCAATTTTTTTTTTTTAAATTAATCTTAATTTGTTTTTGTCATTTCCCTATTTGAGTTGATATCAGGATGTTCTGCTCTGTGACCTTGTGTTGTGCTGGTATCTGATATTATTGGTTTTCTGACCAAACAATTTCCTTTAGTATTTCTTGTAGCTTTGGTTTGGTTTTTGCAATTTCTCTAAGCTTGTGTTTATCTGTAAATATCTTAATTTCACCTTCATATTTCAGAGAGAGTTTTGCTGGATATATGCTCCTGGGCTGACAGTTTTTCTCCTTCAGTGCTCTGTATATATCATCCCATTACCTTCTTGCCTGCATGGTTTCTGCTGAGTAGTCTGAACTTATTCTTATTGAGTCTCCCTTGTAGGAGACCTTTCTTTTCTCCCTGGCTGCTTTTGAAATTTTCTCTTTATCTTTGGTTTTGGCAAGTTTGATGATAATATGTCTTGGTGTTTTTCTTTTTGGATCAATCTTAAATGGGGTTCGATGAGCATCTTGGATAGATATCCTTTCATCTTTCGTGATGTCAGGGAAGTTTTCTGTTAGCAGATCTTCAACTATTCTCTCTGTGTTTTCTGTCCTCCCTCCCTGTTCTGGGACTCCAAACACACGCAAATTATCCTTCTTGATAGATTCCCACATGATTCTTAGGGTTTCTTCATTTTTTTTTAATTCTTTTATCTGATTTTTTTTCAGCTATGTTGCTGTGAATTCCCTGGTCCTCCAGACTTCCTAGTCTGCATTCTAATTGCTCAAGTCTGCTCCTCTGACTTCCTATTGTGTTGTCTAATTCTGTAATTTTATTGTTAATCTTTTGGGTTTCTGCATGCTGTCTCTCTATGGATTCTTGCAACTTATTAATTTTTCCACTATGTTCTTGAATAATCTTTTTGAGTTCTTCAACAGTTTTATCAGTGTGTTCCTTGGCTTTTTCTGCAGATTGCCTTATTTCATTTCCGAGGTCATCCCTGATGTCTTGAAGCATTCTGTAAATTAGTTTTTTTATATTCTGTATCTGATAATTCCAGGATTGTATCTTCATTTGGGAAAGATTTTGATTCTTTTGTTTGGGGGGTTGTAGAAGCTGTCATGGTTTGCTTCTTTATGTGGTTTGATATAGACTGCTATCTCCAAGCCATCACTAAGATATTGTAGTGATTTATTCTATATTTGCTCACTGAGTCTTATCTTGTTTTGTTTTCTTTCAATATACGTGGATGGGCTACTAGATTGTGCTGTCTTGATTGTTGTAGCCCTTGACTTACTTATGACCTATTACCAGCTGGTTTGGGCTGTTACCAGATATATATGCCTGAGTCCATTCACTATTCTTGAGTAGAATCTGATTTTGGGTCATCAAGGGTGTGCTGCACCCTAACACCTATCCACCTCGAGAAGTAGTGGTGATAGTTGTGTGCACCAGATTCTAGTAGCGGCTGGGGTTCACACTCCAGGGGGGCAGGATGCTGACAGGCTTCCCCCAAGTGTCAGTGAGATAGGTGTGTCTCTATTCCTAAAGCACCTTGGTGGGTGGGCTCTACAGCTCTACCTTAAGCCCCCAGTGCAAGTACCTCTACAGATTGGTAGGTTTCACCCTCTTTAGACCCCTAAGGGAGGAGGCTAGGTGGTCTGGGGGCAGCTTCAGCCCTCAGTTCCCTGTTGTGGGTCAGTGAGGGCTCTGTTGAATAAGCAGAGATATCAGACCTGGGAAACTTGTCTTTCCAGTAAATCCGCTAAAAAAAAAAATGCAGTCAGATCCCATTCAGAACTGCCTTTGCATTATAATAGCCACCTTGTTCCCTGTAGGGATGAAAGCCAGAGACTGTGGATCACATATTCTCGGCTGGAGCTGGTTCTGTGTTTTCAGTCCAGTTAGGGAAGGATTTTTGGTCCCTGGGTTTTTTGTGGTTGCTTCTCTCAAGCCAGAAGAATGGGTTAGGAAAAGACCAAAAAAAAAAAAAAAAAAAAAGGAAAAGAAAAACCATGGAGCAGTTCTCCCTCTGGCTCAGGAAATTCCAATGTTAATGAAGCCACCTGGGAAGGGGAGGGGAGGGTTCAGAAAAACAGGAGAGAGTAGCACCCCGGAATATAGACAAAGTTACTTATCTTGCTTGGGATGAGTGTTTTATCTGAGATTCCCGAGGGGCGCGTTGCCTATGTGTGCTGGCTGGGTAGAGATTGCCCCCGAGGGTCAGGCCTGCAGAAGCCACGGTCAGTTCCTCCACTGCCAATCCAAAGCCCAGCATCAAGGTTCCCCTGCTGGGACGTTGCACTCCCGGCTCCCAACCAGTCGCTGCCTCCCAGCGACTTCTTCTCCCCCCAGCCGCGTCACCGTGCCACCCACGCTGACCTGTTGGGCCCCCTCCCGAGGTCAGTTCAGGGGGGTATGGCTGCGCCCCGTGTTTGCACCATCATAGGATTTTGTGTTTAGCTCCCCTGAGCCCAGTCCTAAGCCCGGCGCCAAGGTTACCTGACTGGGACGCTGGCTCCAGGCTCCGAAAACAGTTGCTGCTTCCCCGTAGTTGTTCGTTCTCTGTCTCTGTCACTCAGGTCAACTCTTTAAATCTGTGTTTGTTGTTCAGGGTTCGTAGATTGTCATGTATGTGATAGATTCACTTGTTTTTCCGAGTCTTTGTTGCAAGAGGGATCCGAGTTAGTGTCTACCTAGTCAGCCATCCTGGCCCCTCTCTGTCCCATATGGTTTTTAAGGAGCTGCTGGTGGGATTTGAACTGGTGACCTTTTGGTTAGCAGCCTAAATTCTTAACCACTGCATCACCAGGGCTCCTTGAGACCTACAGAGCTATAGAATTTCCTCCTCTCTTATAAGGAAACCAGGACAAAATCATTTTAAACCTTCATTCCAAGTCTAAAATTCTGATATTAACATATATCCAAACAACTAGAAAATACATCATGTGTGAGGAAAAATAAAATGGTTAAAACATGTCTTTGACAACTTCTTTATATTCTTTCTAATCTTTCATCTCATGCTAAAGTATAAATAAAAAATATGAATAAAATATAAGATAAATATGAAATATAATATAAAATATAATATAAAAAAAAGTATAAATGGGGTTAAATAAGTGCATGTACCGGTAGCCACTTATTCCTGTTTTCAAGAGCCCTAACTGATTCAGTGCCCTAACTACGGCACTTCATCTCTGTGAGGACCCTATTTTCTCCCTTAATCCTGCTTCCCTCTATCGTGTTCATACCCCTGGTAGAGTTTACCTAAATCATCGAGTTTGTGCATTTGATGAACATTCACAGGCTGAGAGTAACTCAGGTCTGTATTTGCTGTTGTGTAGCTTCTGATAGAGCCCAGAACTACGAGCATCATTTTCTTAATGATTAAGATGAAGTATTTACTTGACTATGTGGTTAAGTTTTTCTAAATATCTAATAAGTAGTTTCAATTTGATTATATTATTAGAGTTTTCTACTCATTCAGAGGGAGAACCAATTCTTCAATTTCTCAGCCCAGGTTTTTGGCACTTTCATATCAGGTAAACATTTTTCCAGCATCATTTAATTAATTTAGTACAGTGCTAAAATAGAAGCTGGTAAGACATCAACATTTTAGAATTAGAATATCTGAGAAGCCATATGGTCTTTGGTATGTAGTTTAGAAATGAAGCTCAGAGTCAGTCAAAAATTAAGCCTTTGAAGATCTCAAAAAATATTTTGGTTGGTAAAATAAGATGCCACTTAAACATTAAGAAGAGATTTAACTTTTCTATTAAACTTAAAACTTTCAAAGTTGATACATCAACTATAATCTCAGACCATGTTTCAAATGGATAAACCATATTACCATTTCAAATGATATCTTTAAAGAAGGGCTTCACGTGGTTTTTAAATTATAAAGCCCACTCTTCACTTAATATTTCAGCTGATGTTCCTTTTTAATTAATTTTGCAATTAAGTTACCATACGATTACAATTAAATTAATATTTATTAATATACTCATAATAAGTTAAACTCAAACGTAAACACATCACTTCTTTTTTAAACAAAGATTATCAAAATGCCATATAATTGTTTTACCTTCAGTGTAGAACATGGCTTAAATGTGGGTGCAGCACCACTTATATGTAGGTCAGATTTCATACCAAATGAACAGTGATTCCACACCACTTAAGAGCAGTAACAAGATAAATGGCATTTTTCCCAGAAGCATTTCTTCAGAAAGACTATTTCCAGGAATAAAATCTCAGCATAAAAATACATATTATTTGGTGACTGGCAATTTCACCTACACTGTTTTCAACAGTGCTAGCTACTTTCTGGGATTCTTAGTGGCACAGTGGTTAAGAGCTCGGCTGCCAACCAAAAGGTTGGCAGTTTGAATCCTTCAGCCACTCCTTGGAAACCCTATGGGGCAGTTCTACTCTGTCCTATCGGGTTGCTGTGAGTCAGAATCAACTTGATAGCAATGAGTTTATCTACTGTCTAACAACAACAACAACAAAACAAACAAACCAAACCCAACAAAGGCTGCAGGTATAAACTAGTTTGTGAGAATACTTGAAAGTCTTTAGGAATAGCTCGAAGTATTTTTCAGGGGGTAGAGGTACAGGTGGTGCGAATCTCATCAAATGATTTAAAAGAGGCAGCGAAATTTGGATATTAATATTACTCTGACCTATCTCGTATCCATAGGCCAGTATGCCTGGGGAATTTCATCTCCTATCATTGTCTGACCATTACTTGAGTTATAGTTTGGTCTAGAATATCTAGAATGAAGAGATTGACTGGAACAGGGCACCAGCTTGGGGGCCTTAAGTAGCTAAAGGTAGGCAACAACAGCAGCTGTAAGCTAAGCAGGAGGTTTTTCTTTAGGTAACTATAGATAAAAAAAAAAAAAAAAAAATTTTAAATATCTCAAATGTTTGCAAGCCCTTGTTCTGTGGATTACTAATAACATATGGATTGAGAACTATCTTCTTTGTACCCAACTTTGCTTTTATCTCAAACTTTGGCTTCATATTTTGTATTCTAGAGCTTGTGTTTATTAAAATTTGGTATAATCTTGAATTTTAGTATGTATTATATTTTTATTTCATTACTATGTTCCTTCTCTAATGCTTTAGATTCTGATGCATCAAACTCTGGGAAGAGATGACATGAGTGGGAATGGAGGAGAATAGCCCAGGGACTCAGCCCATAGGGAGTATGAGAAGGATAGAAGGAATTAGAGACATTTCTTAATTTTTCCTATTCAAGTTGAGAACCAAGGTTTAAGTAGAGCTTGAAAGTTAGAGAAAACTCTGGTGGTGTAGTGGTTAGGTGCTACAGCTACTGACCAAAAGGTTGGAGTTTGAATTCCCCAGGCGCTCCTTGGAAACTCCATGGGATAGTTCTACTCTGTCCTATAGGGTCGCTATGAGTTGGAATTGATTTGAACCCAGTGAGTTTGGTCTAGTTTTTTTTTTTTTTTTAGAAAGTTAGAATTAAAAGTAGTTTATTTTGGATAAGTAGGTTCTTTCAAAATGCAAGTTTTCTTTCTCCCTCTAATTCTTTCTTCTCAAATGGGAAGTACAGTATAAAATCACAGAAAAAAATTTACTTTTGACCAATGGATTTTTAACAGAAGGTAAAATTAAATATAGCTTTGAATAGTAGAAACCTTGGTTATCAATATTTCCATGTACACTGCACTTTAAATATTAAAAGAAAAATTACAGTCATCTGACAAAACTCAGATTTCTCATTTGTAAGCTCTTGAAAACATACAATTTGTGTATCCTTCTCTTTATGTTTATCCTGAGAGACTGTTCAGGATGGGAGACAAGGTGGTAAGGAGCCATGATTGATGGGCTGGCAGTTGACTCTCCTGGAGGAGCCCTGGCTCACACAGTGGGATGGATTTCATGAATACTTTATATAGAAACCATATGTTTATGTGCCTGTCTTCTTCACTAGGCAGACAGAGACAATTTCACTACTTTCTATCACTGTCACCAAGCAGAGTGCTTATGACAACATAGGCCATCAGTAGATATTTGTGAAATGAACCTAAATATGTGTCAGTCATACTTTGTTTTATAGGATCATTGACACGTCTCCCTTTCTATATCTTGGCAATGTGGATCCGTAGGGGTGTCTCTCGGATAAAGTAGTGTCAGAGATGTTGAGGGTAGAAAAGAAGAAAGACACTTTGACAAGGGTCAGTGTCAAAAATTACTTTTAGGGCTGATTTTAAGTGTCTCTGACAGTGACCTTTTGGGATCATTGTTTAGATGTTTGTATTTTAACTGGGTTGATTGGAAGATACATGTTCAATATCAATTGTGAATATGTTTAATTCATTTCAGTGGGCACTGTTCTCTACCAGCTATCTGTAGTCTATCAAGTTGTAGTTAAAAAAGAAATTTATATTCTAAAAAGTGTGAAAGAGGAGTGTGCATGAACACAGGAAATAATTTTGGCTTTTCAGGCTAGATGGAATCTCTTTGGAGTAATAAGAGCTGTTTCATTGGAGAAGTTTGAACTCAGGAATGAGAAGAAAGCCTTTGAAAGAATGGTCAAATTTTAGAGAATACTCAAATTGTAGGGAAGCGTACAAAGAAGAAAGTGTTGCTAGGCAGACGATAAATGTACTGTCTGCGGAGTTTAAACCGGAGGAGAAGGTCAAGAGCTCCTGTGTTTGTTAGCATGTCAGAGTCAAGCAACCACCCCTTCCCTTTTTTCTTTTTCTGATTCTCTGTCATCCTTCTCTTTATCCATTTAGTGCTTGTGGTTTTTATACTGCTTTTCCTTGCGCTCTCTCTCTCTTAGTCATTAGTGCTTTGATTGGATGTAGGGCTCTAACTTTATGCATTGACTATGCTGTAAATGTGTGTATGCTTGTTTAGTAAAGGGTTAGTCATGGAGTCCCACCAAGGGTCAGTGGGTGCAGAGGGTGTCCAGGTGGTTAGGGTGCTGACGCTCCAGGCACCCAGACATCTAACTCCGTAGTGGGAAGGAACTACAAGGGGCTGGGAGACCACAGTGGCCATGTAGGCGTAATTTCTCCTGGGTTTCTGCCCTAGGATTTTCTTATTAAGACTCAGATTATGGAGTTTTACACCTATGTTATCCTCACTGGGTAAAAGATTAGTTATACCTGGGTTATAGAATATAATCTTTCTGGGCCTCGTACTCCTCATTTGTAAGGGAGGAAATTGAAATAGATCATTTAGGTAGTGTCTTACAGCTCTTAGGGCTAGAAGTTAGTGTTAGGACTTCTAAATTATATATAATTATATATATGAGTAACCCAGACCCAGTGCCGTCGAACATATATATATATATATGTGTGTAGGTTGTTAAAAATTTACTTCTCCTTTTTGCAAAGACATATATCGATGCAGACTTTTAGTAAACTAGTAATATTGTGAATTTAGCAAAATCAGACAAACTAGAACGATAGAACTGTTTTGTGCCAGAAGGAAATGAAATGATTAGGCAATTCTACTACCTTAAAAAAAAAAAGAGGATAAAATTTAGAAGTATAGGTCCAAAACACAGAATAGTGATTTCTTCTCTGTAATCAAGACTGAGAATACAATTCCCATGTTATGTATTTCTTTTATATGTGTTTTTTTCCTACCATGTTAATCTTAAATATTTAAATCTGAAATTGGTAACTTGCTAATATAAATAAGGGACTTACTAAATTATACAAATGAAAATAGTGTCTAAGGAAGCAAGACAGAGTAGAGCTATGACTGAACTCTATACTTGGGGCCCATGCTGGGAAAATGTTATAATGAGGTCCTTCCGGTATTAACTAAACCATGTTGAACGTGGCCCAAGAGTAACCCTAACTATGCCCAGAATTCCACACTAAGCTGAAGTCAAGCTCAAAATTCATCACTTGTTTTCATTACCTGTTCAAATGCTAAAACAAAATTTTACAGTCCCAGAGAGTTCTAGTATATTTTCATGAGTACAGTCTAGTTCTGATGTTAGAATTGTTTGACTGCAGATAATTAATACTCAAATCTGTTGTTAGTTTACCTGTTTCTGTGGTTTTATTTTCTTGCTTGTTAGATTTTTTAAATTTTATTTTGTTGTTGTTGAGAATATACACAGCAAAACGTACACTAATTTAATGGTTTCTACATGTACAATTCAGTGATATTGATTATATTCTTTGAGTTGTTCAAGTGTTCTCACTCTCCTTTTCTGAGTTCCCTCATTAACATAAACTCAATGCTCCCTAAGTATTCTATCTAATCTTTGGAGTTGCTGTTGTAGATTTGATCCCATATAGATGGATCTTGAAAGAGCACAATGCCCAAGGCAGGCTTTCGTTACTAGTTAAGCTAAACTATTGGTTAAAGATTATCTGATGGCAGTAGTTTCAGGGGTTCATTCAGTGTCCATGGATTTCATGAGAACTTGAAATTATGTTTTGTATTTTCCCCCTTTTGATTATGATTCTTTTATAAAATCTTTGATAGAAATGTTCAGTAGTGGTAGCTGGGCACCATGAGGTTCTCCTGGTCTCATGGCCAAGGAGGCAGTTGTCCCTGGAGTCAGTTAGCCACCCATTCCATCTCCTCTTCCTATTCCTGATTCTCCTTCTTTCTCTGATGCTCCAGGCAAATAGAGACCAACTGTTGAGTCTTGGGTGGCTGCTTGGAAGCTTTTAAGACCCCAGGCTAGAACAGAAGCTCTAAACACATGATTAGGCCAATTAATTAGAATTGCCCTTGACCCTAAACCTCCAAACCAAGGAACCAAATCCCATGAGAATATTGGCTGCACATAACCAGCCCCAGCAGCTACACTTTTTTTTTTTTTGGTCATTGTTTTAAGTTTACCTATCACACATCTTTTGCCAAGTCAACATTTTACAGATATACAACTTATTGACTACCTTTGCGATAACTGGCTGTGCAGCCCTACCCTTAATCAATGCAATTTTTCAATCACCATTAACTCCTCCTTTTCCCCTCCCTTTCGCTCACGGTAAAAAAACTAAAAACGGTAGCCACTAATAAATGTTGGTTTTTATACATTTGCCTTTTTCTTCTCTTTTTATATAAGTGAGGTCATACAATATTGTTTTGTGATTGACTTATTTCTCTCAGCATAATGTCTTCATGCTCCATCCATGTTGTAGCCTGTAACAAGGCTTCGTTTCTCCCACTGGGTGAGCGGTATCCCACTGTATGTATGTACCTCATTTTGTTTATTCATTCTTCTGTTGACACTGTCGGGCCTGGCTTTTAACAATGAGTTATCTAAAATAATAACAAAAGTAGAAACAGCAAAGGACAAAATAAGCAAATAGGACCTTATGAAAATTTAAAAAAATTTGATCAGCAAAAGACTTTACCAAAAAATTGAAAAGACAAGGTACTAACTGGAAGAATATCTTTGAAAAGCATGTGTCCGGAATGAATCCAATAGCCAAAATAGATATAAAAGTTTGACAACTTAACAACAAAAAGACAACTCAATTATAAAAAGCATAAGGCTCGAACAGACATTTCAGCAAAGAGGACATTCAAATGGCCACCAAACACATGAAAAGATGCTCAGCGTCATTAACCATCAGAGAGATGCAAATCAAAACCACAATGAGATACCATTTCACTTCCATTAGGACAGCTAGATGAAACAAAACAAAACAAAAACAAAACAAACAACAACAAAAAAAAAACCAGGAAATAACAACTACTGGCGAGAATGTGGGGAAATTGGAACACTTACCCATTCCTGGTAGGAATGCAAAATGGTACAGCTACTGTGGGAAACAGTGTGGCGATTCCCCGAAAGACTAGAAATGTAACTACCATATGAGCCAGAAATCCCACTCCTACCTATATACCCAAAAGACTTGAAAGCAGAGACTCAGGGACTTGAACACCAATATTCATTGCAACACTATTAACAATGTTTGGTTGATTTTTAGCAAAAGTATAAGATATGATGATATAGTATAAAATACACTTCTTCTATTTTTATAAAACCCGTTGCTGTCGAGTTGATTCTGACTCATAGCGACCCTACAGGACAGAGTAGAACTGCTCCGTAGGGTTTCCAAGGAGTGCCTGGTGGATTCAAGCTGCTGACCTCTCGGTTAGCAGCCATAGCTCTTAACCTTACGCCACCAGAGTTTCCTCTATTTGTATAGGGGAGTGCTATTGATGAATGTTTGTATGTAGTGGCAATGTTGAATTTTACCTGAACTCTCTGATGCTGATAATGTGTTCTGTAAAATGGCTTACTCTAAAGAACCCCAACAAGGCCAGACACAGACCCTCAAAATTCCCATTCTTTGCTTTGTAAACGATTAGCTGAACTGCTTGCCTCCGCTGATCAATCAGAACAAAATGCTTGTTAACAAAACTTTGGTGAAGCTTCTCTTCTCAGCAGGCACCAACCCCTCCTCATCCTTCTCTCAGAGAATAAGCTGGCCTCAGCATAAAACATGATTTGATTTCCTATCTGATCACACTACACTTTTCATCCCACTTCCCCACTCCTAGGTCTTTGTAGCCTTGTCTACTCTCATCTTCATAAAAGAAAAACCCTCTTTGCCTAACTCTTGAGACGCTTGAGGATCTTGTGGTCAGAGTGTTCTCAGTATTGCAATTGTCTCACGCTTCTTACTGCAAACGTCCTCTAATCCCCTTATAGTAATCCTTTTGAATAAAGCCTCTCTCTCTCTAAGTCTAGATTTGTTTTTTTGTTTGTTTATTATTATTATTTAATTTGACAATAGGAAAAGACTCTTTTGAAGGACATAACCGCCTTATTTTTTATATGCGTAGAGTGTTTCTGCTCTTGAAATAGCCTGAGGGTGGCAGGCAGGAGACAACACCTGAGGAGAGTGAATGTCTCCATTTTAAGTTGACAACAGTCACTTGTGTGACTCAAAATGGAAAGTGTTTTCCATGCATTCTGGCTTCCTGGTTGGTCTCAAGCTGATCCAGCAGGTGTGACTTCACTTTAGAAGTGTTGGGGCTGTTCTCTGACAAGTTGACAGAAATAGAGATTTCTTAGATACAGAATTAGAATTAAAATCAGAGGAAACAATGTTGTCCTGGTAACCAGTGCTGTTTTGTGAGTCTCGAGGAAGATATTCCCCTTTTCTTGAACTGACTTTATCTCACTTTGGCATCTGAGATGGGGGATAGCCTTTCGAGGAGGTGCAACCCATATGTGATCATGAGAAAAGTTGGCAGACTAAATACTGTCGCCCTGATACTAGTGGCTTATGTCTGTGCTGGAACCTCCACAGAGTGCGGATGTGTTCTTTCCTGGGAAGAGCCTATGGATGATATTTTGTTCTGTTTTTCCCAAAAATTATAGGCTTGACTGGAGGCAAATATTCAGCCCATCCTTATTCAAAGAGTTGGGCGATAATGGCATGCAAAGAATAAAATTTCAGATTGTACAACCTTATTGATGACAGTAAAACAAATCCCTGAGAGTGATGGCAGTTCCTGCACAGGATTGGGGTGTGCCTGGATAATGCCGCCAGAGAAATCCAGGAGAGAGCCCTCGTCAGTTTCTTTCATTCATTCATTCATATAATAAATATTTACAAAGTGCTGGCTGTAAGCCAGAAAGTGCCCTTGGTTTACTGCTATGTTCCCAGCGCTAGAGATGCCAACAGCCTGGCTTACAGTTACTACATTGAAATTAGGAGTTCCTGGGTGGCGCAAACAGTTAAGTACTAGACTATTAGCCAAAGGTTAGCAGTTCAAACACACCCAGAGACTCCTTGGAAGACAAGCCTGGCAATGTGCTTCCAAAAGGTCGCAGCCTTGAAAAACTTATGAAGTAGTTTTATTCTGCCCACTTAGCATTGCCCTGAGTCAGAATCAACTTGACAGCAACTAACAACAGGGAGACAGACACATAAATCAAAGCTTATATTTTAATAAAATTTGTAAACCTTTGGAATGCTTTAAGTAGGGCATGATAACCCAAAGATTTCTACCTTCTAACAAAAATTAGCATCCTTATGTAAAATGCACTGCAGGGAAATAAGAAGGCAAGAAGACAGACCCGTAAGGTGCTTGTAAAAATCCAGGTCAAAATTTTGCAAAGAAAAAATGCACGATAGTTGCAAGGGTAAATAGATTTATCCAAGTTAAGTGTTTCAGAAAGATAAATAACTAAATCTAGATGGACCTTATCACTCACCTGCTGATCGTGCTGGTGTTTAGGTAAGGGAATACCAGTGCATGACTGCATTCATCTCTGCCTTTTATTATTTCATACAAAGGAGTGTGCATTGCTGATACTTCCCAAGACGTGTGTTTTCATTTGAATTCTTGGTGAATTTTCAATTTTCTGTATAATTCTGCACTGGGTTATAATTTGAGTCTTTAATTTTCCTGAATGAAGACCCAAAGATCTTCCGATTAGCTCAATATAAGAGACAATATATAAAACTCACAAGACATCATGTTCACCTTTATTTTATTAGTTCAGAAAGGTTATGAGGATGGATATTAATCATATCTTATTTAAAATTTAAAATATGTATTTCATATTATTAAAGCATATAGGAATCCATTAGCTATCGTCCAGGTGAAAACTAACACAGTATAAATAGAGTGGAAAATTTGAAATAAACAATAAACCTTAAAGAACACCTATGTACTCATCCTGATAAATTGGGGGTTGATATGCGGATGTTTATCTGCTTCCAGGTCTAAATAGAACCTGATTTGCCTCATGCACGCCTGATTCGTTTGTTCAATTACAGTTTAAAACTTTAAAATAAGTAGTTCTAATCTCTTCTTAACAAGAAGCAATCCAATGAAAAATGCTTAAGTTCCATATTTTTACGCAAATAACTCGTGCCTTCTGTGTTTGTTTGTCAGCTGTGGCCTTCTCCTGGGAGGTGTTTTCTTAAGCATGCTTGCTAATTTTTTTATAGCAAAAATTAGCATAGCTTGTTTATGAATATGCCTCAGGGGAAGAAGGTGCTCTTAGCCAACAAATGTAGAAGGCCAACAAATGTAATGCGGTATTATATGATAAAGGAAATGGTCTGTATAATAACATTCCTCAGAAAAACAGACTTAGGATGAAGGTTGCTCAATTTTACGTTCATTCAAACAGCAGGTCTCTAAAGTGAATGAAATGTATTAAGTAGTAGAAAATCAGTCAATTGATTTATAATAAAAGGATAAAATCGTGGTTAAACTTCAGAAGGAAAGAGCTTCGTGAGCTATTTTAAGGTCTAACAAGGTATTGTCATTTAGAGGTGTCCTGTTTCTTTCATTTTTTTCTTTGTTTCTTTTTTATTTGGTTTTATATTTTCTCTTTTTCTTTCTTAAGTCAGAGGACACAATAAAAGTAGGGTGGTAGGGAGGAAGTTCTAAAGGCTACAACAGATCGGCTGTGCTAAACCATTAAGCTGGGCATAAGTATTAAGGAAACAAAAGTCATATTTAAAGAGATAGATTTGGGTTGAGTAAGTGGCCCTTGATAGGTGGAGGAAATGAAGGGAAAATTGCTGGCTAGGGCAGGGCCTTGATGGTGAAGATGAGAAAATGCCAACGTCAGGTGGAACTTATCAGGGTACTAATAAAGGGATTGGAAGGTCAGAGGCTAGAAAACCACCAGAGGGTAGAAAGAAAGGTTAATTTTGTAGCAACATTTTGAGCAGACTTAGGAGAAGGGGAATTGGAAAAGAAGGCCAATTGAAGGCAAATTGAAGAGTTATGTTAGATAAAATCTTAATATGGAAGGAAAGGGAAAAATAAAATACCTGCAGGAATAGCCATGAGTAGGGATAGCAGGGAAAGACTACATGCAGCATTAAAAAATATGGACTTGAAATTTATGTTAGATAAATGATCCAAGACTGTCTAATCCTTATCAGGCAGAACTAAGATTTGAATTTGTCTCTGACTGACTGAAAGTTGGGCAGTCTTTACAGTGTCTGCCACTCAGCAGTATGTATCAAAGCCAACATCACTATCAATGGCAATTTTCCAAGGTCAGTGCTGACAGAAACTTTAGAATTATAAAAGGAACATACATATTTTTGTGAACCTCAAGTGACTTTCGAAACACAAGGTAAACTAAAGAAAAAATGAAGGTGATGACTACCCAATTCAATAATAATAATATTGGGAGTATTGTTAATTTAAAGCGTTTTCTTTTCTCAAGATGGGTTTTGATTAGTCTAATGAAAAAAACTAAAAGGGTTCACTGCAATTCTGTTGTCAATAAGGTTTCTAGGTAGAAAAAAAATGACTTTTTTGTTACTTGGTGGTATATAAAAAATAAAAATGTTTTTTATTTTTTTTATATACTACCTCTTTAATTAACTCTACTTTTGTAGCATTTTGCTTTCATATGAATTGACGAGCTTGATCTCTTTTTGTATTATATCAAAGAATTACAATTAATCCTGTAATGATATTGTCTTAGTCATCTACTGCTGCCATAACAGAAATACAAGTGGATGGCTTTAACAAAGAGAAATTTATTTGCTCACAGCCTAGTAGGTGACAAGTCCAAATTCAGGGCGTCGACTCCAGGGGAAGGCTTTCTCTCTCTGTTGGCTCTGGAGGAAGATCCTTGTCCTCAATCTTCCCCTGGTTGAGGAGCTTCTCAGGCGCAGAGACTCCGTGTCCAAAGGATGTGCTCTGGTCCTGGTGCTGCTTTCTTGGTGGTATGAGGTCCCCAACTCTCTGCTTCTTTCCCTTTCCTTTATCTCTTGAGAGATAAAATGTGGTGCAGGCCACATCCCAGGAAAACTCCCTTTACCTTGGATCAGGGAGGTGACCTGAGTGAGGGTGGTGTTACAATCCCACCCTAATCCTCTCAACATAAAATTACAATCACAAAACGGAGGATAACCATACAGTACTGGGAATCATGGCCTAACCAAGTTGATACACACATTTTTGAGGGGACATAATTCAATTCATGACAGATACGTTTTGCCTTGTTATCAAAATTAACTGCCTTTGCAAATTGTCCATCGTCTGCAAATCTAGGGGGCTTAACCTTCTCTCCAACTTGTTCAAAGGAGGATGGTGATTAATTTGGCATCCGTTTCAAGTTTGCAGGGAGCCAACTGATTGGCCTCATAGCTTGATAACTTTTTCTTTTTTAGGCACAAAATATGGTAGCCTTTAAGACTTCCTTATCATGAAGAAACCCAAATGTCATGGATTGAATTATATCCCCCCAAAATATGTGTCAACTTGGCTAGGCCATGATTCCTAGATCGTGTGGTTGTTTTCCATTTTGCAATCTGGTGTAATTTTCCTGTGTGTTGTAAATCCTAATCTCTGCCTGTGGTTAATGAGGCAAGATTAGGTTATGTTAAAGAGGATTAAGGGGGGATGCAACACCCTTACTCAGGTTACAGCCCAGATCTGATGTAAGGGGAGTTTCCCTGGGGTATGATCTTAAAAGAGGTAGAAGGAGAGAGAAGCCAGAAGAGAGATAGGGACTTCATTACCACCAAGCAAGAAGAGCCAGGAGGAGAGCACATACTTTGAACTCGGCGTCCCTGCACTAAGAAGCTCCTAGGATGAGGGGAAGATTGATGACTAGGACCTTCCCCGAGAGCCAAGAAAGAGAGAAAGTCTTCCCCTGGAACTGGCACCCTCAATTCTCACTTCTAGCCTCCTAAACTGTGAGAGAATAAACTTCTGTCTGTTAAAGCCATTTACTTGTGGTATTTCTGTTATGGCAGCATGGTTTAACTAAGACACCAACTCTCTCTCTTCAGTTGAGAAAGGAAATTTTGAATAGCTTTTTTCCCCTATTTCTTTTATAAACGGTAATTTGTTAATAGCAGGGCTTTTTTTTGGTCTTATATGAATTTTTATTTATCTTAAACACATTTTATCATATTTAAATTTGTTTTAATTACTTGCATATTAGATTTTGTATTTGAGAAGCTGTGTATCGAGATGTTAGAGAATACCTAAATTCATGAATTCATCAAGAAATTCACTTCGGCATAGCCGATGTGCACCTTGGACGAGTTGTAAAGCCCCCTTGAATACCGACTGTGCAAAATTCTCAAGACTTATTCAATTAATAAATAAAAGACTTAGGTCTATCAGCTACAGTTTGTTCCAGTCACAGTCCTTCTTCAGTTCAAAATTATCCCAGGAAATGGAAAACCAGGGCATTGGAAATAACTGAAAACATAGAAAGAAGGTATGAATTTTACCCCAGAGTTTCTGTTAGACAGTAAATATCATATTACTTCAGATTCTTTATGACTGTTTATTCTTTTATGATTCTTTGAATCCCAGATAGACAAACTGATGGAAAATTCTATCTCGGAGGGCGTGGGTGTGGGTGTGGGGTGTGGGTGTGGGTGTGGGTGTGGGTGTGGGTAGGCACTGTTCCTCCTTAGAGTCACATGTACACCAGGGAGATTTGTCAGAAAATGGGGTCTCTGGTGTTTTGGTCATTGTTCATATGACCCGTGACTCAGCCTCTTTGTTGCTGGTTCACCAGTGGCTGCTTGCACACCGAATCTTTGTTTAGGTCAGTAGCTGTGTTCCAGCCTCTATTGCTGTTTGATGCAGCTGTCCCAGCTCGGAGGCCTGTCATCCATTTCATCTCATATTTTTCTCTTCCTCCAGCTCCTGCCTTTTACTTCATACTACAAGCATTGAAACATTTGAAATTTTTATCATTTGTGCCTGCAGTTACTCTTTTCTTATCTGAATATTGTTCCAGCAAGAGTTTTAATTATAGCAGAGAAAAAGAAAATATTAGTACATTCTAGAGATTATTATCAAGGTAATCAAATACTTATCAAGGTGAACTGACAAAGTGCCAAGTATTGGCCAAACAATAATATCATTTTCTTGCAGTTATTAACTACGACGTGATTTTTTTTTTTTCACATTGCTTCTATTAAACTTTATGATTCCAATCCCTGGTTGCCTATTCATCTTTTTCAGATTGTATTCTAATGGAAATGAATGGTTAGTTTGCTTTGGGACCAAAATCTAGAATTAAAGAAAACGTTGGAGGCAAACCAGAAATAAACAGGTTGTCCTAATTAACAGTTTACAGATCTTTAATTTGAACAGACAGAACTTATATTTACGATGCTTTGTAGCTGTGAAGAAAGCACTATTTAATCTTGTACATTGAGCTGTGAGCTACAATAAAGTTACCTTTCATAATTTCAGTTATGAATTTCTGTGCATCTGTACTGTTTTATTTTCTTTACATTAAAATGGAACTTTGGTTATAGGATATATAAGTCAAACCATAATCATTGTTGTCAAGTCGAATCCCATTCATAGCGACCCTATAGAATAGAGTAGAACTGCCCCATAGAGTTCCCAAGAAGAGCCTGGTGGATTTGAACTGCTGAACTTTTGGTTAGCAGATGTAGCTCTTAAGCACTATGTCACCACCAATACATATACACATTTGTTTTCTATGATCTATATAAAAGAAAAATTAAGCAATGGATAAATTACGGTTCTGTTCTAAAATGTATCAGGGAGGATGATCCACTAATGTGTAATAATACAGGCTTACATTTTATTAAGTTTATGAAAAAATATATCACATCAGTGTTTGCATTTTATCCCGATAATAATCCTGGAAAAGACAGAACTCATACTTCTACCCCTCGATCTGGGGTACAAACTTATAAGTGTCATTTGCCTAATATGGGTCCCTGGGTGGTGGAAATTGTTAAGCACTTGACTCCTAGCCGGCAGGCTGGCAGTTTGAATCCACCCAGAGGAGCCTCAGAAGACCCAGGCCTAGCAATCTGCTTCTGAAAAGTCACAGCCTTGAAAACCCTATGGAACAGCTCTACTCTGCCCACATGAGGTCTCCATGAATCAGAATTGACTCTACAGCAAGTAATGACAACATTTGCCTAATAATTTAGTATTTAAAGTAGAGTTTTATCCCTTAATATAAGGATTCAGCATGAAAAAAGACTTGACCAGAAAATAAAAATAGAATTTTTCTGTGTTTGCCTTTACCCTCTCAAAAACAAATATGATGTAGGCTGAAGTCTCACACCGTTTTTGTATATACATTAGCATTTGGTTTTCTCTTTAGTCTGCATCTGGCTTGCCTGGGTGATCGCATTTGCTATAGGCAATGCCAAGATTAGTACTGTTGTCCAATGATTGCCTCATTGATGATATCAAAGTCTGAAGTCAAAAATGCAGATTTCTGCATCATTAATACTTTTCTCTTTTACTACCAAAAGGACAGTTGCTGCCTCCTACTGGTCCCTTCAATGTTCCAGTGCAAGCAATACCTTGTTTTGTCAATTGGATAGTTCTTTTATTTACTATATGGAGCCTTGGTTGTGCTGTGGTTAAGAGCTCAGCTGCTAACCAAAAGTTTGGCAGTTCGAATCCACCAGCTGCTCCTTGGAAACCCTATGGAGGCAGTTCCACCCTGTCATATACAGCCGCTATGAGTTGGAATCAATTCAACAGCAACAGGTTTGGGTTGGTTTTTTATTTACTATGTGTCTCTTAATATAATAGCCACTCTATCATAGGCTGTAGGAGTCCCTGGGCAGCACACACAGATAAGCACTGGGCTACTAACTGAAATGTTGCTCGTTCAAACCCACCTAGATGCACCTTGGAAGAAAGGTCTGTCTGTCTGCTTCCAAAAGGCCACAGCTAAGAAAACCCTATGAAGTGCAGGTCTACACTAAAAGATACGGGTCACCATGCATTGGAATTGACTCAATGGTAAATGCTTTGGTTTTGGTTATAAAAGGATGTAGTTTATGGTCAAAAACACTTTCTTCTCCAACATTGGCCCCCAGTCCTTGAACCAAATGCGAGCCTTTACTCTATATTTATCTATAGTATTTTCTTCTCAGTAGGGTTATCAGTCACACATACGGGTAAATATCTAGACTATGAGCTACAATATTGATCATTATAACACATCTGGATTGTAACAGAAATGAAGCATTAGACTAAATATGAATCTCCAACTATACCAACAAATAAACTGTTAAACAAGTTTAACTAACAATTTTATTTAATTTATTATAGAATTATAGAATAGTTAATATGTACCAGACGTTTTTAGACACTTGGAAAAAAAGAAACATTTCTAACCCAAATAAAACAGTTCTATTAAAAAGAACCTTTGTTTTCTTCATGATGATGTCCTTGATGACATCCCACAACTTATCTGGTCTTCAGTCATTTGTGGTCAATTCATCAAATTTATTCTTGAGATGGCCGCTAAATTAAGATGGGATATACTCAAGGTTGTATATGGCTCTCCTGGACTTTTTACAATTTCCTTCATCTTCAGCTTGAACTTGCATAGGAGCAATTGATGGTCTATTCTGCAGTTGGCCCCTGGCCATGTTCTGACTGATGATATGGAGCTTTTCCGTCATCTCTTTCCACAGATGTAGTCAATTCGATTCCTTTGTATTCCATCTGACGAGGTCCATGTGTATAGTCACTGTTTATGTTGTTGAAAAGAAACTCTGAAACTTACTCTTGTATGTAAAAAAAAAAAAATGTAGAGCAGCTAAAACAAATGGAAGAAAGAATGAAGCAAAAGAACTCAATGTAAGATTTCAAAGGACAGCTCAAGAAGACAAAGTAAAGTATTACATTGGAATACGTGAAGACTTGGAGTTAGAAAATCAAAAAGGAAGAACGCACTAGGCATTTCTCAGGATAAAGGAACTGAGGAAAAATTCAAGCCCCAAGTTGCAATGTTGAAGGGATCTGTGGGCAAAATGGAAACACTGGTGGAGTAGTGGTTAAGTGCTATGGCTGCTAACCCAAAGATCGGCAGATTTAATCTACCAGGTGCTCCTTGGAAGCTCTATGGGGCGGTTCTACTCTGTCTTATAGGGTCACTATGAGTCGGAATCGACTCAACGGCAATGGGTTTCTGTTTATGGACAAAATGGAAACCCTGGTGACGCAGTGGTTAAGAGTTTGGCTGCTGTTCAAAAAGTCAGCAGTTTGAATCCACCAGGAGTTCCTTGGAAACCCTATTAGGCAGTTCTACTCTATCCTATAGGGTTTTTATGAGTCGGAATCGACTCAACAGCAATGAATTTGGTTTGGTTTTGTATGGACAAAATGTTGAACGACGCAGGAAGAGTCACAAGAAGAAGGAATACACACAGTCACTGTACCAAAAATAATTTGTTAATGTTCAACCATTTCAGCATATGATCACGAACTGATGGTATTGAAGGAAGAAGTCCAAGCTGCACTGGAGGCACTGGTGGAAAACAAGCCTCCAGGGATTGACAGAATACAATTGAGATGTTTCAACAAACAGATGCAATGCTGGTGGTGCTCACACCTCTATGCCAAGAAATTTGGAAAACCGATATTTGCCAGCCAACTGGAAGAGATCCATATTTGTACTCATCCCATAGAAAGGTGACAAACTGAATGTGGAATTAATCGAACAATTTTTTTTTTATTTTATCATTAATATCACAAGCAAGTAAATTTTTAAAAATTTTATTTATTTATTTTTTATTGTACTTTAGATGAAGGTTTACAACCAAACTAGCTTCTCATTAAACAATTAGTACACATATTGTTTTATGATATTGGCTAAGAGACCTGTGACATGTCAACACTTTCCCTTTTCCACCTTGAGTACCCAGTTTCCAGCTTTCCTGTCCCCTCCTGCCCTCTAGGCCTTGCCTCTGGGCTGTTGTGGCCCTTTAGACTTGTTTTGTTTTGTGGGGCTGTCCAATCTTTGGCTAAATGGTAAACCTCAGGAATGACATCATTACTGAGCTAGAAGGGTATCCGGGGGACCATGCTCTCAGGGTTTCTCCAGTCTCTGTCAGGCCAGTAAGTCTTGTCTTTTTTGGTGAGTTAGAATTTTGTTCTACATTTTTCTCCAGCTCTATCCGGGATCGTCTATTGTGATCCCTATGGGAACAGTCAGTGGTGGTAGCCACTGACTGAAGATCATTCAAAAGTGGCTGCAGCAGTACGTTGACAAGGAACTGCTAGAAACTGAAGTAGGATTCAGAAGAGAACATGGAACAAGGGATATCCCTGCTGATGCCAGATGAATCTTGGGTGAAAGCAGAGAATTCCAGAAAGATGTTTACCTATGTTTTATTGATTATGCACATTTGAACGTGTGGGTCATAATAAATGATCATAACATTTCAGAGAATGAAATTCCAGAGTATTTAATTGCACTCACGAGGAACCTGTACATAGACCTAGAGGCAGCCCTCCAAACAGAACAAGGAGAAACTGTGTGGTTTAAGATCAGGAAATGTGTGTGTCAGGGTTGCATCATTTCACCCTACTTATTCAGTGTGTATGCTGAGCCATCAGACAACGATTCACTGCTTTCCACAAGTTTTCACTGGCCAGTTTTTCAGAAGTAGATCTCTAGGTGCTTCTTCTAGCCTGTCTTAGTTTGGAAGCTCCACCAAAACCTGTCCTCCATGGATGACCTTGCTGGTATTTGAAGTACTGGTGGCATAGCTTCCAGCATCACAGCAACACAAAAGCCACCATAGTACGACACACTGACAGATGAGTGGTGGATAGCACTATACCTTTTCAATATTTTAATTACTGAAGCCTTAGCTGCCTCACATGTGCATTGTGAAGATTGATGTCTAGTTGTGTAATTTAAGTTTGTAATATGATTTGAGTTCCTTTGATGATGTTTCATATAAATGTCTTAAATGATTGTAACAATAAGAAGAAACCAAGTGGCAATAAAAAAACTAAGATGCACAAGGAAAGCCATTTTCTCTGTAAAACCTAAGTAAAACAAAAAAGAAGCCAAAGGAATCCCTTAACCGGAATGAAAAATTGTATTTGAATCACAAAAATACTGCAAGTATCTCAATTGCTCCTTTAAATACTAGGGAAAGGTATATTTGACTCTAAGGATTAAAGGAAAAAAGACAACAGTTGTACATAATATCTGCTTTTTTGAAGTATGTAACATTAGTTCGAATCCACCAGCCGCTCTTTGGAAACCCTATGGGGCAATTCTACTCTGTCCTATAGGGTCGCTGTGAGTCGGAATTGACTCGATGGCAATGAGTGTTTATATAATAATTTTTTGAGTATGCTTTATGGGAGAAAACTGTCTTTTAAAATGATTGACTCTAGGGGAAACTTAGAAATTCTTTATTCTCAGTACTGTGTTCAGAGTATATCAAAAAAGGCATGAATTTGTATGAATAAAAATAATGTTCTTATAGTTATTTGGTACCCTCACACCATGCCAAGAACCATTTTAATTCATAATGCTTCACCTTACCTTCCTCTATATATTGAAATAAGATTCTTCTCTGCTAGACTTCCCCTGAGCCTGAGTCAGTAATTCCACACTCAGTAGCTCCCTGTGTGCACCAAGTTATTAATTCTTTTCTGGTTGATTTCCTTAAAGATTTGGCTTACTCAGCCATTATAAACAAAGAATGAACAGCAAAGAAAAAATTCAGTTAGAAAAATGACACTTTGAAATATATAAATCAGTGAGAAATGAAGAGAGAAAAAAAAAAAAAAACCTAATATCACAAAAGCCTGACAGTAAAGATAATAGATACGGACAACAAAAGACATAAAAAGATACATTTTATCACAAAAATGAATAAGAGAGATGCTAAAATTGAGCAACATGGAACAAAGGAAAGACAAAATAGGAAAAATAAAAAGAACCACTCATGCAAGAGGGGCAATACAAAAGCCACATCTACATGTAATGTAAAAAAGGCATACCTTAAGCGCTATTGAATTATGGAGAGTCGTACAAAACACGTTGTGAAGTGTGTGATTCAGACCTGAGCCAGTGCACACACACTACTTGGGAGCCACAGCCTGGTTTTGGAGGCAATTCAAATGCCTCCGTGATAACTGCTATGTTTAGACATCTGGAAATGTCAGTTGTCACCTCTTGCTGCTGCATGTAGGGACAGCTGTGCTTTGGAAGGATTCCTGACAATGGGGTGTGTGCATTTGGGAGGAAGGACTCTGCTCGTCACAGCACCTTACCTCTCCAATTATCTGTGATCCGTAAAAATTGCAGAAACAGGTGCTGGGGGTGATTATCAACTATTGCTTCCAAATATAACTTCCATTGTAACCCCTCATACAATACTCATGATAATGAAGGACACAGATATCCGTACGTGGAAATATTCAATTTTATCAGTCATTTATTTGATACAATTCAAATTCACCAGGCACTCCTTGGAAACTCTACTGGGCAGTTCTACTCTGTCCTATAGGGTCACTATGAGTCGGAATCGACTCGACAGCACTGGGTCTGAAGTTATAAAATTGCATTTTTTAAAATACAATTTATCAGAGTTCTATTTCAAAGAACTACTCACCTGTAAATGTGGTCATGTTGCTTTCCTCCCTAGCAGACTAAGTAAATTAAAGTCTCATTGAATTATTTAAATAACATGGCAAATATTTTTTTTTAAAGAGAATACCCTTGCTTACATATATTGACTGAAGTAATCAAAAAATCTTGGAGAGTATTTCTCTATCATCATAAATTAATCTATGAAACAACAAATGTTTGTATGTCTCTCCACCCTTCTGCCTCCTTACCCACCACTACCCCAGACACACACAGCTTCAAACATAAATTGAACCATAAACCACTGACGGTCCTCACATTCAAGAAAGAAACTTAGACGGAAGACCTAACAAAAGGGCATGTAACCCGCTGCCATCAAGTCAATTCCAAAAGGGTACGTGGAAACCAAATTTCACCTGGGCTTTTTGGAAATTATTTTGTAGTTTTCTATTTTATACCAAATGTCTTTTTAGTTTGTGTCTATTTAATGTATTCATGGTAATAAGTCTAAACCATTGCTTTTCTAGTCTTTATGGAGATATAAAAAATGGTACCAAGAGGCCAATATACCTGATAACAAGGGAGTTGTGGAAGAAAACTAGCGTTCAGGACCAGAGAACCATAATAAGGCAGGATGATGATGGATAATTAAATATTGGAATTCCTTGTAGCACTGATGAATTTTGTTTGTGCTTGAGCCGAGTCTTCAGGAGAGATGGGATAAAATAAATCCTTTCCCTTATTCCTCGCTGGAAGAACCTCACGGCTTTAGGGCTTGGGTTCTCCTCTATAAAGCTTTTGGTTGGTTTAACTGTTTTTTTTTTTTTTTTTTTCTGAGTCAGAGCAATCCTAAAGGTGGTTCTCCTCAGGCCTTTGTTTGGAGGGTGTAGGCATATCAAGAAGGGGAGGAACATTAAATGATCTAAGGAAAAAAAAAAAAAAAAAACTCGCCACAGAGTTGATTTTGACTCACAGTGACCCTATAGTACAGAGTAGAACTGCCCCATAGGGTTTCCAAGCAGCATCTGGTGGACTTGAACTGCTGACTTTTTGTTTGGCAGCCATAGCTTCTAACTACTGTGCCACCAGGGCTCCAGATGTTCTAAGAAATGCTCTAAATAGATGGTGAAAATTAAAGTGAGCAGGGGCGAGGTCTGGGGAACGTGGGAACCTCAGAGATGACAAGAAAATTGTGGAGACGCACAGATGGTTGGACACACACCCCACTTACACGTGGAGTTCTGGAGCTGACAGAATAGGCTGGGAACCCAGACTTATAACTTATTTGTGTCACTGCCTTAGTTACCTAGTGCTGTACAGTAGAAACACCACAAGTGGATGTCTTTAACAAAAAGAAATTTATTTTCTCAAAGTCTGGTAGGCTAGAAGTCCAAATTCAGGGTATCAGCTCCAGAAAAAGGCTTTCTCTGTCTGTCGGCTCTGGAGGAAGGTCCTTCTCATCAATCTTCCCCTGGACTAGGAGCTTCTCTGTCAAGGAACCCTGGTTCCAAAGGAGGTGCTCTGCTCCTGGCGCTGCTTTCTTGGTGCTATGAGGTCCCCAACTTTCTGCTTGCTTCCTTTTCCTTTTATCTTTTGTAAGATAAAAGGTGGTGCAGGCCACACCCCAGGGAAAGTCTCTTTACATTGGATAAGGGATGTGACCTGAGTAAGGGTGTTACAATCCCACCCTAATCCTCTTTAACATAATCTAATCTTGCCTTATTAACCACAGGCAGAGATTAGGATTTACAAAACATAGGGAAATTACAGTCACAAAATGGAGGACAACCACACAATACTGTCAATCATGGCCTAACCAAGTTGATACATATTTCTGGGGGACACAATTCAATCCATGACAGTCACCTTGGACTGTTTTCTTTCATCTCTCTATGCTTCAGATTCCTCATCTCATAGGATCATTTAGGTGAGAATGAAAGAAGAGTTTCTGTAAAGTACTTAGCACATGACCTGGCATGGAGTAAGACCTCTCACGATTGACCCCTGTGGAGGGCATTTCCATGGCATGCCTGGGACCTTAGTTCTCCAGAGTCAGCAGAGGGACATTTCACCACAGCACTGTGTGGCAGAAGGGAGATCGGAGTGGCAGAGACTAAAGCCTCATCTCCATTTCTGCTGGATTGCAACATCCCAAGGACCAGAATAATCAATGGAAAGAAAGAAAGAATAATGAAATTTGACTGATACTGACCTTGGTGTGTTGGCCTTGGGGCTAATTTTGATTTGGTTCAGAAAAATTAAACAAAAGGTGACTTTTTTTTTTTCACTCATCCAATAATGGGAAATTCATTTCCATAACCCTAATTATCTTAAAAAAAAAAATTTTTTTTTTTTTAATTATCTAGTTTTATTTTAATTTTCATCATTTCTACTGCTGCAATAATGACTTTTTATGTTACGGGCTTCTGTTGGGTAGTTAGAAAGTAATGTAGCGATCTCTGCTTTTTAAATGACTGTTAATTTGAGGCCTTATTTTTTGTTTTTAATGAATACCATCCAAAATCATTGGAAAATAAAAATCAACATTTAAGCCTGGAAATGTGGCATAACAGGAATAATCTAAGCACTGAAAGGTTTCAGTTTTTTGTGGAAAAAATATTACTGACTTCCAGAGATGTGCCAGATACGATAGGTTTTTTAATCTTCTGAACAACCCAGTGGATTGACTGCAACAATGGGCTCAAACAAAGCAACAATTGTGAGCATGGGTCAGGACTAGGTAACGTTTTGTCACCATGTGCCAGAGCCAACTTTATGGATCCTAACAATGACAAAATAGCCCAAGGAACTAAATATTGGTAGCTCTATTTTACAGACTAGAAAACCGAGGTTTTGAAATTTAAGTGAATTTTTTCATCTAATTAGTAACAATAACATTTCTACACGCCTTCTATGATTTCAGAATACCAGACTTTAAACCATTTTCAGGGCTTCTTATGCCTTAATCACTCAAATGAATCATAAAAGTTTAGAGCCGAAAGACACTTTCTAAAAAATTAGATTTAAGAGGAACTTGAGTCTAGGATTAGTAGTATCTCCAGGGATAATTAATGTTAGAAAGAACTAATGCAGGGTTCTATTCTGCTTCTAACAATAAATAAATGAAGTCACCTTTGAAGTTTCCATTTTCACCTCAAGTTGGTGACCAACCATTCTAAGAGGAGGCACAGGCTCAGATGTTACTACTGCTCCTTGTCCCCACCATGGTCCCATTGTTGTTAGATGCCGTCGGGTTGGTTCCAACTCATATCGACGCTATAACAGAACAAAATATGGCCTGGTCCTGTGCCGTCCTTACAATCATTGCTATGTTCGAGCCCATTGTTGCAGCCGTTGTGTCAATTCATCTTGTCAGGAGTCCTATTCATGGGCTTTATATTTGTTAAAGCTACCCTACCAACACCGTACCAACACAGAGCTCTGCCCATTTCTGAATGAGAAGATGAATCTAAGAAACCAACTTAATTCTAGATGAAATAGCAAGTATAAGTTGATATTAATTTGCTGAAACAAATGTCATTTATTCTGCATCAGAAAAATGAGATAATGTTCATGACAGAGATGGTGATGGCCTTATAGGGAATTTGAAGTTGGAAATCAAAGGTGTAGAGGAGGGTTGTGTTTTGAAGTATATTAGTGGCTAAGACTGGAAAACCTGTGGACTGAACCATACAGCTGCTGGCAAAATGCTGTAAGAAATGAGAATATTTTGTGTACATTTATGTAAGTATCAATTTAACTCCCAAATATTTGTTTATCACCAACTATATACCAAGCACAATACCAGAAATGGGCTGTAAAATGGAAGAACTAAGAACTTAAGGAAGTGCAGTGTTGGAGGCTGGGCCTGGCTGTGATGCAGAATGGAGAGCAATGGAATCCCACTGCAGAAGAGGGAAAATTGATCTTTTGCACCTTCAAGGTAGAGGTAGAGAGAGGAAATGAGTAGGCTTTGGAAGAAAACTAATCCTGCCCTTTTGGATGCAGCCCAAAAACCAAACCCATTGCCATCTATAGTCAATTCAATTCCAACTGATAGCAACCCTATAGGACAGCGAAGTGCCCCACTGGGTTCCAAGGGTGGGGTAAAGTGTTCCCTGACCTCAGTCCTTCCTTTGCCTCTAAACATGGCAGCAGTGGCAGTAGCTTCCATTTTGGTGGTTGTAAATCCACCCCCGTCCCCTTCATGGACAAGGAAGAGGGAATCTCTCCCCAGAAATAAGAAAATCTCAAGAAGGCTGAATTGCCTGTATTTCAAGAAGAATGCCATATGGCAGTTACCACAACAGTACAGACTAGAACATAATGGCCAGTGATTTTGTAAAAATTTTGAGTCTTTACTCTCCATGAAGTGATTATGAGCAGAAGAGATGTTGTGATTTGAATAATCCTCTGAGATTTGGCAGTTTATCCCAACTTGGGAAAGGCCTCGCGGGAGGAACTAAAATTAGTCTTATAGTGATGTGTAATTGTAGCCATTTTATCTTAATGAGAGAGGTGTGACCTTATTTTCTACTCTCAGCTAGAAAAACAATGCATGTGATTACTAAAGGAATGAGACAGTTATATGACTCAGCAAACAACTCAGATATTTCTAGAGAAGTCAGCAATACATAGGGTAAGACCCTTATTTTGGATGGATCAGGGAGAGAAAGTTGTGAAAAGTTCCTCTCTCCTCTTCACCTCCTTAACTTTCTTAGAACATCATAACTAGATATTAAGGTATGAGTTTGCATGTAAATTTCAGGAAAATGTTAGTACCTGACCAAGCAGATATGGAGATAGGTAAGACAGAGACAAATCTAGGTCTAGGATAAGACAAGCTCTGTGAATAGGTCAGGACATCTCTCAGTTTCATAGATCAGTCCTTTGAATAAAATTGCACCCAGTGATGTGGGTCGCCTTTGACATAGATGAGTACCAGTAATACAGGGATCATGGAAATTTATGTAATTACTATATTTTTCAGTGAACACACTGCCTAGCACTTAACAACCATTATGCCATGAATTAGTAATCTCTGCTTAGTTAAATGCCTTTAGATATTAGGGGGTCATGAAAAATACCCCATGGAATATCTCACTTTTATTCCTACCTTATTTTTATCCACCCCTTACCCACTCCTCTGGCTCCATCTGTAATTACATGTTAGTTGATCTTAATAAACCTATTTTGCAATAGGAATAGAATTAAAATGGTACACACTAAGCCATGTTCATGTAATTTCCACAGCCCAGTTATGTCCCTCTTGTGTAACTTCAGGCTTGGGACTTATATTGGTAAATATGAAGGTGAGGGCTAATCTCTGAAGGTGAGTCAGAGGAAATGGAATTATTTCTCAACCCATTGCTCTCTCCCCGATTTTCTGAAATCCGTGTTTTGGTTTTCACCATCAATTGCTACATAGTAGTAAACCTCAAGCCCACCTTTTGTCCTCAGTTATTTGATATTGCTGTCAACAGCACCAAGGAATGCCGGATAATTGCTTAACCCTCTGATGTTCAGCATGCATTTAGTCCAAGCTCTCCCAATTCCATGCCTTAATTATCTCAGAAATTTTTCAGTTGGCTTCCTAGCTTCCTGTCTCACCCCTGCCCCAACTTTAACCTGCCCCAAATGTCATTTATATCAAGTCTGTACTTTGTTTAAAAAACCTTATGGGGCTTCACCCTTCTCTCAGGATAAATATTCAAGTATCTCAGACTGACTTTCCAAAATTTTACTAATCTGATCTCACACTTTCCAATTAACCTTATCTTCCACTTGTCAGAATCCAAAGTCTCTGTGTAGCTAAACCCACTCTTCCCTTGTGCCAGGAACACTCCTCCATGGTTTTGTGAGAGCTGCTCCTTTTGCCTGATGTGCACTCTCCCTATCTCTGCCTTTATTTACGCTATGTCTTAGTCATCTAGTGCTGCTATAACAGAAATAGTACAGGTGGATGGCTTTAGCAAACAGAAATTTATTCTCTCACAGTCTAGGAGCCTAAAGGTCTGAATTCAGGGCACGAGCTCCAGGGGAAGGCTTTCTTTCTCTGTTGGTTCTGGGGGAAGGTCCTTGTCATCAATCTTCCCCTGGTCTAGGAGCTTCTCAGCACAGGGACCCTGGGTCCAAAGGATGAGCTCCACTTCCAGTGTTTCATGCTTGGTGGTAGGAGGTCCCATCTCTCTGCTCTCTTCTCTCTCCTTTTATGTCTTATAAAATAAAAGGTGATGCAGACCACACCCTAAGGAAACTCCCCTTACACTGGATCAGGGTTGTGACCTGAGCAAGGGCGTTGCATCCCACCCTAATCCTCTTTAACATAACCTAATCTTGTCTCATTAACCACAGGCAGAGATTAGGATTTACAACACATAGGAAAATTACATCAGATCACAAAATGGAGGACAACCACACAACACTAGGAATCACAGCCTAGCCAAGTTGACAAACATTCTGGGGGGACACAATTCAACCTGTGACACGACACCCTTTAATCCATCTGGTCAGACCTTTTCAATTCATTGTCAGAAGCAGAATCATGGCGTGCCCAAGAATATGGTTTCTGGAATGAATCAAACCAACCTGGATTGTAGTTCAATTTGTACCCCTTAATATCTGCGTGAACATGGGAAATTAAACTTAACTTCTCTGACCTTCAGTTTCTTCATAATGATGCCTACATATGTCATTGTTATGGTGACACCAGTTGCCGTCCAGTTAATTCTGACTCCCGGAAGTTGCCGCCCAGTTAATTCTGACTCCCGGAAGACTCTATGTGTGTAGGAGTAGAACTGTGCCCTGTAGGGTTTTCAATGGCTGCATGGTTGAAAGAAGGTTGCCAGACCTTTCTTCTGAGGTGCCTTTGGGTGAACTTAAAACTCCAGCCTTTCAGTTATCAGCTGTGAAATTAACCATTCCTACCACCCCTACCACCCCTGGACTCCTCTTGTGTTAAAGGGAATTAATACTGAGAAGAGCTTATCCCAGCGTTTGTGCGTTGTAATCACTTAATAACTTGTTGGTAGTGTCCTTGTTCCTCTTCCCCTTGTCATCACCACGGACTCCCGGTTCTACCTCGTGAATTCCCTGGACGATCACAGGGGCAAACAGAGCAGTCTGACCAGGAAGCTGCACCTTCCACCAGTCCAAATCAGCATGCCTGGCTGCAGAAGAAAGAACTCTCCGCCTTCTTCCAAGAACAAGTCCCTTCCCCTAGTGAGACTGAAGGACAGAAAAGCAAGCCCTTGTGGATGCACAAAGGGCTTTTTTTTTTTGCATGGTTACTGCACAGTCAGCAAGACGTCCTCCCGGGGCTGTGGCACCTGAGCGGCTCCGCACAATCTCACTTTACCCCGTTCCATGTTGGCTTCCCTCATGAAGCCGTGCTTAGTCTGCCGCCAAACTCAGCCCCAGATCTGCCGCGAAGGTGTGTTCCGGTTGCTGTAAAGTCATGTGTATCAGAGCAGAACTGTGCTCCGCAGGGTTTTCACTCGTTAATTTTCTGGAGGTAGCTCACTAAGCCTTTATTCTGAGGCCCCTGCGGGTGGACTCAAACCTCCCAACTTTGGTTAATAGCCGACCACATTGACCATTTGCACCCCCCAGGGGAATCCCAAGTTGTGTTACTCTACCTCAAATTATTATTGCCTTCATTTGCATGTGATTTTCTACATTGTAATATAATCGACATAAAATAGCCCCATTACCAAAGATGCAGACTTCAGCTTTACCAAGGCCTGAGCTCTTTTTGCTAGAGCACTCTCAGGATTCCTGGTTTATCCCACTCTTGTGGATGCAAGAAGTCAAGTATCCTGCCATTTGGTAGTTTTCACCTTCATGTTTTACCTACACCTCTGCACGATCCTGCTATCCTCTACAATTTTCCTGGGATTTATTAACTTGATAAGTTTTTCCCAACTCAGTTACGTTCCCTCCTGCAAGGCAGTATCTTTTATTTCTGACCATTACCAGATACTTAAAGCTCCCTAGTCTTTTACGTTTTATTTTTTTCCCTAAGAATATGTATCTCCCTATATAATTTTTTTATATAAAGCCTCCTCTGTATTTTCTCACATTGATTTCTTCCTGATTCTCTGCCTTCCGACTAGTAAGCTGTAATATAAAATTCCCTCTAAGCATGTGCTTTGAATTACTGTGCACAATTTATGCCTGAAACTCAGTGGTTGGACAAAACTTCAATTTAGATTCACAAAAATTTGGTTGGTCAGTATGTGGCATTTTGATAGATATTGTTGAAACTCACGCGTCAATTTTAACTAATTTAAGTCACACTTTATATTATTCTACCCATGTTAGCATCATCATGAGCTCATAATTCCCCCACCGACGTAACTTTTTCGGAGCTGGACAGGATCACAAAGGTGTGGTCCAGGATCAAAGACAGGCAGGAATGGCATCTTGGACTGAGGCCAAGGCTGCTTTTACTTCATTCAAGCTCGAGTAAATATAGAAGAAGTACAAAGTGTATACCTGAGATAAAGAAGGCAAGTGGGCAGGTGTGACTCCCTGTCCCCTGCCTAATTCTCCAAAGATCAGGCAGGAAATTTAGCAGACCAGACCACATTCCCAGCCAACTTAGAACTGTGGGCTCCTTGCCTTTAAACCATGGGAGGAGGGGTTACGATTATCATTTATATTGCCATATAAGGGAATTCTCCTGGAGCTACGTTTACTTTTGCCAACATATTTCTTAGTGGGTCTTCAGGCACACAGCAAGCCTGGCCCTAGCCACATCTACAGCCATATGTTCCATTTGAGCACCAACGTATATTTTATAGCATTTATTGCCTCAGCAGTTAGAGGTTTTGATTCTCAGCAGTCTGGTCTCTAGGCTTGCCCCTTTGTCCACGTTTCACACTTACTCTATACACCACCGAAAATATCTGTACTTTTTCCTAACAGCAACAGAATATCCCAGGTCCAATTTTAATTTTCTGCCTGAAGACATGGAATCAGGTACTAATTGATTCTTATTAGTGGAAAATAGAATGAGAGGCCAGAATCTGGGTGACGGAGTTTCAAACCTGATGTCACCTCTGACTGCGTCAAGATGCAACCTTTCATCAGAGATGGTTACAGGTTGTTCTGTTTTTTTTTTTTTTTTTTGATGTCATGAGATTATATTGATGTTTGATGTTTCCAGTTTAATATTCCTTCCACTCATCCCCTTCAGATCCTGCTTTAAAATAGAAACTTATTAACTTCCCTACTTCTGAGTTTCTTTCCAAGAATGTTGGAAAGTTAAAAAAAAAAAAAATTTACTTTTTTATTTATTGTCCTAACATATTTTGTGTTTAAGTTATGATTGTACCCTCAATTTTAGAAAGATATTTTCTTTTTCCATAATTTTGACTCTTCATCAAGCAACCTACATAGATTTCAAAAGTTCAGATCATTCTTTTCCTAAGCCTTAGCTGTGCGCAGCACCAACTACCTGAAAGTAAAATGAAAACAAACAAAAACCTTGACATTCGTCCAGGCTTTCTGTTGTTGCGTGCTGTTAGGTCGATTTCAACTCATGGCGACCAAACAGAACAGAGTAGAACTGCCCCATAGGTTTTCTAGGCTATTATTTTTACGGGAGCAGATCCTAGGTTTTTTTCCTGGAGAGAGGCTGGTGGGTTCGAATCTTAATTTTGGCTAGCAGCCTAGCTCTTAATCTTTGCTTCACCAGGAATCCTCTTGCAGGCTAACACCAGGGATATAAGTGCTCAAGATAGATATTACAGATAGGTATTACAGATGGTGTCACCATGTAGTTCATAAAAGAAACAAAAAGAAGAAGAGCAATATAGAAATATCTTGGCTCTCAAAGTTTTATTTGAAGTCCTCCTTTAGAATTTTTTTCTTTTCTTTTGAACCTCACAACATCATGATAAATGGAGAGAATATCGGAGTTGTCAAGCATGTCATTTTACTTGGATCCACAATCAACACCTATGGAAACAGCAGTTAAGAAATCAAAGAACATATTGCATTGGACAGATCTGCTGCAAAAGACCTTGTGATAGTGTTAAAAAGCAGAGATGTCACTTTGAGGGCTAAGGTGTGCCTGACTCAAGCCATGGTATTTTCAATAGCTTCATACCCATGGAAAAGGTGGACAATGAATAAGGAAGACCAAAGAAGAATTGATGCATTTGAATCACAGTGTTGGAGAAAAATATTGAATATACCATGGACTACCAGAAGAACAAACAAATTTATCCTGGAAGAAGTAGAGCCAGAATACTAATTAGAAGGAAGGATGGTGAGACTTTGTCTCACATATTTTGTACACGTTATTAGGAGGGACCAGTCCCTGGGGAGGGACATTATACTTGGTAAAGTAGATGATTAGGGAAAAAGAGGAAGACCCTCAATGAGATGGATTGACACAGTGGTTGCAACAATGGGCTCAAACACAGCAATGATTGTGAGGGTGGTGCCGGATCTGACAGTGTTTGTGCTCTGTTGTATACAGGGTGTTATGACTTGGAAGGGACTTGATGGCATCTGACAACAGCAACTTTTTACTGTCGAGCTCTTTATACATTTCCCTTTTACTGGTGTCATTGTCTACTACACACACCCCCCAAAGGTGGTTTTATTGTGAAAGTCCACTTTTTAGAGGCCCTTTGACACAGAGACAAGAGCCCTGGTGGCATAATGGTTAAGTGTTTGACCATCAACCAAAAGGCTGGTGGTTCAAAACTACCAGCTGCTCCAAGGGAGAAAGATGTGACAGTCTGCTTTCATAAAGATTTACAACAGTAGAAACCCTCTGAGAGAGTTCTACTCTGTCCTAGAAGGTCACTATGAGCCGGAGTCGACTCAAGGGCAGTGGGTTTGATACTCCGACACTCTCTGCCTCTGTTGCCCTACTCCAACTCCTCAGTCAGAAAGTTAAACAAATTTAATATACAAAATTATCAGAGAAATATACATTTTGATTCGAAAATTCCCCTCTATAGGCAGTCCCTGGAAATTCTGTCTTAGTTATCTAGTGCTGCTATAACAGAAATATCTCAAGTGGATGGCTTTAACAAAAAGAAATTTATTCTCTCACAGTTTAGGAGGCTAGAAGTCCCAATTCAGGGTGCCACCTCAGGGGAAGGCTTTCTCTCTCTGTCGGCTCTGAGGGAAGGTCCTTGTCATTAATCTTGCCTCGTCTAGGAGCTTCCCCCTGCAGGGAGACACATTATGCCCCCGGTGCTTCTTTCTCAGTGCTATGAGACGCGCTCCTGATTGTCCTTTAATAGTAGGTAAGTCGGACCATGTACATATGGTTCTTATTTGGCCTGACCCTAGTGCAAGAAAAGGCTCCGTCTTTTCAGTGGTTTAAAAGCTGCACGTGCCCCAAGTGAAGGTGATTGTGGTGAAGAATTTCTTGCCAGTAGGGGCTGGTTCAATCATTTTGACATGAGGGCAAATTTACATAGCGTGAAAGGGCAAGAGTAGTTGTCTATAAGTTGGATGTTCCTAACCCAGGGCCCACCTGTACTTCTGTAGTTGCATGTAACTGGGCTTGTTATTTTCTCTTCCTGGGAGGCTGTTCTTCGCTGTCCGGTGTAGTTGTCTTCTTCTTGTCCTTCAGGTCTCAGTTCAAATGTGACCTCCTCAGAGAGATCCCACCTGAAAAATTAGTTACGTAATGAATCCCCACCTGCCAATCTTTCTTCATTTCTTTATCACATCGCCCTGTGATTCCTTCACAGACACCATCTTCATCTGAAATCATTTTTTGTGGTTGTTGTTTGTCTGTCTTTTCTACTTGAATATAAACTCTATCGAGCGGGGTTTTGATGGGCATGCTCATTGCTATATCCATGATGCTTGGCAAGTAGTAGCTGTTCAATAGCTATTTAGTAAATTAATAAAAACAGTTTTGAACACCGTGGATTACAATGATCTAGTGCTCTGTAGCTTTTTGTTGTTTATATAACTCATTTTTCACCGAAGACACTGTTGAGTCATTGCCACTTAACGTGTTACCCACTTTTCCAACTATCTTTAAGTTCCTTGAATAAGGATTGTGTGTCAGTTTCCTGTTTAATGCCCCCTCACCATCACCCACCCCACCTGACTCTGGCATTGACTGCCCTGTATTGTTTCTGAGATATCAGACTGCAGAGACTTTGAAGCCCACCGAAAGACAAATTAGATGAACGTGGTAAGTACAGCTGTTTTGGAAAAGTGGCTGAAAAAGTTCTACTAGGATTTTTACCTAGGTTTGAACACAGACCTTGAAATTCAAAAACAATTTATAGTCAATTTGATTGGACATTTACTTTAAAAGAAAAATTTTGCAAGGAGTTAAAAAAATTAATTTAAAGTATACCATAACTTTTAAAACAGTCAATAACCAGTCCTTTCTTCTAAATTCATGGTTTGATGAAAATTTTACCATCTGAACTCGACTAATTATGACTGAGCTTTCTGAAATATATCTACATAAATTACTTTAGAGACAGTTGAAAGTTTTATTAAAGTAAACCTTGAATTCCATTATTTCTAAGCTTCAGAAAGTAAATGACACACAGAAGTACAAATCAAACTTGACGGGAACTTATTGCTAAATCTCCCAACCAAGTGTCAATACTGGTAAACACATTCCAGTAAAACACATGCTTCAGAAGGTTTCTTAGTGAACAATTTCAGATAGGAAAAAAAAAAAAATTCTTGTTTGATTCCTTATTCATTGTACCTAACTCTGGTACTGTGACTCAGAAAGTGCTAGAATAAGTGCATTGGCTGATGGGTTAAGGAAAAATAAAATCAGAAAGGCCTAAGTTCAAATGTTAACTCCTTGGGCTTGTAACTATTTATCTTGAGGTAAATTTCTAGGTCTTCTGAGTTCTTAGTTCCAACTTTTAAAATGAAGTACAAGGAGCTCTCTGTCAGGATGATGGTCATATAGGTAAACTCCGTAGTGGCATACGCTGATGTCAAGAATTAGTGATGATTCCCTATTTGCAAGCAGATTTCTGATGCGATTGGCAATGGATGTACGTGGCCATCATCTCAACTGGGTGTGTCCAGGGTGTTCATTTACTCTTGCAACCTAAGGTCTGAAAAACAGTGGTTCAGGAGAATAGAACTAAAATCCTGTCCTCAGCATCTTCAAAGAAAATCAAATCAGACACACAGAACACCTCAGGTGGGGTTTGTGGAGGAGACTGCTATGTGATGTGATCACCAAGTCTGTTCCCTCTTATTCCAGGGCCCAAAGCCAGACTACAATTTCCAGCTTATTTTTCTGTGAGGTGTGGTCATGTGAGTACTTTGTGGTCAACAGGAAGTGGTGATAGAGGAGTGTGCCTGGTCCACAGAGATTCCTGTGTGATACTCCTCTTTCTTGTTTCCCCTGTCTGCTTGCTGGATATTGATGCAGAGGACCATCTTGGAAACAGGGTATGAAGACAGAAAATCTTCCTCAGCCTAGCTTCTTGAGTAACTGAAGATAGCAGCAAACCACACCAGCTGTGAGTGTGGCTTGAGACATTTCTACTATGAAAAGAATAATTTTAACAAGCTTGGCAACTTAACAAGTACAAGTTCTAACTAATACAATTGTAGTGTTGTTAGGTGCAGTCCAATTAGACAGAGTAGAACTGCCCTATAGGGTTTCCAAGGAGCAGATGGTGGATTAGAATTGACGACCTTTTGGTTAGCAGCCAAGCTCTTAACCACTATGCCAACAGGGCTTCTGTTGTGAATGGTAGCTAACCAGTATATTTAAGGATCTTTGCATACGTGCAGACAGTCAGGAGGGGATGAGGGGTGTAAAATGGGAGAGAGTGAGGACAAATTGAAGCCCACAAGAATGGGCTGGAACACACAAGCAATAGACTAGCACCCAGAACCCATGTCTGTCTCTCACTCCTTCTGTCTTTGATGATGTGGGTTTACTGAAAGAGAAGCTGACACCCTTCATTTTGGGGAAGTAAACAAACACCTGGTCTAGGCATTGAAGAAGCAGAAGCACCACCTGGCAGAAGGTGGAGAGGCTGTGCCTTCCACTACTGCTCCTTGCTTACAGAGTGAGAAAAACAAAAGTGCGGGAACTGCCACAGTACCTTGTGACCCAGATCCATTCTCTGAGCTCAAAAAATCATGGCTTTTGCTTCACTTCCACCTTCCAACGCTCATGAGTAATGTAGCTTTTGGTTCATACTGAGAACTATGCAAGAATATTAATTCTGGAAAATGTAGTTTTAGCTAAGTTGGCACAACAGAAAGCACGGTACAGTTTTCTCTTTGCATCTAGATTTAATATTTCATTATATGAACAAATGTTAGATTTTGAACAAGTGAAAATGATGTCATTTTATTATTTTTGTCCTTTTCAAATCTTTCTATTTAGGTTCCAGCAGGAGTCAGGTAGGAAACTCTACCCAGTAGGGTTTTTCAGAATAAGCCTTCTCTGTGTTTACATAAAAAATCAAGTGGGTTTGAATCTAATGGGGGATTAGATTCATATGGTCTCTTTTTCACCCCTCCCATAGACCCCACAAAGCTTGTCAATATTTATCTGTTGTTCTTAGTTGCCAAGGAGTTGGCTCCAGTTCATGGTGACCCCACATAAAAGAGAATAAAACTCTGCCTGGTCTGGCACCATCTCCATGGTTGTTGGTATGCTCGAGTCCATTGTTGCCACCACTGTGTTTTTTTGTTTTTTTTTTTAATTTTTATTGTGCTTTAAGTGAAACTTTACAAATCAAGCTGGTCTCTCACGCAAAAACTTATATACACCTTGCTGCGTACTCCCAGTTGCTCTCCCCCTAATAAGACAACCTGCTCCCTCCCTCCACTCTCTCTTTTCCTGTCCATTTCACCAGCTTCTAACCTCCTCAACCCTCTCCTCTCCCCTCCAGGGAGGAGATGCCAACATAGTCTCAAGAGTTCACCTGATCCAAGAAGCTTGCCCCTCACCAGCATACCTCTCCGACCCATTGTCCAGTCCAATCCCTGTCTGAAGAGCTGGCTTTGGGAATGGTTCCTGTCCTGGGCCAACACAAGGTCTGGGGGCCATGACCACCGGCGTCCTTCTAGTCTCAGTCAGACCATTAAGTCTGGTCTTTTTACGATAATTTGGGTTCTGCATCCCACCACTCTATATTTTAAGTGCCTTCCAGCATAAGGAGCTCATCTTTCACCACTATATCAGACAGCATTCTGTTGTGATCCACAAGTTTTTCATCGGCTAATTTTCAGAAGTAGATCACCAGTCTTTTCTTCCTAGTGTGTGTTAGCTGGAAGCTCCACTAGAACCTGTCTGCCATGGATGGCCCTGCTGGCATTTGAAATACCAGTGTCATAGTTTCCAGCATCATAGCAACATGCAAGTCACCACAGTACAACAAACTGACAGATGGATGATGGAACGTTTGCCTAGATTTGACAATTACATTGAACATTCTTAACAATCATATTTCAAAAAAATGGTTGTAAAGAACTGAAAAAACAAAAACTTTTTAAAGTAGGGAGTGATGGAATATATTAATAATTCATTTCCTACATTGTTTTATAGATGACTTACATATAAGTAGCACAGATAGTATACATTAAAAGAGGAATTAAAAAAAGATATAAAGATAAGGCACAGTAGAGCTGGAATATGCCTAAAATGCTAACCAGTAAGATCCACGAAATTTTTATGAGTTAACTATGAATTTGGCTCCAAAGAGGGAGGTCAGGCAATATATTTTAAAAAATATTTTATTGTGTTTTTAGTGAAAATTTACACAGCAAGTTAGATTTCCATTTGACAATTTCCACACAAATAGTTCAGTGACATTAGTTACATTTTGCACAACATATCAATGTTATCTTAAAGTGCATTCTGGTTTTTCCATTTCCAGTATTCTAGTTTCCCTGCCCCCTTATCTTCTCATCTTTGCTTTAGAGTAATTGTTGACATTTTGGTCTCATACAGATGTTTTTTTTTTAGTAGAGCACTATTCTTATAGTTAATATCATTTATTTTGTGTGCCACTCTATTATTTCATTTAAAGGTGATCGCCAGGAGATAATTTTGGCTCAAGGTTTGAAGAATGTTTCAGGGTGATGGTCTCAGGGAGCCCCCTGGTCTCAACCGGTCCAGTTAGTCTGGACTTTTTTAAGAATTGGAGTTTTGCTGTACATTTTCTACCATGCTATCCAGAACCATCTACCGTGACCCGGGTCAGAACTGTCAGTGGTGGTTGTCGGGTACCATCTAGTTCTTCTGGTCTCAGGGTAGATGAGGCTGTGGGTTGGGTAGGTTATCAGCCCTGTAGACTTATTTCTTCTCTGAGCTTTTGGTTACCTTTTTATTCTTTTGCTCCTGATGAATAAAGACCAATAGTTGTATCTTAAATGACCACTTGCACGTTTTTAAGACCCCAGATGCTACTTACTTCTCCAGGATGCAGAGCTTGAAGTTTGTGAACTATGTTATGCCAATCGAATGAATTGTCCTACAAGACTGTGGTCCTAAGCCTTCAAACTCAGAAAACCGATCTTGGAATGTGTTTGGTTATGTCTGAGGACTATCTGTAGTTGTGTCTTCAATGAATCTATGTGCCTGCATGTGCGTATCAGTATTCACAAGTACATATAGATGCTTCTGTGTTCTTACATATGTATACTCCTGTACCTAACCGTATATGTAGGTCAATATTTTGAATGAATGTTCTCACTCCGAACTTCAGTGCCCAGGGGAAATACTTCTAACTCAGTGCGGCATTCACTTGCACATGAATGTGGACTTAGAATCTTTCTTTTCACGGAAGGCTCCCAAAAAGACAGAAGCTACGTTAGAGATGAAAGTTACACTTGTAATTTCTAAGTTGTTTCGAGCATCCTACTCCAAAAGGTAAACGATCAGTTGTGATATTCAAATTATCCAAGCAATTGTTTTATTTTAACAATTCCTTAGGTAAAGTGCACTATTTATTAGGAAACAGCCTCTCGGTTGCTTCAGTGATAAAGTATGGTGGCAGCATCCCAGAAGCTGATAACACAGTAAATCGATTCTAGAGGAGACAAGTTAGATGTGCTCCAGATAGCCAGGTCTCTTGGCCTGGCTTGATTTAGTGATACCTTTTGGAATATATATAACACTAGATTTTTTTTCTTTCAAGCAATCCTTCTAGTCATTTTCTTTCAAGAATTTAATAAGTATTATGTGGCAGATGGCTCAAGGTTTTCTCCCGGTAAATGTCTGGAGTACAACTCTGCTATATTTTTCATTGAGTTCAGAACTTTATGCTTAACAGAAAATCAAATTAAGCTGCCAGTAGAGTTACCATCCTTTTATTGAATATGGGAAGCCCTAAAAGGTCAAATGCCTGAATAGGTGAGTAGCGGAGACCTCTCCTGATGAGGTGAGGATGTCCTCTATGAGCTGATTTTAGATCCATACTCCACCACCACTGCCATTGAGTCGTACTAGTACAGGAAAAATAGACAGCTATGCACCTCAAATTCTGGTCTATTAAACATGGTCCAGACTTTACCCATTTCTTTCTTTTCTTTTTTTTTTTTTTTTAGAGTTTAATGTTTGGCAAGATAAAAATCTCAATAAAGTACCCTAGAAAATCTAACTTGGTAAAATTAGAAAATCTAAGTTGGTAAAAACAAGGGTAAGTTCAAGCAATTTTCTTATGCAGTATAATCTGAGATGATGGAGAAGCTTGTTATGTACTATTGTTATTTTAACATCATTTTTTAAAAGATGGTGGATACCTGCCAAAGACAATAGCTTTAATTTTAAGATAATTCATCTATAGGTATTTTATCTAGCAATTGTTATGTATCAGGATGCTTACTAGTTCAGGTCACTCATGAATTAATGAAGTAACTTACATTAATTGTATATAAATTGGTGCTTCTCTTAATATCTTAAGAAGGGATTCAGCACCCAAGGCATCCAAATGTGGTAGCAGATTTTTAAGAAACAAATTACAAAAAAAAGATGTGTCAAATCACAACCCTATTTATTTCACTAGATAGCTTTTATTTATTTATTTTTTATGGCCGTATACACAACCAAACATGCATCTCTCACAATTTCTACATGAGCAGTTCAGTGACAGTGGTTACAACTTGTCGGCATTTTCAGTTTCTCTACCTATATTTTTACATCACTGTTAATTTAAACTCTCTGCTCCCTAAAATTCTCATCTGTGCTTTAGATTAAGTGTTATAAGTTTGAACTCATATAGATAATTCTTTATAAAAGCGCAATGCTCAAGGCAAATATTCTTTATTACTTGGGTTAAACTGTTGGTTCATTTAACAATGGCTTCCTGGGATAGTTTTGGTTCAAGGTTTAAAGATTATCTCTGGGCACTAGATTGAGGAATCCTCCCAGTCAAAGTAGATCCAGTAAGTCTGGTTTCCACGTGAGTTTGAAGTTCTGTTCCCTGGTTTTCCTCCTTTTGGCCAGGATCCATCTGCTGTGTCCTTGATGAAAACATTCAGTAACAGTAGCCAGGCACCATCCATTTCTTCTGGTCTCCTGGCAGAGGAGGTAGAAGTTCAAGGAAGCAATTAAACCTTCATTCCATTTCCTTCTCTGATTACTAGGTCTCCTACTTCTATTGTTCCAGACAAATACAGACAAATTGTTATGTTTTGGGCGGCCACTTGATAGGTTTTAAGACCCCAGGTACTACTTTCTGAACTAGGAGGTAGAACAGAAACTCTAAAAAACTTCAGTCCAATTGACTGGATAGACTCACGAAGCCATGACTCTAAACATTTGTACCAAGAAAACTAATCCAATGAAATGTTTATTTGTAACTAAGTACTATCAACAGGCGAAGCCTTTTTAGTTTGTTTAGCTGCTATTGTCGTCATAAAGTTATTTAAAATACTTTATTTGCATTTTGCCCTTTTTTCCCCGGTGTTACAGCTTGGTGATAGTCAAGTTGTGCAACCATTTCTCGTGTTGTTGTTGATGGGTGTCACCACATTGGTTCTGACTCACAGTGACCCTATGTACAATGGAACAAAAGGCTACCTTGGTCCTCCCCCATCCTCACAATCATTGTTGTTTTAGCGCATTGTTGCATCCATTTTGTCAATCCATCTCATTGAGGGTCTTCCTCTTTTTTTCTGACCCTCTACTCTACCAAGCCTGATGTCCTTCTCCAGGGAGTGGTCCCTCCTGATAACATGTCCAATGTACATGAGACTAAGTCTCCCTATACTTCCTTCTAATGAGCATTCTGGTGGAACTTCTTCCAAGACAGATTTGTTCACTCTTCTGGCAGTCCCTGGTATATTCAATATTCTTAGCCAACACCATAATTCAAAGGCACAAATTCTTCTTCAATCTTCCTTATCCGTTGTCCAGCTTTCACATGCACATTAGGTGATTGAAAACACCCTGACTTGAGTCAGGGGCACCTTAGTCCTTAAAGTGTCTTCTTTGCTTTTTAACACTTTAAAGAGATCTTTTGCTGCAGATTTGCCCAAGTACAGTACTTGACTGCTTCTCCCATGGGCTTTGATCATGGATCCAAGCAAAATGAAGTCCTTGACAACTTCAATATTTTCTCCATTTATCATAGTGTTGCTCATTGGTTCAGTTGTGAGGATTTTTGTTTTCTTTATATTGAGGTATAATCCATACTGAAAGCTGTGGTCTTTGATCTTCATCAGTAAGTGCTTCAAGTCCCCTTCACTTTTAGCAAGCAATGTTGTATCATTTGTGTTTCACAGGTTGTTAATGAGCCGCCTCCAATGCTGATGCCTTGTTCTACTTCATATAGTCCAACTTCTCAAATTATTTGCTCAGCATACAGATTGAATAAGTACAGCAAAAGGTTACAACCCTGACACACACCTTTCCTGACTTTAAGCCACAAAATATCCCCTTGTTCTATCCAAACGACTGCCTCTTGATCTATTTACAGGTTCCTCATGAGCACAACTAAGTGTTCTAGAATTCCCACTCTTTGCAATGTTATCCACAATTTGTTATGATCCAGGCAGTTGAATGCCTTTGCATAGTCAATAAAACAGGTAAACATCTTTATGGTATTCTCTGCTATGATCCATCTGACATCAACAATGATATCCCTTGTTCCGCACCCTCTTCTGAATTCGGCTTAAATTTCTGGCAGTTCCCTGTCAATATACTGCTGCAACCACTTTTGAATGATCTTAAGCAAAATTTTACTTGCCTGTGATATTAATGATATCGTTCGATAATTTCTGCATTCTGTTGGATCACCTTTCTTTGAAATGAGTACAAAATTGGATCTCTTCCTGTTGGGATTACCAAGTAGCTGTCTTCCAGATTTCTTGGTGTAGACAAGTGAGCACTTCCAGCATTGCATCTGTTTGTTGAAACATCTCAGTTGGTTTCTGTCAATTCCTGGAGCCTTGTTTTTTGCCAGTGTTTTCTGTGCGGCTTGAACCTCTTCTTCAGTACCATCAGTTCTTGATCATTATGCTACCTCCTGAAATGGTTGAAGGCCAACAAATTATTTTTGGTACAGTGACTCTGTGTATTCCTTCCATCTTCTTTTTATGCCTTCTGTGTCATTTGATATTTTCCCCACAGAATTCTTCAATATATTTTTTCAATGCTTACAGCTAGAATTTTTTCTTCAGTTCTTTCAGTTTGAGAAATGCCAAGCATGTTCTTACCTTTCTGTTTTCTAAGTCCAGGTCTTTGCACATGTCATTATAATACTTTACTTTGTCTTCTAGAGCCACCCTTTGAAATCTTCTGTTCAGCTCTTTTACTTCATCATTTCTTCATTTTGCTTTAGTTACTTGACTTCAAGAACAAGTTTCAGAGTCTCTTCTGACATCCATTTTGGTCTTTTCTTTCTTTCCTGTCTCTTTAATGATCTCTTGCTTTCTTCATGTATGATGTCCTTGATGTCATTCCACAACTAGTCTGGTCTTCAATTATTAGCATTCAATGCATCCAATCTATACTTGAGATAGTCTTTAAATTCAGGTGGGTTATACTAAAGGTCATACTTTGGCTTTTGGGGAATTTTTGTAATTTTCTTCAACTTCAGTTTGAACGTGCATATAAGCAGTTGATATCCTATTCCACAACTGGCCCCTGGCCTTGTTCTGACCGATGTTATTGAGCTTTTTCATCATCTCTTTTCACAGAAGGAATCGATTTGATTCCTGCGTATTCCATCTGGTGAAGTCAACATGTATAGTTGTCCTTTATGTTGTTGAAAAAAGGTGATTACAATGAAGAAGTCATTGGTCTTGCTAAATTCTATCATGCAATCTCTGGCATCATTTCTATCACCAAGGCCATATTTTCCAACTATGATTCTTCCTTCTTTGTTTCCCTACTTTCACATTCCAATCGTCAGTAATTATCAGTGCATCTTGATTGCATATTTGATCAATTTCAGACTGTAGATGTTGTTAAAAATCTTCAATTTCTTTTCATTTTTGGCCTTAGTGGTTAGTGTGTAAATTTGAATAATAGTCACACTAACTGGTCTTCCTTATAGGCGTATGGATGTTATCCTATCACTGACAGCGTTGTATCTCAGGATAGATCTTGAAATGTTCTTTTTGGTGATGAATGCAATGCAGTTTCTCTTCCGTTGTCGTTCCTGGCGTCGTAGACCATACGATTGTCTGATTCAGAACGGACATTATCAGCCCATTTCAGCTCATTAACGCCTAGGATATCGATGACTATGCGTTCCATCTCATTTTTGCCAATTTTCAATTTTTCTAGGTTCATACTTCATACATTCCACTCTCTTATTATTAATGTATGTTTGTATCTATTTTTTCTCATTTTGAGTTGTGCTACATCAGCAAATGAAGGTCCTGAAAGTTTGACTCTATCCATGTCATTAACTGCATTTTGAGGAGGCAGCTCTTCCCCATTAGTCTTTTGAGTGCCTTCCAATCTGAGGGGCTCATTTTCTGGCACTATATCAGACAATGTTCTGATGCTATTCGTTTCATGAGGTTTTCACTGGCTAATTTTTTTTTTTTTTAAGAAGTAGACCAACAGATCCTTCTTCCTAGTCTGTCTTAGTCTGGAAGCTCAGCTGAAACTTGTTCACCATGGGTGACCCTGGTGATATTTGAATACCAATGGCATAGCCTCCAGCATCACAACGACCTGCAAGCCCCCAAAGAACAACAAAATGACAGATGTGTGGAGACCATTACCCTTAGACATTGCCAATTTCCCCATTACCATAAACAAAAATTCACTACTTCTCGAAGAGTGATTCTGGTCCCCTCTTTTGCCCTTAGCAACAACTTGTAACTGCTGGTCTCTATATAATTACCTTTTCTTGTCATTTTATGTATATAAGTGAGAACATACAATATTTTTTCTTTTGTGATTGACATATTTTGTTCTACATAATGCCTTTGAGTTTCATTCATATCATAGCATATATAAGGACTTCATTTTTCTTTAAGTCTAAAGTAGTATTTCATTGTATATATGTACCATATTTTGTTTATCCATTCATCTACTCATGGGCAGTGGGGTTGTTTCCATCTTTTTGCTATTGAGAATAATACTGCAATGAACATTGGTGTACATGTGTCTTTGTGTCATTATTTAAAAGAAAAATTTAGGGACTATACCTAGGAGTAGGATTGTTGGATCTTGTGGTAATTCTATTTTTAATTTTTTGAGGAATTGCTACACTGTTTTTCACAAGAGTTGTACCATTTTACCTTCTCACCACCAGTGTATAAGTGTTCTGATCTCCCCATATCCTAAACAACATTTGTTGTTTTCTGTGGGTTTTTTTTTTGTCATATTTATTTTAGCAGGGGTGAGGTGGTATCTCATTGTAGTTTTGATTTGCATCTCTCTAGTGGTTAATGGAAACCTTGGTGGTGTAGTGGTTAAGAGCTGTGGCTGCTAACCAAAAGGTTGGCAGTTCTCATCCACCAGGCACTCCTTGGAAACCCTGTGGGGAAGGTCTACTCTGTCCTGTAGGGTCGCTATGAGTCGGAATCAACTCGACGGCAACGGGTACGGGTATAATGGCTAATGACGAAGTGCTTAAGTACTGCGGCTGCTAACCAAGAGGTTAGCAGTTCGAATATGCCAGTCTTTCCTTGGAAACTCTATGGGCCAGGTATACTCTATTGTATAGGGTTGCTATGAGTCGGTATCTACTCGACGGCAGTGGGAATGGCTAATGACAGAGGGCATCATTTCAAGTGTTTGTTGCCTGCTTGAATATCTTCTTTGGTGAAATGTTCATATCTGTTGCCCATTTTTTGATTGGGTTATTTCTCTTTTTGTTGTTAAATTGTAGAAGTTTTTTATATATTTTAGATATTAGACCCTTATCAGATATATTGTTCCTGAAGGTTTTTTTTTAACCAGCCTGGAGGTTGTCTTTTTACTCTTTTAATGAAGTCTTTTTTTGAACGTAAGTGTTCAATTTCTATAAAGTCCCAGTTATCTATTTTGTCTTCTGCTGCTCATGCGTTTGTAATTGTGCTTGGTAATTATCTTAGTTATCTAGTGCTGCTATAAAAGAATACCATAAGTGATGGCTTTAACAAACAGAAGTTTTTTTCTTTCATAGTTTAGGAGGCTAGAAGTCTGAATTCAGGGTGCCAGCTCCAGGGGAAGACTTTCTCTGTTGGCTCTAGGGGAAAATCTTTGTCATCAGTCTTCCTCTGGTCTAGGAGCTTCACAGTGCAGGGACCCCAGTAAGATAAAAGGTGATGCAGGTCATATCCCAGGGAAACTCTCCTTACATCAGATCAGGAATGTGACCTGAATAAGGGTGTTGTTCCCTTTCCTAACCCTCTTTAGCATCACCTAACCTTGCCTTGTTAACCACAGGCAGAGATTAGGATTTACAAAACTTAGGAAAATTACATCAGATCACAAAATGCAGGACAATGATACAATAGTTAGAATCATGGCCTAACCAAGTTGACACATATTTTTGGAGGACACAATTCAATCCATGACAATAATCTATCATTAAAAAGGGCCTCATGGTTTTGCCCCTATGTTTTCTTCCAAGAACTTTATAGTTTTAACTTTAACATTTAGGTTCTTGATCCAATTTTGATTAGTTTTTCTGTATGGTGTGGGACTTACTAGATATTTTTAATTCCTCTGTCCAAAGATTATATTTATGAGCTCTAACTTGGACTACTGTATATGGTTTGAAGGTTGAATGTTGCCAAGTCACACGTATAAAAAAACACCATTGAAAAGAGAAGCATAATAGCATTGTATATTTTATGTGAATTTTCTAGCATATGTCAGGGGTCTGACTTGTTCTAACAAAGTCAGTATTCCATGCTCTTTCTCAATTGGAATTAAAGTGCCTGAGTTGTAAGGCAACATACAGGCCCAGGTGACTTTTATGGCAGTCTCATTAAAAAAAAAAAAAGTTCTGCATAAAAGTGAGTAATCAAGGATCTCTACTGAGTTAAAGAATAATGCATACCAACTTTCTGGTTCATAAGATTTAATATTAAACAGGTAAGAGTTACTTGCAAATGCATATACATGTTTATACAATACCAGTCAGGAAACAAATTCCATTTTGGAATTTCATGTGTGTGTTTTCCTAAAGGAACCAAGGACGAGAATAATGTTTAAATGTCTTTAACATTAGATAGTTTGGGGCTAATGGGCAGGCTGGAATTTGTGGGCTGATTATCAGAACGGAGAGTATCGAATAAATTACTGCCCAGAAGTCTGCATGGGATTTTTCCATGGGCCCTAGGATAAGGGCCTGGCTTAATATTTACACAACCCTTTGGTGATAGGAAACCCTGGTGGAGAAGTGGTTAAGAGCTATGGCTGCTAACCAAAAGGTTGGCAGTTTGAATCCACCAGGCGGTCCTTGGAAATCCTATGGGGCAGTTCTACTCTGTCCTGTAGTATCGCTATGAGTCAGAATTGACTCGATGGCAATGGGTTTTTTGGTGATAATGCAGGATGTCACAACCACTTTGGAAAATAGTTTGCCAGTCTCTTATACTGTTAAATTTATGTCACCGGAACAGGCACTGTTTCATTCTGTTGTACACAGGGTTGCTATGAGTCGGAGCCGACTTTATGGCACCTAACAACAAGTACTTACGCAAGTAAAATGAAGATCTATGTTCACACAAATATTGTAAATAAATGTCCATACGAGCTTTATTCATAAAAGCCCCAATCTGGAAACAATTCAAATGTCCATCAACAGGTGTGTGGGAAAAATGTGAAATATTTATACAAAATGCTATTACTAAGAAATAAAAATGAATGAACCACTAATTCATTGAACAACATAGATGACTCTTGTAAACATTATTTCGAATGAAAAAATCCAGACACAAACAAAAGAGTAATATTCTTTTCTGCCCCTGGTACAAAGTTCAAGGCAAAACCCAGGTAAGATGATAGAAATCAGAGAAGTGGTTGCTTTGGGAGGTGAAGGTAGATAGGAAGGTACACAAGGGAACTCTGCATAGTGATGAGAATATTTTATATCTGGATTCAGATGCTGTTTGCCGTGTGTGTGCATTTGTCCAAACTCACTGATTATGATCAGTGCTTCACACTATATGTAAATATCCTCCAATTCAATAAATAATTTTATCTGGCACATCATTGTATGAGTCTAGCAGATATTTGTGGTTATTTATCGACTTGATGGCAGCAGGGTTGGATTTTTGGTTTTATAAAACATTAATTCATTTTAATGTCTGCTCTTCCTGGAAGAGATTTAATAGCAATGTCTTTTGGTATTTTCATTGCTCCGTTGCGCTCTGGAAGACGTTATTCATTCATTTCTGCCTCCTACGTATTTTCTCTGAGCAGCTCATAATAGAGCAAGGATTTTTTTCACAAGTGAAAGCTGTCCATTAATGCAGAATTTACTGAATTTATTTCATGTGTTGAACGCTTAAATCATACACTCATTGTAATACTCACGAATTCAGTGCATGTTTTCAGTGTTGAAACTCTTTAATACTGTGGAGCTTTTTTGTTTTTTATTTATTTATTTATTTTAATAAGTCACTATCGGTGCTTCAGTTGTATTAATCTTACTGGATTTCTTATTTCTTGTAATTTCCAATCACACTTTTTCTTCAGTTTTCTCCAATTTCTTCATCCTGTTTCAATCACGTTGATAGTCTATCTGACCTATTTTCTATTTTTTTACTACTATATCTTCTGTAGTTCCTATGCACTCTTGCATATTCTTATATGCATCATTTTCACATTTTTGTGTAAGCTTAGAAATGATAAAGTAAATAAACAGAACACATTTCATTCTAATAAAATTTCAATTCATCATATGTTCAAAATAGGTTGCAGTAAGGGTTGGTGCAATGTATATCAAAATTCTAAGCTTAATCTGCAAAATAACCAGAATTTCTATGATTTTTATAAACATAAAAAGTCTTCCTTTCTTTAATGTGAAAATTTATAAATTAACAGGAAATATGTTTTTCACATAACTATAATTTATTGGAAAGAGCCTATATCAACCACTCTTACTGATCTTAGGGAAAAACACGTCAGTTTATTAAAGGTGAAATTAAAATTGTGAGACAGTAGAAAATGCTGCTTATAATGGTACTTTTGGAGTTTTCTACCTTTGTTTGACTCCCAGATTTACCACTTACTGAATATATAACCTTCAACAAGTTATTTGACATCTCTGTGGCTCAGATTACTTTTCTGCAAATGAAAGTAATAATGACAAATATGTTATTACTTTGTTGTGAAGTTTAATGAGTTATTAAATTTTATAAAAGCACAGTGCCTGTCCCGCAGGCACCCTTATAGCTCAGTAATGAACTCACTCCTGGAGTTTACCCTTCAGCCAAAGATTAGACAGGCCCATAAAACAAAACGATACTAAATGGGCACACCAGCCCAGGGGCAAGGATGAGAAGGCAGGAGGGGACAGGAAAGCTTATGATGGGGAACCCAAGGTAAAGAAGGCGAGAGTGTTGACATGTCATGGGGTTGGCAACTGATGTCACAGAGCAATGTGTGTATTAATTGTTTAATGAGAAACTAATTTGATCTGTAAACCTTCACCTAAAGTACAATGAAAAAAAAAAAATTACCAGATTCCAAGGTATCAACGAGTGCCTGCTTTCTTAGCCTGGAGAAAGAGGACAGCCTGAAGATGGGATTTGCACTAAGGGAATGAAAGAATGTGGCCAAACACCAGACTTACTATCCTAAATTTCTGGTTTTTGGCCTGAACCAGGCTTAACTCAGCAGTTATAAAGTTATAAAGGCAGTTATAAAGAGAACTATAGATGAAGTGTTCTAGAGGCTAAGAAAGAAAAAGTAGAAAATAGGTTAAAAAAAAAAAAAGGGTAGTGCCTGACAAAAAGCGTTCAAATACTATTAGCTATTTTATTACCCAACCCAGTGCCATCAAGTCAATTCCGACTCATAGCGATTAGCAAATAATTATAATTACTGTAATCATTATTACAGTAATTATTATTTGCTATTGTAATAAAGAATAAAAAATACTATATATAAATAATGAATAGGCAATCCTTAGCATTTAAAATTAATCAATTTCAGCCCAAAAGTTATCATCATGTAAGGAAAACTGTAGGCATTAACTATTCAAATCTGGAAAAACACACGGATCTACATTATTTTCATTAATATTTCTATTATTTATCTTTATCGTGGAGAAATGAGCCAAAACAAACACATAAGAGAAAAAAAATAGTGTTATATCTGAAAGGAAAGGCTTAAATTATCATTTTTGCAGGCAATATAACTGGATACCTGGAATACATTAGAGAGTCAAGTAAAATTCAAAACAAACAAGAACATTTAATAAGTTAGCAAGATATGAATTAAAGTATTGAAACCAATGTCTTTCATATATAAAAACTACAACAAAACAGAAGATAAAATGATAATAAAACTACTCTTCGTCTGAGAAAACACACTTAAATATAAAGTATGAAAAAATGAACTAACTATATTAATAACAATATTATTATTTAATGTTCTCTTTTTAATACCTGACAGGAAATCCTCTAAGTACTTTAGTCTTTTAATACACACAGCCTCCCTGTGAGAAAGTTACTGTTATATTATTCTCCATTTCATATTTGAGAAATTTAGACATGCTGTTGTTATGTGCCATCAAGTCAGTTTCAACTAGTAGCAACCCTATGTACAATAGAACAAAACACTGCCCAGTCCTGTGCCATTATCACAGTTATTATGCTTAAGCCCATTGTTGCAGCCACGGTGTCAATTCGTCTCATCGAGGGCCTTCCTTTTTTTTTTTTGACCCTCTATTTTACCAAGCATGATATCCTTCTCCAGGGATTGGTCCCTCCTGATAACTTGTCCAAAGTACTTGAAACAAAATGTCACCATCCTCACCTCCAGGGAACATTCTGGCTGTACTTCTTTTAAGACAGACTTGTTTGTTCGTCTGGCAGTCCATGGTATAGTCAACATCCTTCACCAACACCATAATTCAAAGGCATCAATTCTTCTTTGGTCTTCTTTGTTCATTGTCCAGCTTTTGCAAGTGTATGAGGTGATTGAAAATATCTTTTCTTGCGTCAGTGTAACTTAACCCTCAAAGTGACATCTTTGCTTTTCAATACTTTAAAAAGAGCCTTTGCAGCAGATTTACCCAGTGCAATATATCATTTGATTTCTTGACTGCTGCTTCCATGGGACACATGATTGTGGATCCAAGTAAAATGAAATCCAGACAGCCTGGTTCTTGAGTCCGGCTCTTATACACTACAGTAAACTGCCTCTCTAAACTCACCATTCACATGTGCGGAACCAATAGGAAGGACATCTTTAGGAAATTCTTATGCACCCTATATGTACTCAGTTTATAATGTCCTGACACTAATGGCAAGTAGATGGATTTATAGATGTTTGCTGGATCTAAGTTTTAGACCCCTGGGACAAAAACTCTCAATAGTTCTATTCTCCAAATCAGTTACCCAAGGAGACAACAGCCCCATTTCCTTCTCTGGATTTTCATTATCTCCAGAATCTTCGGCCAGTAATTCTCAACTACTGTATTATCTCTCCAGTACCTTCAAGTCATCTTATAATTAATTCTGTTCAGGATTTCTAGTCGTTCTCAGTGGGAAAATTTGTCCTAATTCCTTTGTCCACTATTGTACAACGTGAAATTCCTGTGTCATACTTTCAAGTACTAGAATATCTGCACTACTAAAGTTGAAAAGTTTTTCTATAATCACCCTTCTACTCATTTTATTACTCCTCTGCCATGTGTTTCCATTTACATGGAATTGTTTACTGCCCTATGACTATTTTAAATGCCCAGGAGGCAAGGTTGTTGAATGTCCCAGTGAACATGCCATGCTTATTTCACTTTAGGTTAACATCTCACGCTGTTGTTGTTGTTGGGTGCTGTCAAGATGATTCCAACTCATAGCGATGCAATATAGCAGAGTAGAGCTACCCCATGTGGTTTTCCTGGCTGCAATCTTTAGTAAACTGATCACTAAGCCTTTTTTCTGCAGAGCCTCTGGGTGCCTTTGAACTGCCAGCCTTTCAAGTTAACAGCTGAGCGTCTAACCATTGTGCCACCAGGGCTCCTCTAACATCTTATACTCATTATCATACCATTAACATTACACACAACTAGGTTTTCTCTCGGTTGAGACGTTTGCTGCGCATGTGAGGAATTCATGATGAAACTGGGTACCACGAGAGCTACTGCACCAAGGCAATGGACAGTCTCTGAAAGATCACAGTTTTGTCCCTGCACTTGTTCCTGCCTGGGATGTCCTCTCCTTTTGTACATAAAGAATCAAAAACAGATTCAAAGCTCTGTTCTAAAACCCCTTCTCTGTCAAGCTCTGGCTGACAGACTTACTCATCTTCCAGGTGGGCACATGCTTTTCATGCTGGACTTTGCACACATCTGCTTCATCCTAGTGATTTTATCCAGCTTCCTGTTAAAGTGATGTGCTCTTAGCTCTGCTTGCTTCGGTAAACTGTTATACATTTGACAGGTTTTAATTTTATTGCCCATAGCTTCAGTGCTTTGTAGCCATCTGACAATCAATGAATATATGTCAGATAGAACTAAAGCTTAATTGTTCTTCTAACCTAACCAAAAACTCTGTCCCCAAGAGTCACAAGCCTTTAGAATATCAGTTTTTTCATTTGCAAAATTGAAAATAAGAAACAGAATGTTTTCAGAAGGTCTCAGAATCTACAGGGAATAGAGATTTTCAAGTAATTGGCATCTTTGTATTAATATCAATTAACTTCAGAAAAGTCAATAAACGAAAGCAACTTCTTAAAAATAACCAGTCATTGGTTTGCTACACGGCATCTAAAAGTTTTATGCTGAGATGTTTATTTACACACTGTGTAAAGGCCAATAATACATGTAATGAGAGTTGTTGTACTACATTTGGTACCTGTTATCCCCCCTGGAAAAAATGGAGAGAAAATGATTTAACTGGTTAAAGAGATCAGCACAGAGCCATATTCAGACTCAAAAAATATGAATTAAGAACTCACTCAGCTGTACACTCATCCTTCCATGGAACGACTTAATTTAGCTTGTAGGATTTAATTGACGTTAGCTAGAGACTAATTGGTTACACAGGTCACATTTAAAATATAAACAAAAACATAGCTTAGAACAACCGCAAATGAAAATTTTCTTAGTTGTATTGATATTATACAACCTATATTCTCTCCAATCTCAGGTTCTCTATAATTTATATTTTAATTATAATTACTAAATTCTAAAAAAAAAAAAAAAAGACTTAGTCCTTATACTTAATGCCAGTAGAGCCTTTTTTTTTTTTTTATGTATTTTACAGATGAAGAAACTAGACCTAAGTGGCGACTTAAATATACTTGGTACCAGTGCTAAATTTTTATTATTATAGCTCAACATATATAACTAAGAAACCCAATAAACTTAGTGTAAAGTGTTTTAATAGAAGTAGCAATACAATCTGACCATGCATCTAATTTTCTCAGCAACTTTGTTTACCAGAAGATGGGTATATTAGTTTTGTAGAGCTGCCATAACAAATTAACACAAACTTGGTGGTTTAAGACAACTGAAACGTATTCTTTCATATTTCTGGAGGCCAGAAGTCCAAAAATAAGGAATTGGCAGGGCCACGCTCCCGCTGGAAACTCTGTTGGATGCCTTTCTCCCACTTCTAGGGGCTGCTGGCGATCCTCGGTGTTTCTGGACTTGTGGTCGCTCTACCATCTCTGCCTGAGTCTTCACAGGGCTGTCTTTCCCCCGTGTGTCTCAGTGTGCCAGAGCTCCCTCTCCTTCCCTTGTAAGGATGCCAGACACCGGATATAGGGCCCACCCTAAATCTAGGATGATATTACCTCGAGGTCCTTAACTCACTTATATCTGTAAAGACCCTATTTCCAAATATGGCCGCTTTCCCAGGTATATGGTATGAGTACCTGGGCATATCTTTTGGGGAGGTCCTGGTGGCACAGTGGTTAAGAGCTATGGCTACTAACCAAAGAGCTGGCAGTTCAAATCCACCTGCTGCTCCTTGGAAACCCTATGGGGCAGATCTACTCTGTACTATAGGCTCACTATGAGTTGGAATCAACTGAACAGCAATGGGTTTTAGTTTTATTTAACCCACTATACAATGGGGTATTTGTTGTTTTTGCCATTAATACATCACATATTTATTGCAGTCATTATGAAATTATATGGGCATCATTTTACATGTCAAATACTTTATTTTTAATAGTATATTACTTACAGCCCAATTAATTAAAAATGATCAAGAGAGATTTAAATTTAAAAATATAAGCACAGTATATTCAGTAGTTAAGTTAACAAAATGTCAGGAATCACATATAAAAGAGAACATAAAGCAATAAAATTCACATAAAAGAACACATGAATCTATCACTAAACCCTGAACTTCATAGCCAAGGCAAAAATAAGAATCTCAATAAAATACACAATAAATAATAAATGTGCTATTTTTCTAAGAAAGATAGTATTGTTAATGGTACTAACCCAGAATATAACCATCATATGAAAACATATATATGTATATAAATATATGACACAAGGAAAAAAATGAAGGACTATGTTTGTAACACCATTCCTTCAGAAATTGCAAAAAAAATCCAATTTTTTTCTCCACATTTTATCAAATATCACAGTGTTGATTAGTACATTAGTGAAATAATATCTATAGGGACCCAAAGCCTATACTGAGTTGTATCGTAGAACTCCGAGTTGGTACCACTTCCTTCCTCTGTGTTTTATTCTAACTCCTAACAGAACGGTGAACACAAGGGCACAGTGGATTTGAAAAAAAGGAAAGGAGAAGAGAAGTATCTTTCTCATAACTTTTGGTGGACACTGCGATAGCTTAGCGTGAAAATTCAGCACGGTGTCAGCCGATATCAAGGAAGTAGAATGAGTGAGCGAGCAAGTTCAAAAATCTGTGACTCCCACCTTGGTTTGGTTGAATATAATGCAGCACTCGGAGGGATAGCCTTGATGTTTGTGTGGACTAATTTATCAGTCTGCTCTCCTCTGTTTAGGATGCTCTTCCCTCTGCTTAGAATATTTTTCTATCCTTTATCTTGTTTTCAAACTGTTGTGTTTCCTTCAAGATAGTCTCCTCATGCAAAGGAGAATGAAGAACACCAAAGACACAAGGTAATTATGAACCCAAGAGGCAGAAAGGGCCACCTAAAGCAAAGACTACATTAGCCTGAGACCAGAAGAGCTAGATGGTGCCCAGCTACAACCAGTGACTGTCCTGACAAGGAGACAACAGAGAAACCCCTGAGGGAGCAGGAGAGCAGTGGGATGCAGACCCCAAATTCTTATAAAAAGACCAAACTTAACAGTCTGACCGAAACTAGAAGGACCTCAGAGGTCATGGTCCCCAGACCTTCTGTTAGCCCAGGACAGGAACCATTCCCAAAGCCAACTCTTCAGACAGGGATGGGGTAGAAAATGATACTGGGGAAGAATGAGCTTCTTGGAACAAGTAGACACATGAGACTATGTTGGCATCTCCTCTCTGAAGGGGAGATGAGAGGGTAGAGGGGGTCAGAAGCTGCCCGTATGGACGCAAAAACAGAGAGTAGAGGGAAAGAGTGTGCTGTGTCATTAAGGGGAGAGCAATTAGGAGTATACAGCAAGGTGTTTATGAATTTTTGTATGAGAGCCTGACTTGATGTGTAAACTTTCATTTAAAGCACAATAAAAATTAAACAGAAAAAAGATAGCCTCCTCATATTTTATATATCTTAAAGCTTTTTAGGAGTTGTTGTGAGAAAGAGCAACTCCCTCCCATGGGGTTCCCTTAGTAGTTGTGCATGTCTCTACCATGACAGTTATCTGACGGGGTTATCGTTCTTACTTTGTGTATTGCTCTTTCCACTAGACCATGTGATATGCAAGGACAGGTCCATGTATTATGTACTTTCATACACAGTGACAAGCCTGGTGATGTGCACAGTATACCTGATTCATAAATCCTTGATGAATACACGGCTGATGTCTAAGACAGTATTCGTCAGCTGTTTTAGATTTACAGGCCAATCTCGACAACATAAATGAAGGGGTCTCAAAGATTTTAGCAACCCAACGTCATTTTTCAAGATCGAGCATTCTTTGCTATAGCTAATTATATACTTATATAAAACCGTTGCCATGCCATTGAGCCAATCCCAACTCATGAAGACCCTACAGGACAGAGTAGAACTCCCCTATAAGGTTCCCAAGGATTCCAACTGCTGACCTTTTGGTTAGCAGGTGTAGCTCCACCAGGGTTTCTACCATGCCACCAGGGCTCCTATATACATATGTATATATACATATATAAAAAATGTATACGTATGTATATATACATATATATGTATATGTGTGTGTGTGTACACATATATATGGAAACTCTGGTGGCATACCGGTTAAGAGTTATGGATGCTAACCAAAAGGTCTGCAGTTCAAACCTACCAAGTGCTCCTTAGAAACCCTATGGGGCAGTTCTACTCTGTCCTATAGGATCTCTGTGAGTCGGAATCAACTTGATGGCAATGGGTTTGGTTTTCTGTTTTAGTACACATATATATAAAACCAAGCCCATTGCCATTGAATTCATTCTAACTCATGGCAACCTCATGAAGTCCCTGGGTGCTATAAATTGCTAGTACACTCAGCTGCTAACTGAAAGGTTGGTGTTTCAAGTCCATCCAGGGGCACCTTGGAAGAAAGGCCTGGTCATCTACTTTTGAAAAATCAGCCACTGAAAACCTTATGAAGCACACAGTTCTACTTTGATGCATATGGTGTCAGCATGAGTTGGAATTGACTTGCAGGCAACTGTTTTAAAAAAGTCTTGGGTGTAACACAAATGGTTTGCATCTAAATACTAACTTAAAGGTTGGTAGTTTGCAGTCAGCCAGTGGTACCACAGACAAAAGGCCTGGCAATCTGCTTTTGTAAAAATTTCAGGCAAGAAAACCCTATCTAGCAGTTCTACTCTGTAACACATGGGGTGGTCATGAGTTACCGTAGCGAGTGACTGTAATTCCTGACTTGGCTGGGACAGCCTGAGTGTACATCTGTTGTCCCAGAATAATTCTAAGCAGCACACCATCTGCAAGTCAAAAGTGCCCTAGTTTGGATGGCCAATTACATGGTTACTCTAGATAAAGCCTAATATTTGCTCTTATAATTATTAACTTATGCATTATTCTTACATTTTAATTTTTAGACATAGTCTTCTCTGACCAATTTATATTTTTTCTTGACAATGATATTTTTATTTGATATGAATTGAAGGAAACATAAACTACAAAAATTGAATCGTAATGAATTTTTGGGGGGAGTAAATATGGGAACATACAGAAAATTGCTTTACAAAGTACATGTCATTGATGTATCACAAAATGTATTCGTAGGTAATCATAACCCAGATTAAGAAAAGGTATGTTCGTACTATCTGCTTTGCCATCAGACCAGGAGAAATGGTTGATGCCCGGCTGCCATTACTGAATGTTTGATCAAGTACCCAATAGAAGGATACTGATCAAAAGGATGAGAACTGTGGAACAGAACATCAAATTACCATGGAATTCAGACTTCCTGGATCCATTGAGACTGGGGGAACCCCAAATCTATTGTCTTGAAATAATCTTTAAACCTTGAACAAAAACTACCCCAGAAAGTCATCTCTAAGCATATTAGTTTAGCTCAATTAATAAAGAATTTCAGCCTTGAACATTTCATTCTTTTAAAGAATTATCTATATGAGATCCAACTGACAACAGTGACTCTAAAGTACTGATGAATAGAGAGTAAAAATTAATGGTGTTGAAACAATATGCGTAGGGACAGTGAGAATGGTGACACCATGTGAAGAATGTAACCAATGGCCTTGATCTCTACATGTAGAAATTATTGAATGGGTGTATGTTTTGTAGCATATATTCTCACCAAAAATATATGTTTAAAAAAGGAAAGGTATGTCCCCAGGACCGAAAGCACCTCTTCTGCTCCTTCTACACTTTTTGGCCCCCCAAAGATAACTATTATCCTGACATTTAATGGTAAACACTTCTTATGTAATTTTTATAATTTTATCAACTAACAACATACACCTAAATTCTGTCAATTAATTTGCCTGTCTTTCAACATTACATAAATAGAAACATACAGTATATTGTTCTTATATATCCCCTTTGGAGTGTAAATTGTTCAACTATTAATTTAGCCTTATCTACACAGTTGAAGATCATATACCCTTTAGTGCATCACGACCTATTTACCGAGCAAATTTGCAGAGACATTTACAAAAATATTCACAGAATTATTCATGATAATCTGAAAACAGAAAAAAAAAAATCCTGAATTTTCATCAAGAGTAAAATTGGTAAATCTACTGGGGAATAGCCATACAAAACAAAACTAGTCAGAGGGCAAATACATGTTCGGAAACAGGAAAACTTATTTTTCTGAAGTGGTATGGTAGCTGTTTACATTTCTGATAATGGAATATAATTTTCAGATAAATCACAACACTAACAACGCTCAGTTTGTATTACTAATTTTATCCATTCTGGTGTGTATTTCTTCTTTACATCACATTAGAATTTTTGTTTGCATTTCCTTGGTTACTGAAGATACTGAGCATCTTTTCATGTATTCATTGGCTATTTGGATATCTTATGCAAAATGCCTGCTAAAGTATCAACACTTTTTTTTTTTTTTTGGTAAATTAGACTGTCTTTTCTCTACTAAATTTCTGATCATAAATGTTGTATAAAAGCATCTGTTCTATGGCTTGATTTTTGAATTAATGATTTCTCCTTTAAGCAGAGACATTAACTTAGTGAAGTACAGCACTTAATGCTTAGCCATTTTGCTGTTGGCTTGACGTTTTTTCTATCCAAGTTCACGAAGATGTTTCCCCCTTCCCCGTTATTTATTGCACAGAAGCCTAGCGCACCTTTCCCAGAGCCCCTGTACTTTCTCCTAAGGTACCCCGGCTGCAGGATCGCACTGCTGCTTCCTATCCTTGCGAAATTACCATGCTGGCTCAAGTCTGCTTGGAAGCCCTGAGCCTATCTATGGTGAGTGGCCCATCCACAGACATCCGATGGGTTGGAATGCCACACCATGGGTCTCAGGGTCTCATTTCCTTCATGGCCCAAGCAATGTGAAAGACACAACTTGAAAGTGCAGGGGAGTTGTCTTCTGTTGGAGGGAGTTTTGACCAATGTGAAAAAGGTGACACAAAGGAGCAAGAAGGTAAATTTCCACTCTCTTCTTTCTTCCTTTTTCCTCGCTCCATTCTAGAAGTCCTGGGTGTCAAGCAAACATGCCTGTCAAGTGACCTCCTGTGTCTCTCCAAGGCTCATTGCAATGTAGTGGCCAGGACAGTAACACATTGTATCACACTGTGTCCTTTATTGACTCACCTTTGTTTACTGAACCTCATCATCCTTGAGATCTCACCTTCCAAATAAACGTCGGCACTTTATTTCCTCAGGCTTTTAATTTTAGAGGGTTTGGGCTAAGACATATTACACCAGAAGTAGATCTAGGACGTAGATATCTGAATAGTGTTGGAGAGCCAGCTTGTCCACCTGTGTGAAAGTTGTAGGGGGCTGATCACTAGTGCAAAGTGAGAGAGCGGTAACCCTTGGAATGTAGTGGGTTTACAATGAAGATTGTACCTACGGTTAATTGGAATGAAGAGCAGGTAGATGACAAAGAATTGGAGGAAAAATACCTGTAACCTTTCACTGAAATGGAAACACTAGGATATTGCAAAAGGAAAACGACAAGTATGCTCTGATAGCCGGAAATCCTCTATGGAAGCTTAGAAGGAGAACCTTACCCTACTGTGGAGCAGACTTTGAAAGTCAAACCCAGCATCTAATTTTAAGGGTCTAACAGCTTCACTAGTTTTTTTTTTTTTTAACAGCTTCAAAGGCTAATTGCACAAACTTAATAGAACTCCTGTGTCAAAGTAAGTGCCCAGAAAAGGAGAGGGCATGGAGACATGTGGGCTAGCCAACCCAAGAATCTTGATCCTCCAGGTCTCCTTGAGTCTGCTTTGGATGGTAGAAGCAGACTATTTCAAGTCGAGACTAGCTTCTCATCTGGCAACCACATATTGATATGTGATTAAGTGCCTCGCAAGGTTGGTATTTGTAGTCCACTAGACCCATCTTCATCACCCCTAGTTGTCCCCAGTTATTTAATCACAGGTATGTCGCAGCGTATTTCGACTGAGGAGTTAGACGAGACTTGTTCTGGGAAGAAATAGTCTCGCTATAAGAGGATTGCAGGGTCTGACTAATATGTGTGTGTTGGAGTGGATCTTGAAGTTTGCAGACTGGAGACCAGGAATATAAGTCTGAGTAGAAAAAAAAAAAATCTTTGACATGGATCACTCATTTGCGATATAAGATTTGGTGTTTTGTCAAGAATGCCTGGAGTTGGACCTAATATTTTCTAGAATGGCTTCCTTAGACTCAGTGAAAGTGAGATGCCAGTCTTTTCAAGAGATCAACTCTTGCCTTTCTTTAGGCTAGCCTTCCTAAAATATTTTTTGTCTGAACTTGTTTAAATCCCTTTATTTTTGGTAGGCAGGGGTGGGAGTCGGAATCGACTCGACGGCAACAGGTTTTTTGGTTAGGTTAGGGGGTGGGAAATTAATTTGCTCTCCTTTACTTTTTCATCTAAAAAGGAATACTTAGTGTGTTTATTATGTGCCTTTTTATTGATATAATATATAAATTTTAAGCTGGAAAGATCTCTCTAATGATCGATTTAGCTATATTCTAACAAGCTTTGGTATCTGTTATTTTTATTATCATTCAGTTTAAAATATTTTCTCATTTTCATTACAATGTCTTCTTTGAGCCATAAATTATTTGAAAGTGTATTATTTTATTTGCAAACATTTTTGGTTTTCTTAGTTTTTTGTTATTGTTTTCTCTCTACATCTGGCACATTTATGTGTCTCTTCAGATTTTCTTCCTACCTTCTCCTGATGCTCGTTTGACCTTAGCCGCGGCCATAAGTGACTGATTACATTCAGACTGGAAATTCTTTGCTCGGGGCTCACCAGTCATGTGATCTGGGGAGTGTAGCCAGATGATTCAGAATTTCCCTTTCTTCTCACCATCTTTTGACCTGCATGAAATATTACAGTACGGGATGTGAGGCCTGGCAACCCAAGTGAGCAACGGAGGGGGTAGGTAATTTAACTCAAAGTGTGGGGGAGTTACGTCTCCAGGATATGAAACGTCACCTGTGGGAAAGAGCAAAGGTAGGGAGGCAGGCTGATGAAATTATTTCCTCCCTTCCTCACATGGGTTGCTTCGAGAACCCTTTAGAACTACCTCTTGTTATAGCGCAGATAAACTTGTTGAGAAATATGGTATATCTCTTTAGACCTTTTCGTAAACTAGTGGCTTGCATACCAACCCACTACCTTTATATTTTCCATTCATTTCTGCCTCACTCAGCTGTGAATTTAACTCCCATATATGGCATCAGTACTTTATCATTGCGTCGGCTCTGTTTTTTACGAAAAGCCAGCTTTTCAGAAACTTTACCGTTATTGCAAAAGGAGCCCTGGTGGCACAATGGTTAAACACTCTACTGCTAACGGAAAAGTCGGCAGTTCGAAACCACCAGAGGTTTCACTGGAGAAAAGACCTGGTGATCTGCTCCCCTAATGATTAAAAAAAAACAGCCTAAGAAATGCTGGGGAAGCTCTACTCTGTCATTTAGGGTCATTGGGTATCAGAATGGACTTGCCGGCACACAACAACAGCTTCGTTGCATTGTGGCCAGGGAACATTTAATTTGTATGATTTCAATTAATTAAAATTTTTAATCTGTAATATGTTCATTTATTTACATCCTTTATGTATGCTTTAAAATAATGTCATCCAGCACTTGTTAGAGTAGCTGTACTATTATTTCCATTAGGTTGGCTACTAGAATTTTTCAAACCTTCTGTATCAGACTTTTTTTTTGTCCACTTGTTTTGTCAATTACTGAGAGGGTTGGGCTAAATCTCCAACTCTCCACTGTGATAGTGAACATAACTGAAGTTTGATCAATTTTTGTTATGTATTTTAATGACTACGTTATTGGTGCATATAGTTTTCTCAGTTTTACATTTGTTACTTGTAAATGGAAATCTTTGTCATTATAAACTGTCCATATTAATCCCAATAATGTTCTCTACCTTGAAGTCTACTTTATGCCTCCCTGCCCGTTTTTTTCTGGTTAGTGTTTGCAAAGAATATATTTTTCCATTTTTCACTGTCAACCTTTCTATATGTATCTTTTGTGGAAAACATGTGGTTTTTTACTTTTGTTTTTATCCAGTTAGACAATTTTTTGTTTTAATTGGAGAGTATTTCTTCAGATATTACTTCTGCTCTTCTCTTTCCTTTCCATTCCTCTGGATAAACTATTTAACTACATGTAAGTGCTCTTGGCTCTATCGTCTAATTCTTTACCCTCTATTCTCTATTTTCAACTCTTTTATCTTTCTTTGATGATTCCTGGGTGTCTTTTTCTCAACTATTTTCCAGTTCACAAATGTTTTCTTCAGCCGTATTAGATCTGCTATTAAGTCACTTATTAAATTATTGATTTTAGTTATTATATTTTAAGCGGCATGTTCTCATTATTTTTTAATGGTATCCAGTTCTCTGCCAGATTTCAGTCTTGTTTATTTTCTTCTTGATCTTACTAAATATAATGACCTCACTATTTTTTAGTTTTTGTCTGATTATGTTATTAATAATAAGAACCCATATTCTACTGTTCCTATTATCTTTTGTTCCCAAACGTCCACTAAATTATTCTATCCATTTTGTCTTATCTTTATGTGTCTCATTATTTTTATTTTATGCTGGACATTGTATAAGTAGTATTGTTTGCAAAGCAAACCGAAGGATAATGTGATACCTTCCTCCAAAGAAGTTTTACATTTGCTTCTTTTTTTTTTAATTGATTTTTAAAATTTTTGTTATTGCTGTTGAGAGCATACACATAAAAAGTACATCAGTTCAACAGTTTTTACATGTACAGTTTGGTGAATTGATTATATTCTTTGAGTTGTACAACCATTCTCACCTTCCTTTTCTGAGTTCTTCCTCCCTTATTAACATAACTCACTGCCCCCTAAGGTTCCTTTCTAATCTTTCAAATTGCTGTTGTCAATTTGATCTCATACAGATAATTCTTAAAAGAGAATAACGCTCAAGGCAGACCTTTTTTTTTTACTAGTTAAGCTAAACTATTGCTTGGTTTTAAGAAGATTTCAGGGGATACTTTTGATTTAAGGCTTAAAGATTATCTCTGGGCAATAGTTTCAGGGGTTCATCCACCCTCCATGGCTCCAGAAGGTCTAGTGTCCAAGAGAATTTGAAATTCTGTTCTTCAGTTTTCCCTATTTCATCAAGATTCTTCTATGAAATCCTTGATCAAAATATTCAGTAATGGTATCCAGGTACCATCCAGTTCTGGTCTCATGGCAAAGGAGGTAGTTGTTCATGGGGGCAATTAGCCACACGTTCCATATCCTACTCCTATTCCTGACTCTCCTTCCTCTCTTGCTCCAGATGAATAGAGACCAGTTGTTATGTCTTGAATGGCTGCTTGCAAGCTTTTAAGACCTCAGGCACTACTCAATGAACTAGGAGGTAGACCAGAGGCACTAAACATGTTATTAGGCCAATTAACTGGGATGTCCCATGAAACCATGGTCCTAAACCTCCAAACCAAGGAACCAAGTGCCTCGAGGTGTTTGACTGTATATAAGCAGTCCCGGCAGCTACTTTTTTTTTTTTTTTTTTTTTTGCTGTTGTTATAAATATATCTATCACACAACTTTTGTCAATTCAACTTTTTACAGTGTACAGTTTATTGACAGCCATTACTAGAATCAGCGGTGCAATCCTACCCTTAATCAGTGTGATTTTTCCATCACCATTAACCCCACTGCCTCCCACCCCTGGTGACCACTAATACTCGTTGGTCTCTATCCGTTTGCTTTTTCTTGCCTTTTTATAAACATGAAGTCATGCAATATTTGCCCTTTTTTGATTTCCTTCTTTTTTTGTTGTTGTTGTGCTGACATCCCCAGTATTGTGCACTGTCTTACCCTTCACCAGAGTTACTGCTTATCTACTACCTAGCTAGTGTTCTTTTCTTCCCACCCCTCCCCACTCTCGTAACCACCAAAGGTTATTTTTATCTATAAGTAAACTTTTTCTTGGGTTTTTATAATAGTAGTCTCATACAGTACTTGTCCTTTTGTGATTGACTTATTTTACTCAGTGTAATGCCCTCCAGCTTCATCCATGTTGTGAGACGTTTTGTAGATTCATCATTGTTCTTTTTCATTGCATAGTGTTCCATTGGTGTATGTACCGTAGTTTGTTTATCCGTTTATGTGTTGATGGGCACTTAGGTTGTTTCCATGTTCTTGCTACTGTGAATAACGCTTACATTTGCTTCTGCCAAACCTTTAGAAGCACAGTCTATTGGAGATCTAATCAATTCAGCTTCAAAGATTGAGATATTTTAATATTGAACTGTAATCCCTGGGAATATATTTTCCTTTCCAGGTCTGTTTTCTTCCTAGAATGAAGCAGTTTGGGGCTCTATTTTGAACTGAAGAAAGTTCTTTTTTGACTGCAGGTTCTAGTACTTGTATCTCTCTGCCTTTGATGTTTTCAGAAGTGGCACTCCACCTTGTAGTTTTCTTCTTAGGAACCGGCAAAAACTCCACAGTAAAAATTGCCTCGAATGCTGGATTTGTCATTTGGACTCTGTTCTCTCCCAGATTCTAGATTTGTAACTCTTCCCTATTCTGTTAGCTTTGGTGCCTTCCAGCAGATTTTTTAAAATATTCTTTTTTCAGCCATTCTAGTTTCCCTCAATAGGGGGAGTGGTTGAAGTTAACTAGCTTGGAATTATAGGGATTGGAAGTCTTGAGTCATACTGACTTTTCTTCTAGAACCAGGACCCATGCTACTCATCTTTGTATCCCTGGTGTAGAAAAGAGTTTTATAAAGGAGGACTTCATAAAATATTTATTGAACCGAATAAAACCTTGAAAAATTTAAAAGACTCAAAGAGAAATGTGTAAATCAATGAATTGACGCCTTCACCTTAGTTTCACTTCATGATTTTCATATTAAGTCACATTGAACTCAGACAGTTATAAAATAGACAAAAGACATAGGATTGATTTAAAATAGTCTCGTAAAAGATTCCCTAGCAAATTGTACATCAAAAGAAATATAAAATAGCTTATTAGGATTTGGAAAATGCTTAATGCCAAACCATTAAAAAAGAAAATAAAATTTTAATAAGGTGAAATAAAAAAGCTAGAAACAATACACTTTGTGATACGGATCAAGTGGTGTGTTTAGTGTTTCCATTGATTATATATTTGGGGGATGGCAGTTATGTTGATAGATAAAAACGAGTTTCCATTTATTATAACATGATATGTATTTGCTAATAACCTCGGTTAAGGAGTGAAGAGAAACTCTGCATTACAAGTGTAATTTAACAGAAGGCACATTTTCTGAAAGTCAAATTTAAGCTGCAGATGCGTTAGCACCGATGTAACTTTGGCATCAAGTGTCAATAAAGCATTTATGGAATGTACATTTGTTGTTGACCAAAAGAACACAGCCAGATTTCACAGGTGTCACTTCCATTTGGCACCTGAACAAACAATTACCAGGGGCCTGAAGGCTCACGGCAGCCTCTCTCTGGCTTTAGATGCTAAAATGGCATTATTGCATCATTGGATCTAGATGCCCTGTTATGACCCTAAAATTAGCCTCCAGGCAGACTTTATGTTTTGTGCATTAAAAAGTGAGTTATTCAAAAATGATCCAAGCAGGTTGGCAGAATGTAATTCTCAAAGAACAATCAGTTGAACAAAAAGGAAATGAGAAAATATGCACCAATTTTTCATTCCATTTTTCCTAATCTCTTTATTCTCCTTCTTGCTATAAGGCTAACAGGATACTGACAAACTTGTCAAGTTAATTTATTTGTGTGACAATTTACACTAATGAGATGTATATATTAGCATGGGAGCATATGTAAAACTACGTGAAACATGTGACTAATGGGCATCACCTACTTGTAATACAAATATAAGTACCATTCTCTACCTTTTGTAGTTTCTAATAATTCATCAACAATTAATTGCAAAATGGTACTAGGAAATTTGTTCAAAGGCAGACTTGTGGTTCAGAGTCCAGTAGGCTGAATAAATGATTAAAAACACAATGATGCTGCTACATAGTGATAAACATGAACTCCTGTGAAAACAAAGGAAAACACATTTCTAAATGGTGGAGAAGTCTGCCACGAGGTCACTGCTGTGAAAAATAACTTAGGGGCTTTTATGTAACCCTGTAACCAAACTGCACCGTTTTTGGAACCTGGCTCCAGAAAAAGCTGAGACAAACACGGATTCATTGTCAGGGATATGCCTCGGCTGGCAACCACGGGTCACAAAAAAACCTGGCAACCAAGTGTGTGTGTTGCAGGGCAGTTTTGAAACGTGACATAGAGGGATGCATTCTTAATAGCCAGTACGTTTTTATTAGGCTATTATCACTGTGAATTTTGGCTTAGTCCTGTTGAAGGACTTTGCTGTAAACTCTGAATACAAAGCAATCCTACAACACGCCGTTTAGGGACTCTCCCAAATTGTGGGCTTCTGCAAATGGCTCCACTATGCAGTATAAGTAGCTGTGCTCTAAGTAGCTATTCAGGTTGTGGAGTGAAGACTGTGTTTAAAATCATGTATTGCTTTCATATATGGATTAATTTTAGGGAGTCAAATCTTTGACTCGTGACTGATGGCACTAGTGAAAACCACTCTTTTAATAATTCCACAAGCTATTTTTGTTTTGGATTAGAGAGTAATCACACTATGGGATAAAGCACTGCGGCAGCAATGGTCACTTGTTAGGCACCATTGAGCCAGTTCCAACTCACAGTGACCCTATACACAACGGAAAAAAGTCACTCTGCATCATTCTCACAATCGTTGCTGCACTTGAGCCCATAGTTGCAGTCACTGTGGTCTCTTGGATGGGGTTAAAAAGATTGCTTTGGGGCTCGTAGGAGCACAGGAGACTAGGATAGACATGACAGTATAGAAGTTCCAAGGGAGAGGGGTAAAAATTGAGCACATTTGTAAGGGAGTGACGACATCCAGGTGATGGAAGGGAGGGGTTAACTTCATCCACTTGGGCGAGGACTAACGTATCCTTTCTGGCAGTTATCTCTTTTTTCTCTAAGAGAGTACTAAAAGAGTTTGAAATATGAGTCCCAAGACCCAGGGATGGTAACATAAAGCTTTAAATGCATGAATTATTCAGATCATTGGGTGAAGACTGTGTTTAAAGTCATCTGTTGATTTTATATATTATAATAAATATGATATATATGTGGAATATATTGTACTTAACATACCTAGATTTATCTCTGTTCTGTTTTTTATTTCCAGCTAAGCCTGTGGGTGATGCCGACATTATCATTCATCTGGTGCCAGCCTTTATTATGGAAATCATGCCTAAGGATTATTGAAACCATCCCAAATGCGTTTCTGTGCTGTTGTATAATACCGCTCAGGAACTGAATTTGGCGTCAAAAAAATCGCAACGGCGATGGAAGGCAAAAAGGAAAAGTAAATTTAGTGCTTCCCTTAGATCTTATATTTAGCCATTATCTTGGTGATCTGGTTAATAACCATTCACATAAAGGTTTCTTCCTGTACTAATCCATGATTGATATAGTCAACAAAGTCAGTAACAAATAATTGCATACACACCTTGAATGAAAGTGAATTTTTCTTCCCGTTGAGCTATGAATACTAAGCATTGATAATAAGCCACACCTGAAGTTCACGTTCATCCATTAGCCCAATATTAATCGTTACTGGAACACAGCCACGGGCCAACAAGTTTAGAAGCATCAGCAGAATATCAATCTTAACCCTTAAAATTGAAAACAAATGACAAAATAGGCTAATTTTAGCCTGAGAATTAAAAAAAAAGGAAAGTATTAGTTGACTTGATGTTACACGCATTTAGTTTTAAGTTACTTCTTGTCATCTATCTTAACAAGAATATAAAATAATATAGGATAAACATAAAAGAGAACTCAGATTGCAGAAGACTTTTTAGTAGTTTTAATTATTAGGGTATGTCTTATGTCAATTGATTAAATAAGCAAGATAGCAAGCAGAGAGGGGGGAAGATTGATACCAAGCACATGAAGATTGCCCAGAAGTAGAAGCTCAGAAGAGACAAGGACCTTCCTCAAGAGCCAACAGAGACAGAAAGTCTACCTCTAGAGCCAGCACCCTGCATTTGGACTTCTATCCTCCCAAGCTGTGAGAAAATAAATTTGTTTGTTAAAGCCATCCACTTGTGATATTTCTTTTATAGCAGCACTAGATAACTTAAACAGAATTTCGTACCAAATAGTAGGGGTGCTGCTCTAACGGATATCTACAATGTGGAAGTGGTTTTGGAATCGGGTAATGGTAGATGCTGGAAGAGTTTTAAGGCACCTAATAGCGAAAGACCAGATACCCTTGAAGAGACTGTTGGTAGAATTATGGACATCAAAGGCAATTCTGGTGAGGGCTCAGAAGGAAGTGAGGAGAGCTATAGAGAATACATATGGCGCCAGCAATAGAATGTTGCTAAAAATGTGGATGTTAAATATGCTACTGGTAGGGCTTTAAAAGAAAATGATGAATATGTGATTGAACAGTGGCAGAAGGTCAATGAGTTTTATGCAGTGGCAAAGAGCTTGTTCAGATGTTTGGCCGAAGGTAGAACTTGTAAGTGATGAACTTGGATATCTGGCTGAGGAGATTCCTAAACAGGATCATAAAGGGACTGCATGGTTTGTCCTTGCCAATGATAGTAAAATTTGAGAGGAAAGATACAAATTTAAAAATGAATTGTACACAATGAAAATGGAACTGCTGTTCAGACTAAAGACAGGTGTCCTAGAATGTTCACCAAGGAAGTGACTACACAAACTTTTTTTAAAGAAATGAAGCCTGTGACTGCTGGATCTAACCAACTACCACAGCAAAAAAATCTATGGGCTTAGACTGAAAGGGACAGAGAAAGAACAAAAGGAGAGAATGCTGTTGGAATTCTATAGGCAGGAAACGGGCCAAAGAAGCTACATCTGTTGTCCTTCAAGAAAAGAAAAGGACCATCCCTGGAACAGCTTGGAGATTAGCAGAATGGTTGGAAGGAGAACAGGAAGCAGGGCTGCCTTGATTTCAGAGGGTGGAACCACAGCCTACTAGGTTTCAGTGGGTGAGGCCATGGCCTCCTAGGCTTCAAAGAGACAGATCTTCACCAACTCCATTCTGGAGTGTGGGGCTGCCGTTCATGAGTGCCAGGGGCTGTAGCCACTGCCCAAAACTGGGTGGGGGGGAGCGGGGAGCAGGGCTTCCATACCCAAGGGGCAGAAGAGGACCTACTGGGACCGAGGGGGTGGGGTTTGCACTCAGATGGACTAAGAGAATGGGTCTGCCCAAAGCTGAGGGAGCAGAGCTGCTATCCCAGTGGGCCCGGAAGTCAAAGCTGAAGCCCAAGGCCGAGCAGCCTCCACCCAGAATTCAGAAGACATGACTCACACCCAGCACCTGGAGGGCAGGGCCATTGTCCAGATGGTCCCAAAGAACAGAGGATTATTTTCAAGCCTTGAGAGCTAATGTAAATTGTTTTGCTGGGTTTCGGACTTGCTTGTTCCTGTTGGAGCCCTGGTGGTGCAGTTGTTAAGAGCTCGGCTGCTAAACAAAATGTTGGCAGTTTGAATCCACCAGTCACTCCTTGGAAACCCTAAGGGGAAGTTCTCCTTTATCCTATAGGGTTGCTATGAGTCAGAACTGACTAAATAGCAATGGGTTTGGTTTTTGGATTTTTGGTGGTGTTGCAACCCCTTCTTTCCCTCCAGTTTCTCCCATTTGTGATGGAAATGTCTACCTATGCCTGTTTCACCATTGTACTTTGGAAACAAATAATTTGTAGCCTGGATTTCACGGGTTCACAGATGAAAAGGCACGTTGCCCCAGGATGGAATGTGCTTGAAGTCTCATCCGTATGTGGTTGAGATGATTCAGAAGGTGAGATTTTTGGGCTTGGAGTTGACTGAAGGCTTTTGCTGTGATACGAAGGGGGAGTCGGAGTCGACTTGACGGCAGTGGGTTTCCTTGGTTTTATGGTGCGGGCGAATGTGTTTTGCATGTGGCAAGGACATGAATTTGGGTGGCCAAAGGGTGGAATATTATGGATTGAATTGTGTTCCCCAAAAAATATGTGTTGTAAATTCTAGCCTCTATGCCTGTGGTTATAATCTTATCTGGGAAAGTGTTGTTTTTGTTACGTGAATGCGGCAGGATTAGTGTAGGGTGTGTCTGAAATCAGTCTCTTTTGAGCTATGAAATAGATTAAACAAGCAAGCCAGAGAAGCAGAAATGGGAGAAGAGAGATACCAGGTCACATGAAGATTGGCCAGGAGCAGAAACTCAGAGATGAGGACCTTCCACTAGAGCAGAAAGAGAGAGAAAGCTTTCCCCTAGAGCTGGCACCCTGAATTTAGACTTCTAGCTTCCTAAACTGTGAGAAAATAAACTTCTGTTTGTTAAAGCTACCCATTTTTGGTATTTCCGTTATAGTAGCACTAGATAACTAAGATACACACACACGCACACACGCACACACACACACATATATATACCTATTCAATCTGTATGCTGAGCAAATAATCCAAGAAGCTGGACTATATGAAGAAGAACGGGGCATCAGGATTGGAGGAAGACTCATTAACAACCTGTGTTATACAGATGACACAACCTTGCTTGCCGAAAGTGAAGAGGACTTGAAGCACTTACTGATGATCAAAGACCACAGCCTTCAGTGTGGCTTACACGTCAATATAAAGAAAACAAAAATCCTTACAACTGGACCAATAAGCTACACCACGATAAATGAAGAAAAGATTGAAATTGTTATTTCATTTTACTTGGATCCACAATCAACACCCATGGAAGCAGCAGTCAAGAAATCAAAAGCTGCGTTGCACTGGGCAAATCTACTGCAAAGGACCTCTCTAAAGTGTTGAAAAGCACAGATATCAATCACCTTGAAGACTAAGGTACTCCTGACCCAAGCCATGATGTTTTCCACCACCTCATATGGATATGAAAGCTGGACAATGGGTAAGGAAGAACGAAGAAAAATTGGCACCTTTGAATTGTGGTATTGGCAAAGAATATTGAATATACCATGGACTGCCAAAAGAACAAACAAATCTGTCTTGGAAGAAGTACTACCAAAATGCTTCTTAGAAACAAGGATGGCGAGATTGCGTCTTACATACTTTGGACATGTTATCAGGAGGGATGGGTCCCTGGAGAAGGACATCATGCTTGGTAAATTACAGGGTCAACAGAGAAAAGGGAGACCCTCAATGAGATGGGGATTGACACAGTGGCTACAACAATGGGCTCAAGCATAACAAAGATTGTGAGCATTGCAGAGGACTGGGCAGTGTTTCGTTCTGTGGTACACAGGGTCGCTATGAGTTGGAACCGACTGGATTGTACCTAACAATGATGACAACAAATATATATATTTCTGTATATCAAAATGAAATATAAATATACAGGTATATATTGTTGTTGTTGGTTCTCTCTAGTCAGCTCTGACTGACGGTGGCCCCAGGTGTGTCAGAGTCGAACTGCTCCACAGCATTTTCAAGGCTGTGACCTCTCAGAAGCAGACCATCAGGACTTTCTTCCAAGGCTCCTCTAGGTGGATTCAAACTGCCAACCTTTAGGTTGGTAGTTCAGTGCTTAACAATTTGCATTTGCTGTTGGCACATATTAGTCTAAAGATTCTATGATTATAATTGAAATACTAATTTAATTTAACCTGGTCATCACCATAAATTATGTTTTACATGGTTAACAATTTTACCTTATAATTTCATTTAAATTTGAAAGTAAAAAAGATTATTGATGGTAAAAGTCATTTTTCATGTATGCATCAAAATACCTAACACTTGTTCAGTCCATTAGATTAGTCAAAAGGGAGATTGTTATCCCTTGATTGCTCTGTTTTACTCTTTCTCTCTGTGTTTATGTTTTTATTCTAACTGTTGAGCTCAGGAAGGTGTTTTCATAGGCTTAAAGCGGATGAACCCAAATCTTTATACTACAGCCCTCAAGGTTGAGAATAGCTCAATTGAGGCTCAGTCTTAGAGCATCGGGAGTGATTTCTGTAAGGCAGAAAGCAGAGAGGCTTCCCTATCTGTGGCATCAGACTGGCAGTCTGCAGGCAGCACAGAGAGGAAATGAGTTTCTTGTAAAATGCAGCTGGACAGGCAATGGAAATGTCTACAAGCAGCCTTGTTAGAACCGTGCTCTCGGAGCTAGGTCAAGACTACAGAAAAAAAAAAAGAAAAGTAATGTCTGTGAACTACTTTTGAAAAGCAGTATAAAAATAAAAGGTGCTTGAAGGGAGCCAGAAATTAATTGACTCCATAGAACATAATTGCATGCCCAATCTGAATTCATTTTTGGTTATTTAACTAGTTTTGACAAGATGATTTAAAGAAGAGATTCACAGTCTATGAGGAGGAGCACTGAACAGTAAGTCACACGATTCAGGTTCTGACTCCCACAGCACCGTGTCTGAGCCAGGCAGTCTGGGCAAATTACTTCAAACCTATGGCCTCAGTATCCTCACTTGTGAAATCAGAGGTCAAACATATTATCGTTTATTAATTTCTTTCAGATGTGGCCTTGGATATCAGCTCTCCAAATCTTTCTTTGTTCCTGTAGTCTAATTTGCTCATGGGCCAGCTATGTGACCACTGTAATTATATTTCTCCGTTATACAATCAAAGCTATTTGTAAATTTTTTTAAAAATGCACATTCCTAGGTAGCAAGGAATGTTTACCGAAGTTTTATAAATTACCAACTTGAAAAGGATGAGATAATAAGAATGTCGGTGACCATGGAAGACTGTTGGTAAAATGTTAGGGATTTTGGAGTCTCCCTGGCACCATGTACATGCCTCCCTATTCTCCATGAATATACAGATTTGCAAATTACATACTCAATTGCACTGCTTTGCATTCTTGTAAAGGAGTCTGGATGGTGCAAGTGGTTTTTGATTGACTGCTAACCTAAAAGTTGGTGGTTCAAACCCACCCAGTAGAGGAAGACCTGTCAGACTGCTTCTATAAAGATTACAGCCAAGAGAACCTTATGGAGTGGCTTAGCCCTGTAACATATAGGGTTGCCACGAATCGGTTCATGATTCGATGGCAGCTAACAAAACACGATATTCTTGTAAAATGAATCTGAAGAAACCAAATCAAGCAGCATACTAATTTACTTATTAAAAAAAAAAGGGTTTCTATGGAATTACTATAACCAAATTCATACAAAATTCATAACATTTAAGACTTTAAGTTTAGACTATCCTTCAAAATAATATCTCATTATATTTCAGAAATAAATTTATTTTTATACTGCATAAAAGATGCTACTGAATGTTTTCCATTAAAATAAATAAATAAAACACCAAACCTGTTGCCACTGAGTTGATTCCAACCCATACAACCCTGGAGAACAGAGTGGAACTGCCCCATAGGGTTTCCAAGGCTGTAATCTTTACAAAGCAATCTGCCATGTCTTTCTCCCATGGAGCAGCTGTTTGGTTCGAACCTACAGCATTTCAGTTAGCTGCTGAGCGCTTACCCACTGTGCCACTGAGGCTGCTTAATGTTTTCCATAAATATATGGAAACATAAAATTTACATACTATATATGGACACAAATATGAGTACAATATAAGCAATTTTTTGAGCTCAACTGTATGTCGAACCTGTTCTAAATGTTTTGTTTATATTATGCTAGTAAATAGACATGAAACCAAATCATACTAAAATTAGTGTTTAAAGGAAAATGATGAAATACCTAGCTTCTGCTTATTTTCCATTGCTCATTATTTTAATCAAATGAAAATATCAACCGTTATAAGTAGTGATTTATATTTTTTATTATTTAAAAATGGGCCTGAGTTTTCTTCCTCGAGATCAAGCTATCAGACTTAATTTTAGAAACGTGATCCAGCAGCAACAGAAATTCCTGTTTTCTACATATCTACCTGATAATTGCGTCAGTCTCAGAAATAGCTCTGCACCCTAGATGGGGAGAAAAGGAAATTGATTCCTGTTGTCACGTAATAAACAGCTAAGGGCTTTCAGGGATGTCATCTGAAGTAATTTTTAAAAATGTCACTTGGTGAGAGTTTGGAAATAAGGCTATAATTACGGTGACGGTGTCAAGAAAAGGAGCATTAAGCTGTCAAGTAATAACAGCGAGGTAGGTATTGTTACGGATTTCAACAATGTTGTATGTTCCAGCAGCAGGTTATTGAGTCAGGCACTGGTTTAAGATAAGGCATGTTGTGGGGTTAAACCCAGCAATGGAGATACGAGCATGACACAAAAGGGGGCATAGGAGTGTTCTTTCATGGAACTCCACTGACTTCAGGACTTTTAAAAACAAATTTGTACTCATATTGGATGACGTTTTCTATATACTCTATTCGTGCCACTAAGGTAATTTCCATGTCAACATACCATTATATCAGGAGAGAAACCATTGCCGGATTCCTTGGAGAGCTAAAATGAACTCAGTTAAAGTAAAATTAAAAGGATGCTATTCTTCTTGATACCTATATATTTGGGGGTAAGCTTTCCTCCCACAAACACAATGAAGAATTGTGTTTACAATTCTGCACTTGAAACCATAGTCTCATACTGATCTGCTGCTAAATATATTTACGTTAATGTTAGCATTTGTGGGAAAATGACAACGTCATAAAAATGCAAAATTCACAGGTTATGTCATTGTTAATATAAAAAAGGCTATAAGCAGAATTTTTAAATGTTCATGACAGAGAAAATACTTAATGAAATCTGAAAATGGGGATATATTGGAAAGCATATTCTGTGGCCATATTTTTATGATTAGGTTTGTAAACAAAAGAGTTTCAAACTGGAGGCACTCGTGTCAGACATAAGAATGGCGGGGCCAACAGGCATCCTAGGAGTAGAAGACGTAAGCCATTTGTTTGTGGGCAGAATGTGTCGAGATGTAAACACTTTGTTCCAGAGAAAAACATGTTCATGACTGTGATCACGTATATGCAAACTGGCTGGCGCATCTCACCTACGTGGTAACTCACTCCCGTCTAGCCAAGTGGCTGACCTTTACATTTCAAGGGACTTCAAGCTCAAACAACCTTATCTATCATCAATCATTAACCCCCTATCTTTCCTTTGTTCTTGATGCACATAGGCCCCTCTCTCTGCTTGTAACTTCTCCAGAGTGCCTTATATAGAGCTGCCCAGCTTGAGCTCTGTTATCCCTCAATAAAACTCTTTTGCTTTCACTCCTAACAGAAGGTGGAATTTTCTTCATTTACAGTTTCAAGTTTTACAATTGTCAAAACTTCATCAAATATTAGGGAATTGTCTCTAATAATTGAATTTGACAACTTAAAGCTCAACTGTAATTCATTAAGAAGTTATTATTTTCATAAATCTGGTTTGGAAAAACAAAACTGTCTAGCAGAAAGGATAGGGTAATTTAAAAAATATTTATGAGTAGAGGAATTTTTAAGTTATTATAGTTAGAAACAGATATTTGAAATATAATTTGTTTCAAATTATGGGCATGAAATTTGGAAGGGGAAAAAATACTTGTTTCTTATAGATTTGTATATTAAGAATGCTTTTTTAATAAGATTTACAGTCAAAAAAGATTTACAAGATAACAGTCAAAGTTTTCACTTTGAAAAGATAATCAAACATCAGATAATTGAAAGATTCAATATAAGGCACATCAAATACCCTTCCCCTTTTTTTGAGCCCATGACTTTAAACTTTACTTCTTTTCAATAAAGGTTTATTGAATTTCTACTCTGTTTCCAACTCATGTTGTGATGAGGGTTCAAAGATAAATAATAAATAGTCTTTGAACTTAGATACCTCCTAATCTCATGTGGGAGACAAACGCCTAACCAAACCTGTTGTTGTCCAGTCGATTTCGACTCCTAGGAACGCGATAGGACACAGTAGAACTGCCCCATAGGGTTTCCAAGGCTGTAATCTTTACAGAAGCAGACTGCCACATCTTTCTCCTGCAGAGCTGCTAGTGGGTTTGAACCTCCGACCTTTTGGTTGGCAGCCATGTGCTTAACCACTGCGCCAGTAGGTGTGGGAGGAAGGTTCCTAAATATTAGGTTAAGTGCAAAAACAGAGGCCTGCAGAGGACAGCCTGGGCTGAGTGGAGCGAGGGCTCCGGGGATGGGGGTGGGGGTTTGCAACAGGCATAGAAGGATATTTAATCTGTACCCACAAAAACTTGCTGAGTGGAAGAAGGAATATGTATAAGGGCCTAACCAAAAAACTGAACCCACCGCTGTTGAGTCAATTCAGACTCATAGCGACCCTATAGGACAAAGTAGAGCTGCCCCATAGAGTTTCCAAGGAGCGCCTGGTGGATTCGAACTGCCAACCTTTTGGTTAGCAGCCACAGCTTTTAACCAGCATGCCACCAGGGTTTCCATATAATGGCCTATGTGCTCCAGATTGTCAAACAAAGTGGTGCTTTTTATTCTTCTCTTTGCTCATGACTTTTCTTGTCTGAAGTGTTCTGACTGCCCTTTCTGCCTGACAGACTGCTACTTATGAATTAACTCCCAATTGAAATTTACCTTCTCTGTGGCACCTTCCCGATTCCCTTGCCCTCCGGTGGAATTAATTGTTCTTTTCTCTGAGTTGTCTTTGCACTTTGTTGATCCTCGTATTTGTTATCTGTGTCTGTCCATCCAGCTCCATTGTGATTTCCTTAAGGTCCAGGATCATACGTGATGCATCTTGGATTCCATAACTGTGAGCATAGTAAGGGCACATTCCCTCAGCATTTGCTGAATTTGTGAATCTCTGATGATGAAGAAGACTACGAAGACTGCACCTGGCCCATCTCCTCAATGATTGCCTGCAAATATTGGTGATGAAGAAGAATTCCGGAGTGTCTGTGGATAGTCTCCTGTGTGCAGAATAAAAAAGAAAAAAAAGCGCAGAGTGATATCACATTACTTAATAATATATTGAACAATGTTACAAGACCCACTACCTGACTGTCAGTGAATTTACCTCATACCTTTCTTACGCTTCCTAGGCTTAGGAAAAAAAAATGGTATTATATTCTTTAGGAAAACAAGTATTAAACACGTGGATATAAATCTAATGCATTATTCTTTCATGTGGTCTGAAGTTATTTTATGCCATGATGTATCTGTCCACCGACTCTAGTAAAATAAAACAAACTAAAGCAACAACAACCACATAACACAAGAAACAGAGAGGGCATGAACGGACACTTTGGCCTAGGCGAGATATAAGGTTTTATACACTGTTTTGATGAAAAAATAAACTACTTACAGGTAAAATTAAGAACTGCTGAAAATAGGTACGATTAACCTATTTACACTAAAATCCTACAAAACAGCCATTTTTGCATGTGCCAGAATTGTGTACCAGGATAATAATAACAAAACATCAAAATTTAGCATATTTTAATAGGACATAAATGAACATATATGTAAATCATGCATTTGCATATTTTAAGAATTTCCTAGAAATGCAGAAAGTAATTTGTTAACTCCTGATTTTTTTCCTTAGAAGCTTAGGTGATTCGGGTCGTGCGGAAATGCATGTTACAGGATTTTTACAGATGGTGCAGGATTCATTTTGTTTTTACGTTTTGTCCTTGGGGAGACTTGTGTACTTCTCTTTCTATATATGATGTAGTCAGCTCAGACGCTCTTACATGGCACCAGTAAGTCACATATTCACGTCCCTAATGCTTTATATATATATATATTTTTTTAATGCTTTATATTAGTATAGCTTGGAAATGTTTACAAGCGGCTTTTTAAAAAAAGTGTGTTAATAGGATCAACCTTAAAAAGAGATTGTGAATCTTTGTGTTTAACTTGGTACTCAATGTTACTGCTCAATTTCTCAGCAGATGGCTGAAATTTCTCTCTAGTCTTCAAATATCTGCCCTCTAAAACTCACCAGCACAGAAAAGATTATGTAGGTATTAAAAGATTTGTTAGCTATGTTAAAAAGGTCTATTTCTCTTCTTTACTACATTTATCAGACTTTTTAATAGTTTATAGCTTCAGTAGCTCTGTGACCTATACCTTTTTCTTTTTGCCCCTATAATTATGGGGTGCCATTGTGACACCATTACATAGAGAAACTATGACAAGGACTGGACCAAGAAGGTCATCTCTGTGTCCCGTGGTAAACTTCTTTTGCTACATCAGTTCTAGTTTAATTCTGTTGCAATAAATCTATTAGTAAACCACTCTGAGAATTAATAGGTTGCATATTACATTAAGAGACAGAGTTCTTCAGTTTACGTCTAGTGTATTCATGTGCAACTGCTTTTCAGAAGGTTTTGAAAAATGAGAAGTACTGCTAAAGTCTTATTAATTTTTTTTTCTTGAAAATCATTAGAATTCAGCATAATGGTTATTATTTTTTTCCTGTGCTTTGTTAAGCATAAAAGAATTTATATCCTGGGACATTCATTTTTCTCTTTAAAAAGGATGTGAAATGTAATCTGGAATTTAATTAAAATGGGAGAATCTAATTAATTTTACTTCTTCGGTTATGAAAAACAAACTACTTTCGTTAAAAAACATAGCTTATCTATATAACTCAGGAAAGTAGAAATATATGGTCAGTCTTACTTCTACAATGCCCTCAATACTTTTACGATTAGCTAGCATACTATGACGCATCGGGGTCATAATTCACACCAAGCCATGCCTTCTGAATCAGTGGAGAATGTTAGACTTGTGAAGTACTTCCTAGCTAAAGTATCCTCACCGTTGCTACTGCCACAACGCACTCATTTTTAGCTTAGTGTCATTCAAAGATTTTTATATCATTCATTCTCCCTACTGAAGCCAAAACAGACAATTAGAAGTGAAAATTAAATCAAATATTAATCCAATTTAAAACTTTATAATTACTCCCGATTGTTATTAACATAACATCCAACTCCTTATCATGAAAATCAAAAAAACCAAACCAAACACATTGCTGCTGAGGCGATTCCCACCTGAAGTACAGACCACACACAATCTGTTTCCTGCTAAGGTTTTGACTTATCTTATGCCTTCCTAGGATGACCACGCCCTTTGGATTACTTGTATTTCAGTATGAATGCTACTTCTTCTGATAGACTTCCTGATAACTCATTCTACACTGACCTTCGTGTCTCTAGATATATTTCAATAGAACTTATTACTGTTATATTTTTGTTTGATTATTGTCCCTTTTTCTTTAAATGTATTCATTCCGAAAGCAGGGACATTTGTACTGATTGATACTGTATCCTTGGTGCTTGGTGTATTGCTTCTCATACAGTAGGTTCTTGGTTGATGTTTCTATTGAATTAATGAATAATTAACTTCAAGATAATTCTTATACTTACCTTTAATTGCACCTCCTCACCAGTCTCCTCAAGCTTTTCCCACCTCCACACCAACTTTTGCGTTTTTTATTTTAGTACAAAACCTTGTTATTGCTTCATCGAGAAAATTGACGCCATCAGATCTGACCTCTTTTGTTTTCCCTGTCCCCTTCTGTCTTAGTTATCTAATGCTGCTATAACGGAAATACCACAAGCATATGGCTTTGACAAAGAGAACTTCATTCTCTCACAGCCTAGGAGGCTAGAAGACCAAATTCAGGGTGTCAGCACCAGGGGAAGGCTTACTCTCTCTGTTGGCCCTGGAGGAAGTTCCTTGTCATCAATCTTGCCTTGGTCAAGGAGCTTCTCAGCACAGGAACCCGAGGTCCAAAGGACTGCACTCTTCTACTATCTCTTGTTTCTTGGTAGTATGAGGTCCCCAGGTCTCTGCTCGCTTCTCTCTTTTATATCTCAAAAGAGATGGATTTAAGACACAAGCTAATCATGTAGATTGAGTTCTGCCTCTTTAACATAACTGGCACTAATGCCTACTTCATTAACATTGTAGAGATAGAATTTACAACACATAGCAAAATCACATCAGATCATTTGTGTGGTGGACAATCACACAATGCTGGGAATCATGGCCTAGCCAAGTTGACATATATTTTTAGGGGACACAATTCAATCCATGACACCTTTCCCATAAATGGGCCTATTTACCTCTTTTGCTCCAAAGTATTCCTTTGACCAGTTTCTATTCCAGATCTTTCAACAACTCTTCCACTGGCCGTCATATTATTTCCTCTTGTGTTTGTGTATGCGGCATTTTCTCCCTTTTCATTGCTTAATTGCCCAAATCTATTGTCTCCATCTCAATTTAATAACATGTTCATGGCTTTTCCTATAAGAATCAGAATCCTCTCTCCTACTGCATCTCTCTCCCCCATCAAATCTCTCTTTTTCCTCTTCCCATATAAACATTCTAGATACCATACCAGTTTATTCATTTGTTTCTGTCTTCCATTTCCTGTTGATTTCCTTAACCTCTGAGGAAACTGTTTTCTCTAAAAACTCTTTTCTCAGCAATGTCATCAATTGTATGTCATTTGCTAAATTCTAAACATGTTTCTTATAGCTTGTCTTATTGAACATTTTTCGTGCAAATGCAACTCTTAATAATTCCATTATTCTTATTATTCTACGACTTATATTTCTATCATGTTTTGAACTTTTTAGTTCTCTTTGTTCTTCTTTGACTACTAAAAAGCAAACTTGTCACTTTAAGGGCTAAGACGGCTTGATCCAAGCCATGGTTTTTTCAATCGGCTCATTGCACATGAAAGCTGGACAACGAATAAGGAAGACCAGAGAAGAGTTGATGCCTTTGAATTATGGTGATGGTGAAGAATATTGAATACACAGTGGACTGTCGAAAGAACGAACAAATCTGTCTTGGAAGAAGTACAGCCAGAGTGCCCCTTGAAAGCGAGGGGATGAGACTTTGTGTCACACACTGTGGACATGTTATCAAAAGGGACCAGTCCCTGCAGAAGAACACCATGGTTGGTAAGGTAGGGGTCAGTGAAAAAGAGGAAGACCCTTGACAAGATGGGTTGACACAGTGGCTGCAACAATGGGCTGTAACATAGCAACGATTGTGAGGATGACGTGAGACCAGGCAGTGTTTCGCTGGGTTGTACATAGGGTTGCTATGAGTCAGAACTGACTTGATGGCACTTTACAACAACAACCACACAATTATTTGAAATTAATTGACATTTTTACATAGCCTACCACTTTAAAAGTATAATGAACACACACATACACACATATATGACACTTCAAATTTAATAGAGATAGCAATGAGGTAACAGATGTTAACAGTAAAACTTGTCTTTGGTCACTGAATTCTACTGCAGCTTTTAAGATAATATGTTCTACTTAAGAAGGACTACTAATTTATGTTTTAAAAACAAATATTTTCATTTGGCAGAAAATGCTAACATAGGCTAGCTCAATCATTTTTTAATCTTTGAGAGCAAATAGCTGTATGTTGATGGTCAATGTGGTATGACATAATGTTACCTGCACTGGGATCCAGGAGTAATGTCTTCTGTTACAAACCCGTCTTTGATTATGTGACCTAAAAGAGACATATTGCATCTGTGAGCCTCAGATTACTCACACCACCAGGATGTCTTAGAGTCGACATATTCCCAACCTGCCAGGGGAGGGACACTTGAGCAGTGTAGTCAAGGAGACTGCTTGTCTGTATAGTGGAGACTTCTCATGGGAAGAGTGTTTACTGTCAAAGGACACTGATGAACATCCGGAGAAAATTACTGGGCTGGCAGGAAAAGCCTGTCTGTAACTATACTTTTAGGGGCTCTTTGGGGGATAGATAGGATGCAACCTGTCTCTAGGCTTATAAACATGGGAGCTTTTGAAACTGCATAAACTCTTTCACGTCCCTCAGAACATCCTCAACTATTATCATTTTCCAGTTTTTGCCTCATCAAGTATCACTTAGTTTTTTGCTTTGAAAATTAACATTGCTCTCCAATTTTGTTAGATCAGACATTCAGATTTTGTCAGTGAGCTGATCACTTTGTGCACTGCCTATAATATTTTCAAAAATGATTTTCTTCCTAATGGGAAGTTTTTCTTTGCCAGAGGAAAGCATACAAAATGGGGCAGAATTCCCCAGACATTGTGACTGTAAAGTCAGCCTGACAGAATCAGCACTCTTTGGTCTGATTACTGGTCACAGAAAAGTGCTTCTCATGGCCAGAGGTGACAACATAATGTGGATCACCATTTGTGAAAGTAGCAAGGATTCTCTGTACATGAGCTCCTTCTCATGTCTAGCTGTTGAAGGACATCTGTACTCTAATATGGGTTTAAACATATCATGTGGAACAGCCCATGTCTTGAAGACTCTTAAGATTTGGTTTTTGCCTTTTTTGTAAAACAGTATGTGGATAATCAATAAACATAAATGAAACTTTTTTTTTTTTTACTATAATTAGCCATGTTTTAATACTTAATGCATTTCTACCACTTACTACAATAGATTCCAGTCATAGCATGTTCATTTAATGTAAGGTTTTAGTTTAAGGTTCTGTGGCCCTATTGAAACATATCTGGGAAAGTTAATACGTTAAAATTCAGTGGTGGAAGCTTCCCCATTGCAGCTGCAAAAGCTGCAGGGACTTCCAAGCCTACCCTTGTCAATCTCCATCATGCTATCTCTCTCCAGACTCTGCATGTATGGGCCACAAAGCCTTAAAATTTTTTTGTTCATGTCATTAGCAAAGAAAAAAAAAATGACCTGGAGTTTGGATTTTCTTTTACATTTTCAGTGGAAATTATGAGGACTATAAAAAAGTAAACGCCTCCCTCAAAAATTTAACAAGTGGTTTCCAAAAAAAGAATTTTTTCTACTTAGATTTTCTACTAAGATTTCCTTTATCAAGTTTAACTTAGAGATGGTATAGGCCATAGAAAAAGCTGTGTGAGTGGAGGGAGAGGTCTTGGGGAGGCCATTATCCAAAGTGCAGAGAAAACATGTACTTCAGGACACTGTGGCATCCATGGAGAGTAAGAAGCGGGAAGAGAGATAAGGATACGGAGGAAGGTGAATTAAAGGAATCCATGAAAATAGATTCTGTACTTGCAAATGCCTACCTGACCCTTCTTTCCTGAGGGGTATTATACTTTTGAAAGCCCAACGTGTAGCTTTCTGCTAGGTAATATCATTATTAGCTTGTTGAAGGACGACAAGTCCCTTCTTACCACAAATAGTGACCTTGATGGTGGTGGGTGTTTGTGGCCATTTGCACAGATGGTTGTTGTTGTTAGGTGCCTTAAAGTCTGTTCCGACTCATAGCCACTCCATGGACAACAGAAGGAAACACTGCCTGGTCCTGCACCATCCTGACAATTTTGCTATGCTTGAGCCCATTGTTGGAGCCACTGTGTCAGTCCATCTCCTTGAGGGCCTTCTTTTTTGCCAACCCTGTACTTTACCACGCATGATGTCCTTTTCCAGGGACTGATCTTTCCTGCCAACGTGTCCAAAGCATGTGAGATGTAGTATCACCATCCTTGCTTCTAAGGAGCATTCTGGTTGTACTTCTCCTAAGACAGATTTCTTCATTCTTTTGGCAGTCCATGGTATATTCAATACTCTTTGCCAACACCACAATTCAAAGGCGTCAATTCTTCTTTGGTCTTCCTTATTCATTCTCCAGCTTTCGGGTGCATATGAGACGATTGAAAACACCATAGCTTGGGTCAGGCACACCTTAGTCTTCAAGGTGACATCTTTGCTTTTTAACACTTTAAAGAGATCTTTTGTGGCCAATTTGCCCAATGCAATGAGTCTTTTGATTTCTTGACTGCTGCTTCCATGGGTGTTGTTTGTGGATCCAAGTAAAATGAAATCCTTGAAAAACTCAATTTTTCTCCATTTATCATGATATTGCTTATTGTTCCAGTTGTGGGGATTTTTGCTTTCTTTATGTTGAGGGGTAATCCATACTGAAGGCTATGATCTTGGATCTTCATCAGTAAGTGCTTCAAGTCCTCTTCACTTTCGTCAAGCAAGGTTGTGTCATCTGCATATCACAGGTTGTTAATGAGTCTTCCTCCAATCCTGATGCCCCTTTCTTCTTCATATAGCCCAGCTTCTCAGATTATTTGCTCAGCAGACAGATTGAATAAGTATGGTGAAAGGGTAGAACCTTGATGCACACCTGTCCCGACTTTAAACCATGCAGTATCCCCTTGTTCTGTTCCAATGACTGCTTCTTGATCCATGTGCAGATTCCTCATGAGCACAATTAAGTGCTCTGGAATTCCCATTCTCTGCAATGTTATACATAATTTGTTATGATCTGCATGGTACAATGCCTTAGCATAGTCAATAAACACAGGTAACCATCTTTCTGGTATTCTCTTCTTTCGACCAGGGTCCATCTGACGTCAGCACTGATATCACTGGTTCTATATCCTCTTCTAAATCAGTCTTGAATTTCTGGCAGTTCCCTGTCGATACACTGCTGCAGCTGTTTTTGAATGACCTTCAGCAAAATTTTGCTTGAATGTGATATTAATGATATCGTTCTATAATTTCAGAATTTGGTTGGATCACCTTTCTTGGGAATAGGCATAAATACGGATCTCTTCCAGTGGGTTGGCCAGGTAGCTGTCTTCCAAATTTCCGAGGAGCGGCTGATGAATTCGAACTGCTGAGGTTTGGGTTTGTAGCAATTAATGATTGTGCTCATGACTATCATTAATTGCAGGTTTTCAAGAAGTTTATTTTACTCACAAATCCTTTCCAAAATTTGGGCTTTAGAAAGCAGAGTGCTCTTTGAGATATAGGTAGTAATTATTACAATACAAAATTTCAGAGTGTTATTGAATGGACAGTTGTTTTGTGTTGTGAATCCCGTGCTTACTCACCAGATCCTAAAAACATCACTTTTATCATATGGTAGTTTTAGGAGGGGGAAGCCTTCATTTATCCCTCATGTATCTAGGAGGTGACTTCACTGCAGAATCCCTGTTTCTCTCTCCCTGCCTTTCCCCAGTCATTTCTTCCCACCGGAAAAATGGCGTCTTTTCTGATGGATGCATTTGCAGAAGGCATCCTGGGTTCAGCCTCTTTTGCTCCCCTTTCTTGTCTGGATTTGCTTTCCCACAAAGCCGAGTGCTCTCCTATCGTGCTGGTAGATGGTTAGTGTTGCTGCCTTTCATTCTGTGGAGCGGCTAGTGGATGTGTACTGCCTGTAAGTAGGCCAGTCTACATTAGTCGGGGGTAACAGACTGGAAGGTCCATTGGGCCAGTGGATTTGCTGTTAGCCTACTTTTGAATTCCATTTGACTGTCTTCAGTACCTATTTCTCAGTTGTTTTCTTAAGGTGGGAAGGAAAGAAGAGGCAGTTAACTTTTGGGTACCAATATGTGTTTTGATTACATATTATAAAGCTTAGAAATTCAGTTATTTACGTTATGTACCATGTTTGTACGCAAAAATGTGCTTATTTTTGAACCAACCTTGTTGACGATAGGGGAAAATTCCAACCTCTGGTATATTTGGGAGACATGGTTTGGATATTGGATTGAAAAATAAGAGTCAAACTTGACTCTTAACGTTTTTTCAGTAAAGAAGGCCTTTAGGTTTTATATAAAATGATTTGTGAGTCTGAATAAAGATTACCGTCATGGATTTGACAGTAGAGGAGAAGAGAACAGGCCTGTTGGTCTGAATGCTTCGAGAGATAGGGAAAATCCTACTTGGGAAATGATTCAAGAATTAAATCTTCTTTTCTTTTTTGGACTTTGGAACCATTCATTTTAAATTTTTATATCTAATACATAACAAGTATTTTAACTAATCTTCCCAATAAAATTGTGTCATCAAAATTATTTTGATTGAAAATATTTCAGATTTGTTCTAGTGCTTGAAAAAAAGACCTTGTTTCTGTTCACAGGCAACCATGCTGTTTTTTAAAATTCTTGAATGTTTTCACATTTTAATACAGACTTGAATACAAACACTCGCCTTTGGCTCTCAGCATGGCCTTTTTAGCATTTAGCCACTCTTCCTGCTGAATAACTATAGCCCTCCACTAGTTGTCTAGGTATCTCCTCGCCAGGGATCTTATTGTAATTTTTATGATTTTCCGAGGCATTTTGAGGGTGTTCTGAGAGAGAAGAGGAGTAGGGGTGTATTAACTTCACATACGTCACAGAATATTTTTCATTATAGATTGAAATGGAAAGGAAGGCACTAAATTTTCATTTTCTAAGATTCTGAATATTTTCCTTAACTATTAGTCTTCCCTTGTAAGTAATTTCCATAACGATGGAGATGCTTAATAATATTGAAATGGCTCTTCTTTTTGTTTACATACTTCAAAATTTTATGGTTCCTATTTATTCCTACTTTGTGTGAATTCATTTCTTTTGTCCTTATAATGCATTAGATCCCATTCTTGCAGAACAAACATGCTGTGTCAGTACTCTTTATAATCTTGTGTTTATTTCTCAACTCCTTTCAGAGTTCAGCTGTTGATACAGAGTTACTCTTAATGGTTCACATGAACTGCAAGGCTAAAGTCCTGGAGGGAAAAAATAATGTTTCTATTTCATCTTTTATTGTTATATTCAGCTTTGGGCTACTTAAAATGATAGCTGATGACTGAGAGGAGCTATTGGATGAAAAGAAACGACTATATTGTGATTTAAACTTGTTAAATATCAACAGCTTGGATGCATTAAAAAAACATGATTAAGGAATTTTGCACATCTTAAGGGTCTTGAGATCAGCAGCAGGTATTAAACATCACATGGTTCTGAGATTATGAGGTAGACTGAAAGTGCTCATGTTTTTAGAATGACTTCTGAAAAAAAAATTTTTTTTTCAGTTTGTTATCCAGTGTTTTAAAATGCCTCTAAAGTATGACAAGTATTTTCATAAAAATAATTTCTATTTCAAACATCAAGGATCTTTTTTTAACACTTATAACTTTTAAATACCTTACAAAATTATGCATTAGGAGTGGGATTAGGAAAGGAGTTAAGTTGCTTTCATGTACAAGTGTTCCTAGTCAAGATTGACCAAAAGCAATCAAATCAGTGATTTCATACAAACATTCCCTCAGAAAAATCCTAGGGTTATTTCATGTTTGTAGGCAAATTACATGATATGTCAATCAAAATTGCAATTGCTTAAGTTATGAAGCAATCATAGAAATTTATGGAGTTTAATCCAGGTATTATACCATTAGGAGATCATACTCATTATGTCCTATAGGGTCGCTATGAGTTGGAATCGACTCGACGGCACTGGTTTTTGTTTTTTTTTTTTTGTTTAATGTTTATATAATGTGTATAATGTGGAACAATCAGATCAGATATATTTACTGATAAATGATATTATGTACCAGGTCCCTTGGAAATCTCCTCCTCATGTTGACTTCTTTTCTTTTCTTGCATTTATTAATGCCATATCCTTCTTAAAATTTTTTAAATACAGATAATTAGATTGTCAGTAAAATTATTATGTTGAATTAAGAGTTATGGTGTTCAATTATGGTGTTGGCAAAGCATACTAAATATACCATAAACTGCCAGTAGAACAAACAAATTTGTCTTGGAAGAAGTACAACCAGAATGTTCCCTAGAAGTCTCATGGACTTTGGACTTGTTATCAGGAGGGACCAGTCCCTGGAGAAGGATATTGTGCTTGGTAAAGTAGAGGGTCAAAGAAAGAGAAGAAGACCCTCAATAAGATGTGTTGACACAGTGGCTACAACAGTAGGCTCCAACATAACAATGATTGTGAGGATGGTGGCGGATCAGGCAGTGTTTCATCCTGTTGTACGTAGGGTGGCTATTAGAATTGACTTGACAGCACCTAACAACAACAAAATTATGAAAACAATTTCAACAAAATAATGACTCTTTGTTTCGCAAGGTAATAATACTAAGAATCTATGTCAAAAACTCTCCAATTTCCCTTGGATTTTATCTTTTGGTCCTTATACAGCAATATGGAGGAGAAAATATCTTTAGGTCCATTTTGCTGATGAGGGAATGATGTTCAGAGAAATGGAGCCGTTTCCATGTTTATTAGCTATTAGGTTTTTACCAGAAGTCATAATAGTAGATGTTTAGCATTTTTCGTGAATTAATACTACTGAAGTCAATACGGTATTTTCAATGATCACGACCCCCATCATTTTTCATGTTTGCATCATTGCGTTCAACACATTGCTTGTACCTATATATTTTATTTCTTAATTGTTTTATGAATCTTTGTATTCCTAGTGCCTAGCCTAGTGTTTATTGCATATGAAAATGCTCACTAAGTGTTTGGGTGAATGAACAACCTTAAAGACTTCACAGTAAAGCGGGAGAATCAGACATATAAGCTAATAAAATCTCGATGCAATGTCATATGTGACTTTTCAGTGGAATTCAGAGTTTGCAACCACAGACGAATTATCTGCCCTACTTACAAGCACCATTCTGCCTCTGGTAAAATAATCTGTGGATAAAATTCAGTTTGTCTTTGTGGCCTGGATTAACAACTTCTCTACCAGTTTAAGGCAACCAGTATGTGCCTGGTGCAAGACCAAAGAAGACTGCAAAAAGAGCTAAGTTTGAGTTCAATGAGCATGGCTGGAAAGAGCTCTGGGTTAAGATTCAAAGCTTTTAATCCCAATTTGCCCAGTCTAATCTCTCTGCTTCTTGTTTACATGTAAAGCTATCCTACATGATCATTAAATTTTCTCCAAAGTCTAAAATGCTTTGTGGCTTTATGATAATCGTTTAGAGTCAAATAGAAAGAGGAATAAACTGAATTAAAAGTACCTGGCTTTTAATTTTTTTTTTAATAAATTTATTGTCTCAGCAGATTTCTTAACAATTTTCTGCCGTTAATGTCTGCATAACACATTTCAGTAGTGAATGATGGATTACCTGACTGAGTTAAGCTTGATTTCTTTCTATGTAAAATAGACCTAGTATAAGTTTGTTAAAGAGCTTATGTACAAGCACTACTATGCACATACAGTATAATTCTGTTATAACAGTGTGTGGAGAAATAAAGAGTGAAGATGAAACTCCAGCCTAGAAATAAATTGTATTATTCAAAAATGTGATAACCACATTAAATGATTCTAAGCTTCTGGAGAGATGGGGCCATGTGTTATTTGCTCTTCTCCTCTTAAACTATGGTTTTCAACCATGATAATACATTAGGATAATCCAGAAAACATGAAAAAAATATTGATGCCTTGGGCACAACTGAGATAAAAAAAATCGGAATCTCAGGCTAGAGAGGCTAGGTTTTCCCTGGGGTTGTTATGCACTGCAACAGTTGTGTTTGTAAAAACCGAACTAAACCCTTTGCTGTCGAGTCGATTCTGATTCATAGAGACCCTATAGGACAGAGTAGAACTGCCCCATAGGGTTTCCAAGGAACACCTGGTGGATTTGAACTGCCAACCTTTTGGTTAGCAGCCAAGCTCTTTTTTAACCACTGCATCACCAGGGTTCAGAGCTTAAACTAAGACTGACCAGTTTTATCTTTCTCCTTTTTATGTCTTATCCATTTAACAGGATGGATTTTAATTAGAAAATTTCTAAATGTGACATCATATACCATTTGTTGTAACAGTTGTAAAGCCAACACCAACTTCTGACAACCCCATGCATTAATGAAGGAAACACTACTGGGTCCTGGCCATTCCCTGATAGGTTGTGGAGCAGACCATTGTGCTATCCGTAAAATAAAAAACAGAAAAACAAAACAAAAAAACCGTTGCACAGGGTTTTATTGGCTGATTTTAGGAAGTTGATCTCCAGGACTTTTTTTCCTAGTCTGTCTTCCTTTGGAAGCTCTGCTGAAATATGGTCAGCATCATAACAACTCACAAGACTCCACAGACAGATGGGTGGTGTTGTTACACACGAGCTGCACAGGCTGGGAACTGAACTTGGGTCTCCTGCATGGGGAAATTTGCTGCAAAAGACCTCTTTAAATTGTTCAAAAGTAAAGATGTCACTTTGAGGACTAAGGTGCCCCTGACTCAAGCCATTGTATTTTCAATTGCCTCATATGCATGCTAAAGCTGGAGTATGAACAAGGAAGATCTAAGAAGAATTGATCCATTTGAATTAAGGTGTTGGAGAAGGATATTGAATATACCATGGACTGCCAGAAGAACAAACAAATCTGTCTTGGAGGAAGTACAACAGGAATACTCCTTAGAAGTAAGGATGGTGAGACTTTGTCCCATGTACTTTGGACATGTTATCAGGAGGGATTATTTCCTAGAGGAGGACATCATGCTTGGTAAAGTAGAGGGTCAGTGACAAAGAGAAAGACCCTCAATGAGATGGATTAACACAGTGGCTGCAACAATGGGCTCAAACACAGCAACGATTGTGAGGATGGTGCACGACCAGGCACTGTTTCATTCTGTTGTACATGGAGTCACTATGAGTCGGAACTGATGCAGTGGCCTCAAAAAACAGCAACAACAACAACTCCTGCACAAAATGCAAGAATTCTACCATGGAACCATCAATATCTTCATGTACTCGTTGTTGCTGTGTGCTGTCCAGTCAATTCTGACTGGTAGCAGCCCTGTACAATAGAGTAGAGCTACCCCCATAGAGTTTCCTAGGCTCCAATCTTTATGAGAGCTGATTTCCAGGTCTTTTCTCCTGAGACGTGTCTAAAGACCAAAACCAAACCCTTTGGTTTCAAGTCAATTCTGAATCATTGCGACACTATAAGACTACCGCCCTATAGAGTTTCCAAGGAGGGGCTGGTGGATTTGAATTGCCGACCTTTTGGTGAACAGCCAAACACTTAAACCAATGCACCATCCGGGCTCTGGGGAGTGTCTGGTGGGTTCAAATTGCCGACCTTTCAGTTAGCAGCCAAGCCCTTAACCAAAGATAGTTCTTACTCAGACTTTATTAACCAGATTTCTACCCTTTCTCTGTGCAAGATCACCCATCATACTTGATTTCAAACATATCGTGTTCCTTCTCCATCGGTATAACTTGTAGCAGCGCGTGAGGCTCTAAGGAATGTATTTTTTAAGCATTTTAATAGATTGTGATTGAGGTTAAGATTGCTAAAGATTAAATATTTAAACCAGTCATCTCAGGAAGCACTTCTGCATTGATGACCCCTAAAGAAATGTTGAAGGTATTTTAATAACTTTAATATGAACCTCTGGGTGGAATTTTCTTATATTTAATTATGAATTCCCAGGCTATCCTTTCTGCTGATATATTAATATATCATGTATCGTATATATTTATACAAAAACATAAGCCATGCTATTTCCTTCAATGGCTGCATGAATGACTACATGCACCAATCATACTTATGGATGAATTTCATCAAATTTAATATCCACGACTTCTTTAAGAACACTTGAGAAAAATAAACATATTAAAATATGTTAAACTTGTCTGTCACTAAAATTTGGCAGAAATCTCCACTGCCCACTAAATTCTGCTTTCAGATAGAAAACATAATGCAAATCATTATTTAATTCAGAGATTAATATCATATCCTGCGGAGTATGTAGCACAATGTCTTCTAAAATATTTTCCTATAATGTTACACCTAAGTACCTTTTGGGAGACTTACTCTACAGATGTTCTTTGAAATCTTGTGCATATTTTCCTTTTTCTTATTAACAGGAATATTTATAAAAGCATTTCTTTGGTTATATTTCTCTTTTCCTTAATTACTTTCCTTTTGCCTTTCTTTCACACTTCCCTTTAAATATGGCCTGAAACTGACATGTAAAATGTTTTTCCTAGTTTCTTAACTTTTCTTGTTTTCAAAGCTCTATAGGCGTATTCATTCTACACAACCTATTTGTTAGAGTTAGTTCTGTATATGTCTCACCCCTTCTCTTACTCCCCGTGTCATATTCCCATTTGCTTCCTAATCTGGTGACAATCTCAGTTTTTTTGGCATCTTTTATATTCCCGGTGTTTAGAATATCTCTTGGCACAAAATAGGTGCTGAAAACTTACTTAGAGAAATAATGAATACTTAAAAAAGCATTACCTATTTACTAAGGATTCTTTAATATTTATTTTTCATGTTCTTCTCTTTTTTTTTTCCTAATGTGTTGGAATCTCTTTCTGTGTTTTGCATGGGTCCATTACTTTGCCCAAACCCTTTCATCCCTGAAGGAAGGGGTCACATCAGGTCCTGCACAGAAGGCCTCAGAAATAGGGTGAAGCAATTAGATTCCATAATGGACAGTGTTGCTTTTCACTTAGGTGTTGAAGCATGAGAATTTTTAAAAACATAAATTGCATTTCCTGTAAGCCATGCCTTTAATGCCATATCCTTTAGAGAGATGCATTACTTATTAAATAGAATAATTATCTGCTGACAATTAATTATGTTGCTGACAGACACCGCCTTATAAAAAGGGGCCATTTTAATAGAGCAGTGTCTACTGGGGCCCTTTGGAGTAGCTGTCTGGAAATGAGAATGCTTCACTATTGGGCACACTGACTTCTTAGTGTGTCACCTGAGGTATCTAGATGAAGTGTTAACTGTTGATTCTTGAGAGCCGAACAGTCTTTCTGTCAGGAAATGGATTAAAAGCTTCATCTTCTTTCCCATGACTTATTTATGACTAACCCACCTTCGGTTATTATAAAGGTGGAGCTAATTCTTAGGGGTGGCCTAGATGTGACAAACTCAAACTCTCCTCCTAATTCTCTAAGTTAGTGGTTTTCCAAGAGCAGGGGCCTGCTAAATCTATTTAAGCTGGTCTCCCTCTCTCTTACCCTTATTAGAGTATCAGACCCTTTGCCACTGGCACAGATTAAAAGTAGCATAAAAAAGTAATGGAACCATCCTATTTTATAGCTGTCGGGGTAAATATAAAACATAAGATATTAAATTATAAAAATATTGATAATAGGTTAAAAAAGATTTCCCTCAATATACTGCACTGGGAATTTCTACCATTTCCAACATATTTGGCTTTATACTAAGATCGCATAAGCTGCTCCCTGGAATACTTGGGTCCATGCTAGGGGCATTGTGATAGCTACGTGAACATATTTCACTTCGAGTGCATCCAGCCCCTGACTCTGGTGCAGATTCAGTCTCCAGGGAACATGTCATTGTCCAGCACTAGACTTGGGTTCTTTCCATTCAGCGTCTCCATCTAGGTCCTTCTCGAATGAACAGAGTTTAGAAGGAAGGAGTCAGATGGCAGGGCAGGAGTAACAAACTTTTTCCCTTTCTTCTCTCCAGTCCTCCTCTTGCCAGTCTTATTCTTAGCTGCTATTCTCTTGGGGGTCTCTGGTGGGGACTAAATTCTTTAAGTCCATGCCTGCACTTTCCAAACATTTCTTAAGCATCTTTAAAAGCATTTGAAACAAAATATCTGCCTGCTGTTAGTAGAAGAGGCTCCTGCTAAGTTATAAATGAGTTTCTGCAGCCAAGTGGCGTCTGTCTACTTGGAAAGCTCACACAGTCATACGTGCAGGCTGAGCGATTGATCGATAGATAATGTGGATTGCTCTTTTGTTGCAAGAGCCAAAGAACTGCATCCAGAAAGTCTTCCAACACCAGGCGTGTAGGTCTTATTCAGAAAGTTATTGTCACACATGAGCTGCAAGATGGAGTGCATTTTGGAGAATACATGCCTGGGTAAGGAGTTTGCTGACCTGGGTTCAAGTCCTATCTTTGCTACCACACTGCTCTGTATCTTTCCGGAACTTATTCCCTTGGATCCTCAGTTTCCACAATGTTCTTTTTTTGAGAATATTATCAGTAGCAACACCTCACACGTGTTTATACCATCTAACATGAATTAAGCTGATATTATGCCTGATCTGGCACTAAACCCACTCCTGTCCAGTCGATTCTGACTCACAGGACCCTTTAGGACAGAGTAGAGCTGCCCCATAGGGTTTCCAAGGAGATCCTGGGGGATTCGAACTTCCAACCTTTTGGTTAGCACCCCTAGCTCTTAACCACTACACCACCAGGGTTTCCTTAATATACACTAAACAAAAAAACCAAACCAAAACCCAGTGCCGTTGAGTCGATTCCAACTGATAACAACCCTATAGGCCAGAGTAGAACTGCCCCACAGAGTTTCCAAGGAGCACCTGGCGGACTCCAACTGCCGACCCTTTGGTTAGCAGCTGTAGCACTTAACCATTATGCCACTAGTTCATTTAATTCTTACTCCAACCCTGTGAGAGTAGTATTGTTATTATGCTTATATAAAACAGTAAATTGAGGCATAGATAATTTAAATAACTTGCCCAAGTAGTCATATATTCAATACATTAAATAAATAATAAAGAAAAGAAATAATTAATAAATTTAATTAACTTGCTGTAGCTGTTATGTAGTGAGGGTACAATTATTGTATAGATAGAGTCTAAATTCACACTGTAAGTCACAAAACAAGACTGAAACACACATCAGGCATCTTGTACAAGACCACTTTGTTAATGGTCACCAAATTTCCAGCAGACAGCAATGGTTGATCATTTCTTTTTATTAATGATCAAATTCCGTGCGGCTAAATGATTATTTCTAAGGTCTGTATTTTGTCTATATACCTTCCTCACATGTTTGACGTGGAAGGGTCTGTGAGTCAGACCAAAGCCAACTGTACAATTATACACATATTAATGAGCAGTATCCAATGAGCCAGCATTATCACTTTAAGAGGCAATTTAAAGTAATTATAAAGATAACCTTATGAGTTATTTACTGTGTCTCCTGCCTCCAACATGAATAAATCATTAGCATAATTATTCAGTGACACAGAGCTGGTAATTTGTAGAACCAGGATTTGAACCCACGTCTGCCTGAATCTAAAATGTGTTGCTCTTAAGTACAGCTCTTTATTAGGTAGCTTCCCCAGAGCCGCTGCACTAATACTGTGTATTCTCAATGAGCTATCACAGAAGACAAACCTGTGCCATATTTCAGTTGAAACTACGCAGCATAGCCCTGTTTATGGGGGTACCAGATTCACAGGCAAACCAGGGGGTGTGAACGGAGGATTTCATGCCTTTTCACGATAAACAACTTCATCAGGTACCCTGCAGGCTGTTAATGCAGGCATGGGAGGAAAAAATGCTAAGCACAGCATCTCGACTGCAAAGGACCAAACTATATTTTCTCTGCTTAAGTGCTTAAGAGGAGCCCTGGTAGCGCAGTGGTTAAGAGCTATGGCTGCTAACCAAACGGCCAACAGTTCGAATCTACCAACTGCTTCTTGGAAACTCTATGGGACAGGTCTACTCTGTCCTATAGGGTCGCTGTGAGTTGGAATCGACTTGACTGCAATAGGTTTGGATTTTATTTGTTTATTTATGGTTTAAGTATTTAAGAAGAGGCACATGTTTTTGTTTCTCTTTTTTTATTTTTCTTACCCCATTGCCGTCTAGTGGATTCTGACTCATAGCAACCCTATAGGACAGAGTAGAAATGCCCCGTAGGGCTTCCAAGAAGTGGCTGGTGGATTCAAACTGCCAACATTTTTGGTTAACAGCCAAGCTCTTACCCACTGTGCCATTTCTAATTCCATCCTTTTTTGTATCTCACTGTCCCCATGTTAACTCCATTTAGTAGAATTTCAAGATCTTGGCACAAAATAACTGAAATATTAGATCCTAATTTTTGAAATGTTAGCTTTGTTTTCAGAGCAATGAATATAGAGAAAATGAATTAAAAACTGATTTATCAGGTTAGCATTGCTTATAAAAACGTTGAAGTATCTTAATTGTAGCTTCATAGATAGCTGTAGAGAGGGCACCGAACTTGGTATCAGACTTGGACTTGAATCACTGTTGTTTGAGTTTCAATGTTCACACCTGAGAAATGGACAAAATAATAGTCTTTTTCACAGCACTGTTATCTTTGCCTTACTCATGTTTGATGCCCAGGAAATGCTATTATTTCTATTAGGAAATGATCTAGAAATAATAATAATGCAGAAATATTCAGGAAGAATACGTGAAAAGTGGGAATATGCAAATCTATTTCTCCCTGTATTCCCTGTTGCTATCCAGTTGGCTCTGATTCACAGCCACCCCACAGGTCACAGTAGGACTGACCCATAGGGTTTCCAGGGCTGTAATCTTTATGGAAGACGACTACCCCATCTTTCTTCCACACAGCGGCTGGTGGGTCGGAACCTCTGACCTTTCAGTTAACAGCTGAACACATAACCACTGTACCACTAGGACTCCTTAGTATAATTCTAAAACATTAAAATCATGCAATTACATTATATTAAAGTTTTAGGAATACAACTAAGTATTAAGAAACTTGAAAGCTGTGTCTATAGCCATAAGGGCTTATGTTTCCTTTCCCCTATTTATCCAGGGATTTCTGCCCGGGCCCTGAAAGAATTGGTAGCTCATGACCTGAGTGGCCCAGAGCAGCCCTTTGATAGTAAGGAATGCTACTTTCTAACAGGGCATGGAGAGAAAGCCGTATGGAACGTAATGGTCAAGAAAATGACCCAGGCTGTCTTAGAGACGCTGAACATTTGTTAGAACTGACCTAGCCTAAAGGCTTCCCCAGGATGTTGAGTCTCAGTGATTTCTGTGGTGACTCTCTTCAGTTAGAGCTACTCAGAGACCCCAGGAGCTGCTGCAGGTTCGTTCAGCTGTCCCTCAGAGTTCTTCCTTCCAGTGAGGTGGGGGCTCTTCTCCACAGGCAAGAAACTTCATAGCCATTAGGAGTGTGACGTTGAGGCTGCCTGAGTGGATTATATACTGAAAAATCCTGGGGAAATTTTATAATTACATATTATTATTAAAAAGTTAAAAATTCACAAATTACACATTCTTGATATAATGTTTTTTTACTGTAAAATATTCTGGATATTTATGTATATATTTTTTATATACCTTATGGAAACCCTGGTGGTGTGGTGGTTAAAAGCCACAGCTGCTAACTAAAAGGTCGGCAGTTCAAATCCACAAGTCACTCCTTGGAAACCCTTTGGAGCAAGCAATTCTACCCTATCCTATAGGGGTTGCTATGAGTTACAATCGAACAGATAGCAAGAAATTTGGTTGGTTTTTGGGTATACCTTATATATATACATATAATATATATTCATTGAGCCTTGTTTTAATTCTATCCCAATGATATACACTCTACATATACATTTCACAAAATGCCATTTTCCTTGATTAATATTTTAGGGCTCTAATTTACGTGATACTCCCTAAGTTTGAATAACTAAACCATTATTTGTTTTCAATAATTTAAAAATTCAGAAATTTAATCAATCAACTTTATTTACTATTATTTCCACTGCAATATTTTGCTGAGAGCCAATTTATCTATGCAAATATATACATAAAAAAACCAGTACTTCTAGAAATTCCATTTAGTTTAATAAGTCAATTAGTAGACAAAAATCATATATTGTTGAATTAAGAAGATTATGAATAAAAAATGAAACAGTCATTATCTTACCAAAGGAATTTTTATTATTCAATTACTCAGTTTTGAACGAAAATGAAAACTGTGGTGAAAAAATTGAGTTGCTCCAGTTAAAGGAACAAAGCTCTTACCATTAATTTGTCAAGAAGGCAAAGAGAAACAAGAAACCCACCCTTTAATACTTACCAGACAGTGGCCCAACTAAAATAGCATTAAACAATTGCTAATTCTAGAATAATAAGGTAGTTTTTGAACTTTGAACTACTTAATGAAAGTCCTTTCACATGACATATTTTAAATAATAAATCTTACTTAAAAGCTCATCAGTCGTTTACTCAAGTCAGTAGAATATAATTCTCCCAACATTTGCAAAGCCTTAAGTGAAAAAAAGTTGCAAACGATTATCCTAGAATCTGGAAAAAATAGTCTAGCTAACCATGTTTCTAAAAGCAAAAACATGCTGTCTTATTTTAGTAGAGGCAGCCTTTTGGGAAACAGAAGTTAATGATCATTAGGCTGCAATACTAGGACAATATAGATAATAACTACTGCAGCTCGCACGTAGACCTGTTGTTCCAAGGCCAACAGACTGAAGCGTTTCTTTTCTTGTCCTCTATCTCAATGAACTTGTATCCCCTAGGCCAGTGCAGAAGATCACTAATTGCAAACAAGGTTCAGTCTAATTTTCCTAGATAATGATAATGAGTAAGTTATGAAAAAAGAAACTTAGAAACTCTAGTATGTATCAGAGTTCTGCGAGCTTTAAAAATCTAATCAAAACCTAAGAAAAGCTGGGTTTAATAAATATAATTTTTTTCTTTCTTTCTTATGCTTCATATTGAAGAGTGGGGTAAAATTTATTTTGTATTATATTTTACTGTATAAGCTTTGACATCTGGTTTATCTGGTTTTGTAGTTAAAAACAGTTTATATTTAATATTATCATGGTACTGCCCCTTGCACGTTTTTCAACAAGATACTCTACGGTGAACTTAAAGTACAATATCATTCGAATTCTAAGATACAATCAATTACCAGGCACAAGATTCCTTTGTGTTGTTAGGGGCCCTTGAGAAGCCCGTTGTTGCAGCCATTGTCTCACTCCGTCTTGTTGAGGGTCTTACTCTTTTTTGCTGACCCTCTATGTTACCAAACATGATGTCCTTCTTCAGGGTCTGGTCTCTACTGATAACATGTCCAAAGTACCAGCTTTTATGGAGAGGTAAACAAGAAACTGGGGCAGTGGTGGTGCAGTGGTTAAGAGCTCGACTGCTAACCAAAAGGTCAGCAGTATGAATCTGCCAGGTGCTTTTTGGAAATCCTAAGGGGCAGTTGCACTCTGTCCGATAGGATCACTGTGAGTTGGAATCCACTTGATGGCAACAGATTTGATGGAGACAAGGAACACTAATTGAACACATATGCCAATTCCAAGATGCACTACAGTTATAAAATTTGAGATCTGAAGAAAATTTTGTATAGGAAGAAGTAATAAAATATGATAATCAATTTAACTATCATAAGTTTATCATCTTGTTAAACTATTTGTCTACAATAAATACAAGATTTCATTACAGGTCGTTCCCTATGTGCAGCACGTTCGAGTTATGATGAACTACACTGAAGACCGTGTTTTGTTTTTGTTCATCTTATTGTTAGTAATATGCTACATACAGTGTTGCAGTACATAATTTGCTGATGTTATTCTCAGATATGTACTCAAAACATTCCATGTTATGATTTACTTTCAAAACACTGCTGTATAGCAGTCCAAACAAACGGAAAAAAAAAAGAGGTATTTGACGTACATCAGAACCCACTTATTTTTTCTTTTTAACTTTTATTGAGCTTCAAGTAAATGTTTACAAATCAAGTCAGACTCTCACATATAAGTTTATATACACCTTACTCCGTGCTCCCACTTGCTCTCCCCCTAATGAGTCAGCTCTTCCAGTCTCTCCTTTCGTGACAATTTTGCCAGCTTCCAACTCTCTCTATTCTCCCATCCCCCCTTCAGACAGGAGATGCCAACACAGTCTCAAGTGTCCACCTGATACAAATAGCTCACTCTTCATCAGCATCTCTCACCTACCCACTGTCCAGTCCCTTCCATGTCTGGTGAGTTGTCTTTGGGAATGGTTCCTGTCCTGTGCCAACAGAAGGTTTGGGGACCATGAGCGCCGGGATTCCTCTAGTCTCAGTCAGACCATTAAGTATGGTCTTTTTATGCGAATTTAGGGTCTGCATCCCACTGATCTCCTGCTCCCTCAGGGGTTCTCTGTTGTGCTCCCTGTCAGGGCAGTCATCGGTTGTGGCCGGGCACCAACTAGTTCTTCTGGTCTCAGGATGATGTAAGTCTCTGGTCCATGTGGCCCTTTCTGTCTCTTGGGCTCATAGTTATCGTGTGACCTTGGTGTTCTTCATTCTCCTTTGATCCAGGTGGGTTGAGACCAATTGATGCTTCATATCTGACCACTTATTAGCGTTTAAGACCCCAGATGTCACATTTGAAAGTAGGATGCAGAATATTTTCATAATAGAATTATTTTGCCAGTTGACTTAGAAGTCCCCATAAACCATGGTCCCCAATCCCCCGCCCTTGCTCCGCTGACCTTTGAAGCATTCAGTTTATCCTGGATGCTTCTCTGCTTTTGGTCCAGTCCAGTTGAGCTGACCTTCCATGTATTGAGCATTGTCCTTCCCTTCACCTAAAGCAGATCTTATCTAATAACCAATCAGTAAAAAAACCCTCTCCCTTCCTCCCTCCCTCCCCCCTCGTAACCACAAAAGTATGTGTTCTTCTCAGTTTTTACTATTTCTCAAGATCTTATAATAGTGGTCTTATACAATATTTGTCCTTTTGCCTCTGACTAATTTCGCTCAGCATAATGCCTTCCAGGTTCCTCCATGTTATGAAATGTTTCACAGATTCTTCACTGTTCTTTATCAATGCGTAGTATTCCATTGTGTGAATATACCATAATTTATTTATCCATTCATCTGTTGCTGGACACCTTGGTTGCTTCCAGCTTTTTGCTATTGTAAACAGAGCTGCAATAAACATGGGTGTGCATATATCTGTTTGTGTGAAGGCTCTTGTTTCTCTAGGGTATATTCCGAGGAGTGGGATTTCTGGGTTGTATGGTAGTTCTATTTCTAACTGTTTAAGATAACGCCAGATAGATTTCCAAAGTGGTTGTACCATTTTACACTCCCACCAGCAGTGTATAAGAGTTCCAATCTCTCTGCAGCCTCTCCAACATTTATTTTTTTGCGTTTTTTGGTTTAATGCCAGACTTGTGGAGTTAGATGGAATCTCATTGTAGTTTTAATTTGCATTTCTCTAACGGCTAATGATTGAGAGCATTTTCTCATGTATCTGCTAGCTGCCTGAATATCTTCTTTAGTGAAGTGTGTGTTCATATCCTTTGCCCACTTCTTGTTTGGGTTGTTTGTCTTTCTGTGGTTGAGTTTTGACAGAATCATATAGATTTTAGAGGTCAGGCGCTGGTCGGAGATGTCATAGCTGAAAATTCTTTCCCAGTCTGTAGGTGGTCTTTTTACTCTTTTGGTGAAGTCTTTAGATGAGCATAGGTGTTTGATTTTTAGGAGCTCCCAGTTATCTGGTTTCTCTTCGTCATTTTTGGTAATGTTTTTTATCCTGTTTATGCCCTGTATTAGGGCTCCTAAGGTTGTCCCTATTTTTTCTTCCATGCTCTTTGTCGTTTTAGTCTTTATGTTTAGGTCTTTGATCCACTTGGAGTTAGTTTTTGTGCTTGGTGTGAGGTATGGGTCCTGTTTCATTTTGTTGCAAATGGATATCCAGTTATGCCAGCACCATTTGCTAAAAAGACTATCTTTTCCCCAATTAACTGACACTGGGCCTTTGTCAAATATCAGCTGCTCATATGTAGATGGATTTATATCTGGGTTCTCAATTCTGTTCCACTGGTCTATGTGCCTGTTGTTGTACCAGTACCAGGCTGTTTTGACTACTGTGGCTGTATAATAGATTCTGAAATCAGGTAGAGTGAGGCCTCCCACTTTCTTCTTCTTTTTCAGTAATGCTTTGCTTATCCGAGGCTTCTTTCCCTTCCATATGAAGTTGGTGATTTGTTTCTCCATCACATTAAAAAATGACATTGGAATTTGGATTGGAAGTGCGTTGTATGTATAGAAGGCTTTTGGTAGAAGAGACATTTTTACTATGTTAAGTCTTCCTATCCATGAGCAAGGTATGTTTTTCCACTTAAGTAGGTCCTTTTTAGTTTCTTGCAGTGGTACTTTGTAGTTTTCTTTCTATAGGTCTTTTACACCTTTGGTAAGATTTATTCCTAAGTATTTTATCTTCTTGGAGGCTACTGTGAATGGAATTGATTCGGTTATTTCCTCTTTGATGTTCTTTTTGTTGATGTAGAGGAATCCAAGTGATTTTTGTATGTTTATCTTATAACCTGAGACTCTGCCAAACTCTTCTATTAGTTTCAGTAGTTTTCTGGAGGATTCCTTAGGGTTTTCTGTGTATAAGATCATGTCATCTGCCAATAGAGATAATTTGACTTTCTCCTTGCCAATCCAGAAGCCCTTTATTTCTTTGTGTGCTCTGGCTAGGACCTCTAGCACAATGTTGAATAAGAGTGGTGATAAAGGGCATCCTTGTCTGGTTCCCGTTCTCAAGGGAAATGCTTTCAGGCTCTCTCCATTTAGAGTGATGTTGGCTGTTGGCTTTGTATAGATGCCCTTTATTATGTTGAGGAATTTTCCTTCAGTTCCTATTTTGGTGAGAGTTTTTATCATAAATGGGTGTTGGACTTTGTCAAATGCCTTTTCTGCATCAATTGATAAGATCATGTGGTTTTTGTCTTTTGTTTTATTTATATGGTGGATTACATTAATGGTTTTTCTGATATTAAACTAGCCTTGCATACTTGGTATAAATCCAACTTGGTCATGGTGGATTATTTTTTTGACATGTTGTTGAATTCTATTGGCTAGAATTTTGTTGAGGATTTTTGCATCTATGTTCATGAGGGATATAGGTCTGTAATTTTCATTTTGTGATATCTGTACCTGATTTTGGTATCAGGGAGATGGTGGCTTCATAGAATGAGTTGGGTAGTATTCCGTCATTTTCTATGCTTTGGAATACCTTTAGTAGTAGTGGTGTTACCTCTTCTCTGAAAGTTTGGTAGAACTCTGCAGTGAAGCCATCCGGGCCAGGGCTTTTTTTTGTTGGGAGTTTTTTGATTACCGTTTCAATCTCTTTTTTTGTTATGGGTCTATTTAGTTGTTCTACTTCTGAATGTGTTAGTTTAGGTAGGTAGTGTTTTTCCAGGAATTCATCCACTTCTTCTAGGTTTTCAAATTTGTTAGAGTACAATTTTTCATAATAATCTGAAATGATTCTTTTAATTTCATTTGGTTCTGTTGTGATGTGGTCCTTCTCATTTCTTATTCGGGTTATTTGTTTCCTTTCCTGTATTTCTTTAGTCAGTCTAGCCAATGATTTATCAATTTTGTTAATTTTTTCAAAGAACCAGCTTTGGCTTTGTTAATTCTTTCAATTGTTTTTCTGTTCTCTAATTCATTTAGTTCAGCTCTAATTTTTATTATTTGTTTTCTTCTGGTGCCTGATGGATTCTTTTGTTGCTCACTTTCTATTTGTTCAAGTTGTAGGGACAGTTCTCTGATTTTGGCTCTTTCTTCTTTTTGTATGTGTGCATTTATTGTTATAAATTGGCCTCTGAGCACTGCTTTTGCTGTGTCCCAGAGGTTTTGATAGGAAGTATTTTCATTCTCGTTGCTTTCTATGAATTTCCTTATTCCCTCCTTGATGTCTTCTATAACCCAGTCTTTTTTTCAGGAGGGTATTGTTCATTTTCCAAGTATTTGATTTCTTTTCCCTAGTTTTTCTGTTATTGATCTCTAGTTTTATTGCCTTGTGGTCTGAGAAGATGCTTTGTAATATTTCGATGTTTTGTACTCTGCAAAGGTTTGTTTTATGACCTAATATGTGGTCTATTCTAGTGAATGTTCCATGTGCGCTAGAAAAAAAAGTATATTTTGCAGCAGTTGGGTGGAGAGTTCTGTATAAGTCAATGAGGTCAAGTTGGTTGATTGTTGTAATTAGATCTTCCGTGTCTCTGTTGAGCTTCTTACTGGATGTCCTGTCCTTCTCCGAAAGTGGTGTGTTGAAGTCTCCTACTATAATTGTGGAGGTATCTATCTCGCTTTTCAATTCTGTTAAAATTTGATTTATGTATCTTGCAGCCCTGTCATTGGGTGCATAAATATTTAATATGGTTATGTCTTCCTGATCAATTGTCCCTTTTATCATTATATAGTGTCCTTCTTTATCCTTTGTGGTGGATTTAAGTCTAAAGTCTATTTTGTCAGAAATTAATATTGCTATTCCTCTTCTTTTTTGCTTGTTGTTTGCTTGATATACTTTTTTCCATCCTTTGAGTTTTAGTTTGTTTGTGTCTCTAAGTCTAAGGTGTGTCTCTTGTAGGCAGCATATAGATGGATCGTGTTTCTTTATCCAGTCTGTGACTCTCTGTCTCTTTATTGGTGCATTTAGTCCATTTACATTCAGGGTAATTATAGATAAATAAGTTTTTAGTGCTGTCATTTTGATGCCTTTTTATGTGTGTTGTTGACAATTTCATTTTTCCACATACTTTTTTGTGCTGAGGCGTTTTTCTTAGTAAATTGTGAGATCCTCATTTTCATAGTGCTTGACTTTATGTTAGTTGAGTCGTTACGTTTTTCTTGGTTTTTATCTTGAGTTATAGAGTTGTTATACCTTTTTGTGGTTACCTTCTTATTTACCCCTATTTTTCTAAGTAAAAACCTAACTTGTATTGTTCTATATCGCCTTGTATCACTCTCCATATGGCAGTTCAATGCCTCCTGTATTTAGTCCCTCTTTTTGATTATTGTGATCTTTTACCTATTGACGTCCATGATTCCCTGTTATGTGTATTTTTTTTTAAATTAATCTTAATTTGTTTGTTTTTGTGAATTCCCTGTTTGAGTTGATATCAGGACGTTCTGTTTTGTGACCTTGTGTTGTGCTGATATCTGATATTATTGGTTCTCTGACCAAACATTATCCTTTAGTATTTCTTGTAGCTTTGGTTTGGTTTTTGCAAATTCTCTAAACTTGTGTTTGTCTGTAAATATCTTAATTTCGCCTTCATATTTCAGAGAGAGTTTTGCTGGATATATGATCCTTGGCTGGCAGTTTTTCTCCTTCAGTGTTCTGTATATATCATCCCATTCCCTTCTTGCCTGCATGGTTTCTGCTGAGTAGTCAGAACATATTCTTACTGATTCTCCCTTGAAGGAAACCTTTCTTTTCTCCCTGGCTGCTTTTAAAATTTTCTGTTTATCTTTGGTTTTGGCAAGTTTGATGATAATATGTCTTGGTGTTTTTCTTTTTGGATCAATCTTAAATGGGGTTCGATGAGCATCTTGGATAGATATCCTTTCGTCTTTCATGATGTCAGGGAAGTTTTCTCTCAGGAATTCTTCAACTATTTTCTCTGTGTTTTCTGTCCCCCCTCCCCGTTCTGGGACTCCAATCACCCGCAGGTTATCCCTCTTGATAGAGTCCCACATAATTCTTAGGCTTTCTTCATTTTTTTTAATTCTTTTATCTGATTTTTTTTCAGCTATGTTGGTGTCGATTCCCTGGTCCTCCAGATGTCCCAGTCTGCATTCTAATTGCTCGAGTCTGCTCCTCTGACTTCCTAGTGCGTTGTCTAATTCTGTTATTTTATTGTTAATCTTTTGGATTTCTACATGTTGTCTCTCTATGGATTCTTGCAACATATTAATTTTTCCAGTATGTTCTTGAATAATCTTTTTGAGTTCTTCAACAGTTTTATCCGTGTGTTCCTTGGCTTTTTCTGCAGTTATCCTAATTTCATTTGTGATAACATTAAGCATTCTGTAAATTAGTTTTTTATATTCTGTATCTGATAATTCCAAGATTGTATCTTCATTTGGGAAAGATTTTGATTCTTTTGTTTGGGGGGTTGGAGAAGCTGTCATGGTCTGCTTCTTTAAGTGGTTTGATATGGATTGTTGTCTCCGAGCCATCACTGGGAAACTAGTTTTTCCAGAAAATCCGCTAAAAAAAAATGCAGTCAGATCCCTATCAGAGTTCTCCCTCTGGCTCAGGCTATTCAGATGTTAATGAAGCCGCCTGGGGAGGCTGGGGGAGGGAACAGAGAGATAGGAGAGTAGCACCTCAGAATATAGCCAGAGTTGCTTGTCTTGCTTGGAATGACTATTATATCTGAGACTCCTGCGGGGCGCGTCGCCTATGTGTGCTGGCTGTGTGGAGATTGCCCCCGGGGGGTCTGGCCCGCTGGAGTCACGGTCAGATCCTCCACTTCCAGCCCCACGCCCAGCGTCAAGGCTCCCCTACTGGGACGGTGCACTCTCGACTCCAAAATCAGTCGCTGCCTCCCGGGGACTTCTTGTCCCTCGAGCCGCGTGGCCGTGCCGCCTCCGAGAACCAGTTGGGCCTCCTCCCGGGGTTAGTTCAGATGGGTGGAGCAGGTCCTCGTGCTTGTGCCGTGACCGAATGTCCCGGCTGGGACGCTGTTCTCCCCGCTCCAATACCAGCCGCTGCCTCCCGGGGACTTCTCCTACCGGCTGCGTCCCATGCCGCCCGTGCGACCCTGCTGGTCCCCTTCCCGGGGTTAGTTCAGGGGGGTGGAGCAACTCTCCGTGTTTATGCCATACCTGCGTCCAGTCCAAATCCCTGCGGGACGGTTCCCCGGCTCGGACGCTGCTCTTTCTGCTCCAAGACCAGTCACTGCCTCCCGGGGACTTCTCCTACCGGCTGCGTCCCACGCCGCCCGTGGAACCGGCTGGTCCCCCTCCCGGGGTTAGTTCAGGGGGGTGGAGCCGCTCTCTGTGCTTGTGCCGTACCTGACTGGTACGCTGGCTCAGGCTCTGGAAACAATCGCTGCTTCCCCGTATTAGTTCGTTCTTCGTCTCTAAATCTGTGTTTGTTGTTCAGGGTTCGTAGATTGTTATGTATGTGATCGATTCACTTGTTTTTCCGTGTCTTTGTTGTAAGAGGGATCCGAGGTAGCATCTGCCTAGTCCGCCATCTTGGCTCTGCCCCCCACCTCTTGCTTTCTTCATGGATGATGTCCTTGATGTCATTCCGCAACTCGTCTGGTCTTCGGTCACTAGTGTTCAATGCATCAAATCTATTCTTGAGATGGTCTCTAAATCCAGGTGGGATAAAGTCAAGTTCATATTTTGGCTCTCGTGGACTTGCTCTGATTTTCTTCAGTTTCAGCTTGAACTTGCATGCGAGCAATCGATGATCTGTTCCACAGTCGGCCCCTGGCCTTGTTCCGACTGAAGATATTGAGCTTTTCCATCATCTCTTTCCACAGATGTAGTCAATTTGATTTCTATGTGTTCAATCTGCCGAGGTCCATGTAGTCGCTGTTTATGTTGGTGAAAGAAGGTATTTGCGATGAAGAAGTCATTGGTCTTGCAAAATTCTATCACTCGATCTCTGGCATTGTCTCTATCACCAAGGCCATATTTTCCAACTACAGATCCTTCTTCTTTGTTTCCAACTTTTGCGTTCCAATCGACAGTAATTATCAATGCATCTTGATTGCATGTTTGATCAATTTCAGGCTGCAGAAGCTGATAAAAATCTTCTATTTCTTCATCTTTGGCCCTATTGGTTGGTGCATAAATTTGAATAATAGTCGTATTAACTGGTCTTCCTTGTAGGCGTATGGATATTATCCTTTCATTAACAGCACTGTGCTTCAGGATAGATCTTGAAACATTCTTTTTGACAACGAATGGTACACCATTTCTCTTTGAGTTGTCATTCCCAGCATAGTAGACTATATGATTGCCTAATTCAAAATGGCCAATACCAGTCCATTTCAGCTCACTAATGCCTAGGATATCAATGTTTATGCGTTCCATTTTATTTTTGACGATTTCCGATTTTCCTAGATTCATACTTCATACATTCCAGGTTCCGATTATTAATGGATGTTTGCAGCTGTTTCTTCTCATTTTGAGTCGTGTGCCACATCAGCAAATGAAGGTCCCAAAAGCTTTACTCCATCCACTTCATTAAGGTCGACTCTACTTTGAGGAGGCAGCTCTTCCCCAGTCATCTTTTGAGTGCCTTCCAACCAGGGGGGCTCATCTTCCAGCACTAAATCAGACAATGTTCCACTGCTATTCATAAGATTTTCACTGGCTAATGCTTTTCAGAAGTAGACTGCCAGGTCCTTCTTACCAGTCTGTCTTAGTCTGGAAGCTCAGCTGAAACCTGTCCTCCATGGGTGACCCTGCTGGTATCTGAATACCGGTGGCATAGCTTCCAGCATTACAGCAACTCACAAGCCCCCACAGTATGACAAACTGACAGACATGTGGGGAAGGATTCCATGGGGAAAATATTAAACGACACAGGAAGTATCAAAAGAAGTTGGAAGGAATACACAGAGTCATTATACCAAAAAGAATTAGTCAAAATTCAAACATTTCAAGAGGTAGCATATGATCAGGAACCAATGGTACTGAAGGAAGAAGTTCAAGCTGCTCTGAAGGCATTCGTGAAAAACAAGGCTCCAGGAATTGATGGAATATCAACTGAGATGTTTCAACAAACAGATGCAGCCCTGGAGGTGCTCACTCTTCTATGCCAAGAAATATGGAAGACAGCTTCCTGGCCAACTGACTGGAAGAGATCCATATTTATGCCTATTCCCAAGAAAGGTGATCCAACTGGATGTGGAAATTTTAGAACAATATCATTAATATCACACGCAAGCAAAATTTTGCTGAAGATCGTTCAAAAACACCTGCAGCAGTATATCAACAGGGAACTGCCAGAAATTCAGGCCAGTTTCAGAAGAGCACATGGAACCAGGGATATCATTGCTGATGTCAGATGGATCCTGGCTGAAAGCAGAGAATACCAGAAGGATGTTTACCTGTGTGTTATTGACTATGCAAAGGCATTTGACTGCGTGGATCATAACAAACTATGGATAACAGTGCGAAGAATGGGAATTCCGGTACACTTAATTGTGTTCATGAGGAACCTTTACATAGATCAGGAGGCAGTTGTTCCGACAGAACACGGGGGTACTGATTGGTTTAAAGTCAGGAAAGGTGTGCATCAGGGTTGTATTCTCTCACCATACCTATTTAATCTGTATGCTGAACAAATAATACGAGAAGCTGGACTATATGAAGAAGAACGGGGCATCAGGATTGGAGGAAGACTCTTTAACAACCTGCGTTATGCAGATGACACAACCTTGCTTGCTGAAAGTGAAGAGGACTTGAAGCACTTACTAATGAAGATCAAAGACCACAGCCTTCAGTATGGATTACACCTCAACATAAAGAAAACAAAAATCCTCACAAGTGGACCATTGAGCAACATCATGATAAAGGGAGAAAAGATTGAAGTTGTCAAGGATTTCATTCTACTTTGATCCATAATTGAACAGCCATGGAAGCAGCAGTGAAGAAATCAAAAGATGCATTGCATTGGGCAAATCTGCTAAAAAAGGACCTCTTCAAACTGTTGAAGAGCAAAGACGTCACCCTGAAGACTAAGGTGCACCTAACCCAAGCCATGGTATTTTCAATCGCATCATATGCATGTGAAAGCTGGACAATGAGTAAGGAAGAATGAAGAAGAGTTGACGCCTTTGAATTGTGGTGTTGGCGAAGAATATTGAATATACCATGGACTGCCAAAAGAACGAACGAATCTATCTTGGTAGAAGTGTGGCCAGAAAGCTCCTTAGAGGCAAGGATGGTAAGACTGCATCTTGCATACTTTGGACATGTTGTCAGAAGGGATCGGTTCCTGGAGAAGGACATCATGCTTGGCAGAGTACCGGGTCAGCGAAAGAGGAAGACCCTCAACAAGGTGGATTGGCACAGTGGCTGCAACAATGAGCTCAACCATAACAATGATTGTAAGGATGGCGCAGGACCCGGCAGTGTTTCATTCTGTTGTGCATAGGGTCGCTATGAGTTGGAATCGACTCAAGGGCTCCTGAGAACAACAACATAGGGCAATAAATCATGAATAGTTAAGATGTTTTCTGAGGGCAAATGTTGACTATTTACAGAAATGAGCCTGGTGTAGTTAGGAGTTTTTCTCTCCTATTTTGAATAAATATAATTTTAAATATATTACAAAACTTACTTTCTTCGTCCCCGCTATCTTTCCCTTACTATTTAACAAAAGATTTATGAATAGTTAACATTATAACTGTGTTTAAGTAACAGAATACCCCAGGAAAGTGTGACTAAAGTAGAGGAGAAAGGAGCATCACCTAAGAATAAATTGTGGAAATTTATGTATCTTCTTTCGGGGACAGACTTAATACGTTTTGAGTGAATGAGGGATAGTGGTGTCGTGTTAGACAGAAGCTTGCTTTAGTTGTTACTCTCTTTTTTGAAAAGTTAAATACAGCTAGAAGAGGTATACGAGAAGGCCAAGTTGAAAAAAGACGGAATGGGCTGGATTTTTCTGTTATCTATTTGGTTAACTGGGCACTATATTTCTTAGAATCTCCTTTCCTGTGTACTACTGGATTTAAAAAAGAACAAAAAACGGTTGCCGTCGAGTCGATTCCGACTCATAGCGAACGTAACGGATCACAGTGCACCAAATGAGAAATTTAGTTGAAACCCTGAAACTCATCAAGATTCAGGCCTGGTGAAAGACAGGGACAGAAATGTTGGCAGATTCCAGCTCATTCTCACAGTCTTTAGCTCTGTATTCTGTGTTTTTCTCGTGACTGCCAGCCTTTCTGACTACCTCAGTAACTGGACATATTTTGAATGTCTTTAATCTTTTGAAATTGGTTGATGTCTTTATGGCCCATCATATCACCTACTTTGAGAAATAGTCACATGTACCTGGAAATTAGTGTGGATTCAAAATTTGTTTATTATGCCTCTCAGGTCTTCTATATGTTCCCATTTTTTTTTTAATTAACTTTTATTGAGCTTCAAGTGAACGTTTACAAATCAGGTCAGACTGTCACAGATAAGTTTATATACACCTTACTCCGTGCTCACACTTGCTCTCCCCCTAATGAGTCAGCCCTTCCAGTCTCTGCTTTCGTGACAATTTTGCCAGCTTCCAACTCTCTCTATACTCCCATCCCCCCTCCAGACAGGAGATGCCAACACAGTCTCAAGTGACCACCTGATATAATTAGCTCACTCTTCATCAGCATCTCTCACCTATCCACTCTCCAGTCCCTTTCATGTCTGATGGGTTGTCTTCGGGAATGGTTCCTGTCCTGGGCCAACAGAAGGTTTGGGGACCATGACCGCCGGGATTCCTCTAGTCTCAGTCAGACCATTAAGTATGGTCTTTTTATGCAAATTTGGGGTCTGCATCCCACTGATCTCCTGCTCCCTCAGGGGTTCTCTGTTGTGCTCCCTGTCAGGGCAGTTGTCGATTGTGGCCGGGCACCAACTAGTTCTTCTGGTCTCAGGATGATGTAGGTCTCTGGTTCATGTGGCCCTTTCTGTCTCTTGGGCTCTTAGTTGTTGTGTGACCTTGGTGTTCTTCATTCTCCTTTGCTCTAGGTGGGTTGAGACCAATTGATGCATCTTAGATGGCCGCTTGTTAGCATTTAAGACCCCAGATGTCACATTTGAAAGTGGGATGCAGAATGTTTTCATAATAGAATTATTTTGCCAATTGACTTAGAAGTCCCCTTAAACCATGGTCCCCAAACCCCCGCCCTTGCTCCGCTGACCTTTGAAGCATTCATTTTATCCCGGAAACTTCTTTGCTTTTTGTGCAGTCCAGTTGAGCTGACCTTCCATGTATTGAGTGTTGTCCTTACCTTCACCTAAAGCAGTTCTTATCTACTAATTAATCAGTAAAAAATCCTCTCCCTCCCTCCCTCCCCCCCTCCCCCCCTCCTAACCACAAAAGTATGTGTTCTTCTCAGTTTATACTATTTCTCAAGATCTTATAATAGTGGTCTTATACAATATTTGTCCTTTTGCCTCTGACTAATTTCACTCAGCATAATGCCTTCCAGGTTCCTCCATGTTATGAAATGTTTCACAGATTCGTCACTGTTCTTTATTGATGTGTGGTATTCCACTGTGTGAATATACCACAGTTTATTTACCCATTCATCCGTTGATGGACACCTTGGTTGCTTCCAGCTTTTTGCTATTGTAAACAGTGCTGCAATAAATATGGGTGTGCATATATCTGTTTGTGTGAAGGCTCTTGTTTCTCTAGGGTATATTCCGAGGAGTGGGATTTCTGGGTTGTATGGTAGTTCTATTTCTAACTGTTTAAGATAACGCCAGATAGATTTCCAAAGTGGTTGTACCATCTTACACTCCCACCAGCAGTGTATAAGAGTTCCAATCTCTCTGCAGCCTCTCCAACATTTATTATTTTGTGTTTTTCGGATTAATGCCAGCCTTGTTGGAGTGAGATGAGATCTCAGCGTAGTTTTAATTTGCATTTCTCTAACGGCTAATGATTGAGAGCATTTTCTCATGTGTCTGTTGGCTGCCTGAATATCTTCTTTAGTGAAGTGTGTGTTCATTTCCTTTGCCCACTTCTTGATTGGGTTGTTTGTCTTTTTGTGGTTGAGTTTTGACAGAATCATGTAGATTTTAGAGATAAGGTGCTGGTCTGAGATGTCATAGCTGAATATTCTTTCCCAGTCTGTAGGTGGTCTTTTTACTCTTTTGGTGAAGTCTTTAGATGAGCATAGGTGTTTGATTTTTAAGAGCTCCCAGTTATCTGGTTTCTCTTCGTCATTTTTGGTAATGTTTTTTATCCTGTTTATGCCCTGTATTAGGGCTCCTAGGGTTGTCCCAATTTTTTCTTCCATGCTCTTTGTCGTTTTAGTCTTTATGTTTAGGTCTTTGATCCACTTGGAGTTAGTTTTTGTGCTTGGTGTGAGGTATGGGTCCTGTTTCATTTTTTTGCAGATGGATATCCAGTTATGCCAGCACCATTTGTTAAAAAGATTATCCTTTTCCCAATTAACTGACACTGGGCCTTTGTCAAATATCAGGTGCTCATATGTGGTTGCATTTATATCTGGGTTCTCAATTCTGTTCCACTGGTCTATGTGCCTGTTGTTGTACCAGTACCAGGCTGTTTTGACTACTGTGGCTGTATAATAGGTTCTGAAATCAGGTAAAATGAGGCCTCCCACTTTCTTCTTCTTTTTCAGTAACGCTTTGCTTATCTGAGGCTTCTTTCCCTTCCATGTGAAGTTGGTGATTTGTTTCTCTATCACCTTAAAAAATTACATTGGAATTTGGATCGGAAGTGCATTGTATGTATAGATGGCTTTTGATAGAATAGACATGTTTACTATGTTAAGTCTTCCTGTCCATGAGCAACATATGTTTTTCCACTTAAGTAGGTCCTTTTTAATTTCTTGTAGTAGAGCTTTGTAGTTTTCTTTGTATAGGTCTTTTACATCCTTGGTAAGATTTATTCCTAAGTATTTTATCTTCTTGGGGGCTACTGTGAATGGTATTGATTTGGTTATTTCCTCTTCGATGTTCTTTTTGTTGATGTAGAGGAATCCAAGTGATTTTTGTATGTTTATCTTATAACCTGAGACTCTGCCAAACTCTTCTATTAGTTTCAGTAGTTTTCTGGAGGATTCCTTAGGGTTTTCTGTGTATAAGATCATGTCATCTGCAAATAGAGATAATTTTACTTCCTCCTTGCCAGTCTGGATGCCCTTTATTTCTTTGTCTAGCCTAATTGCCTTGCCTAGGACTTCTAGCATGATGTTGAATAAGAGCGATGATAAAGGGCATCCTTGTCTGGTTCCCGTTCTCAAGGGAAATGCTTTCAGGCTCTCTCCATTTAGAATGATGTTGGCTGTTGGCTTTGCATCGATGCCCTTTATTATGTTGAGGAATTTTCCTTCAATTCCTATTTTTGTGAGAGTTTTTATCATAAAAGGGTGTTGGACTTTGTTAAATGCCTTTTCTGCATCAAATGATAAGATCATGTGGTTTTTGTCTTTGGTTTTATTTATGTGGTGGATTACATCAATGGTTTTTCTGATATTAAACTAGCCTTGCATACCTGGTATAAATCCGACTTGATAGTGGTGGATTATTTTTTTGATATGTTGTTGAATTCTATTGGCTAGAATTTTGTTGAGGATTTTTACATCTATGTTCATGAGGGATATAGGTCTGCAATTTTCTTTTTTTGTAATGTCTTTACCTGGTTTTGGTATCAGGGAGATGGTGGCTTCATAGAATGAGTTGGGTAGTATTCCGTCATTTTCTATGCTTTGGAATACCTTCAGAAGTAGTGGTGTTAACTCTTCTCTGAAAGTTTGGTAGAACTCTGCAGTGAAGCCGTCCGGGCCAGGGCTTTTTTTGTTGGGAGTTTTTTGATTACCGTTTCAATCTCTTTTTTTGTTATGGGTCTATTTAGTTGTTCTACTTCTGAATGTGTTAGTTTAGGTAGGTAGTGTTTTTCCAGGAGTTCATCCATTTCTTCTAGGTTTTCAAATTTGCTAGAGTACAATTTTTCATAATAATCTGATATGATTCTTTTAATTTCATTTGGTTCTATTGTGATGTGGCCCATCTTGTTTCTTATTCGGGTTATTTGTTTCCTTTCCTGTATTTCTTTAGTCAGTCTAGCCAATGGTTTATCAATTTTGTTAATTTTTTCAAAGAACCAGCTTTTGGCTTTGTTAATTCTTTCAATTGTTTTTCTGTTCTCTAATTCATTTAGTTCAGCTCTAATTTTTATTATTTGTTTTCTTCTGGTGCCTGATGGATTCTTTTGTTGCTCACTTTCTATTTGTTCAAGTTGTAGGGACAGTTCTCTGATTTTGGCTCTTTCTTCTTTTTGTATGTGTGCATTTATTGATATATATTGGCCTCTGAGCACTGCTTTTGCTGTGTCCCAGAGGTTTTGATAGGAACTATTTTCATTCCCATTGCATTCTATGAATTTCCTTATTCCCTCCTCGATGTCTTCTATAATCCAGTCTTTTTTCAGGAGGGTATTGTTCATTTTCCAAGTATTTGATTTCTTTTCCCTAGTTTTTCTGTTATTGATCTCTAGTTTTATTGCCTTGTGGTCTGAGAAGATGCTTTGTAATCTTTCGATGTTTTGGATTCTGGAAAGGTTTGTTTTATGACCTAATATGTGGTCTATTCTAGAGAATGTTCCATGTGCACTAGAAAAAAAAGTATATTTTGCAGCAGTTGGGTGGAGAGTTCTGTATAAGTCAATGAGGTCAAGTTGGTTGATTGTTGTAATTAGGTCTTCCGTGTCTCTATTGAGCTTCTTACTGGATGTCCTGTCCTCCGAAAGTGGTGTGTTGAAGTCTCCTACTATAAGTGTGGAGGTGTCTATCTCACTTTTCAGTTCTGTTAAAATTTGATTTATGTATCTTGCAGCCCTGTCATTGGGTGCATAAATATTTAATATGGTTGTATCTTCCTGATCAATTGTCCCTTTTATTATTATGTCATGTCCTTCTTTATCCTTTGTGGTGGATTTAAATCTAAAGTCTATTTTGTCAGAAATTAATATTTCTACTCCTCTTCTTTTTTGCTTGTTGCTTGCTTGATATATTTTTTTCCATCCTTTGAGTTTTAGTTTGTTTGTGTCTCTAAGTCTAAGGTGTGTCTCTTGTAGGCAGCATATAGACGGGTCGTGTTTCTTTATCCAGTGCAAGACTCTCTGTCTCTTTATTGGTGCATTTAGTCCATTTACATTCAGCGTAATTATAGATAAGTCAGTGTTTAGTGTTGTCATTTTGATGCCTTTTTATGTGTGTTGTTGACAATTTCATTTTTCCACTTACTTTTTTGTGCTGAGACGTTTTTCTTAGTAAATCATGAGATCCTCATTTTCGTAGTGTTTGACTTTATGTTTGTTGAGTTGTTATGTTTTTCTTGGCTTTTATCTTGAGTTATGGAGTTGTTATACCTCTTCGTGGTTACCTTAATATTTACCTCGATTTTTCTAAATAAAAACCAAACTTGTATCCTTCTATATCGCCTTGTATCCCTCTCCATATGGCAGTTCTATGCCACCTGTATTTAGTCCCTCTTTTTGATTATTGTGATCTTTTACATTTTGACTTCAGTGATTCCCTGTTATGAGCATTTTTTTAAATTAATTTTAATTTGTTTTTGTGATTTCCCTATTTGAGTTGATATCAGGATGTTATGTTTTGTGACCTTGTGTTGTGCTGATATCTGATATTATTGGTTTTCTGACCAAACAATTTCCTTTAGTATTTCTTGTAGCTTTGGTTTGGTTTTTGCAAATTCTCTAAACTTGTGTTCATTTGTAAATATCTTAATTTCGCCTTCATATTTCAGAGAGAGTTTTGCTGGATATATGCTCCTGGTCTGACAGTTTTTTCCTTCAGTGCTCTGTATATGTCATCCCATTACCTTCTTGCCTGCATGGTTTCTGCTGAGTAGTCTGAACTTATTCTTATTGATTTTCCCTTGAATGTGACCTTTCTTTTCTCCCTGGCTGCTTTTAAAATTTTCTGTTTATCTTTGGTTTTGGCAAGTTTGATGATAATATGTCTTGGTGTTTTTCTTTTTGGATCAATCTTAAATGGGGTTCGATGAGCATCTTGGATAGATATCCTTTCATCTTTCATGATGTCAGGGAAGTTTTCTGTCAGGAGTTCTTCAACTATTTTCTCTGTGTTTTCTGTCCTCCCTCCCTGTTCTGGGACTCCAATCACACACAAGTTATCCTTCTTTATAGAGTCCCACATGATTCTTAGGGTTTCTTCATTTTTTTTAATTCTTTTATCTGATTTTTTTTCAGCTATGTTGGTGTTAATTCCCTGGTCCTCCAGATTTCCCAGTCTGCATTCTAATTGCTCAAGTCTGCTCCTCTGACTTCCTATTGTGTTGTCTAATTCTGTAATTTTATTGTTAATCTTTTGGATTTCTACATGCTGTCTCTCTATGGATTCTTGCAACTTATTGATTTTTCCAGTATGCTCTTGAATAATCTTTTTTAGTTCTTCAACTGTTTTATCAGTGTGTTCCTTGGCTTTTTCTGCAGTTTGCCTTATTTCATTTCTGATGTCTTGAAGCATTCTTTAAATTAGTTTTTTATATTCTGTATCTGATAATTCCAGGATTGTATCTTCATTTGGGAAAGATTTTGATTCTTTTGTTTGGGGGGTTGTAGAAGCTGTCATGGTCTGTTTCTTTATGTGGTTTGATATCGACTGCTGTCTCTGAGCCATCACTAAGATATAAAAAAAAAAAAAAAATTTTTTTTTTTTTTAGTGGTTTATTCTGTCATTGCTCACTGAGTCTTATCTTGTTTTGTTTTCTTTAAATATACGTGAATGGGCTACTAGATTGTGCTGTCTTGATTGTTGTAGCCCTTGACTTACTTATGACCTATTACCAGCTGGTTTGGGCTGTTACCAGATATATATGCCTGAGTCCATTCACTATTCTTGAGTAGAATCTGATTTTGGGTCATCAAGTGTGTGCTGCACCCTAACACCTATCCACCTCGAGAAGTAGTGGTGATAGTTGTGTGCACCAGATTCTAGTAGCAGCTGGGGTTCCCCCTCTGGGGGGGCAGGATACTGACAGGTTTCCCCTAAGTGTCATTGAGGTAGGTGTGTCTCTATTCCTGTAGCACCTTGGTGGGAGGGCGCTGCAGCTGTACCTTAGGCCCCCAATGCAAGTACCTCTACAGATTGATAGGTGTCACCCTCCTTAAACCCCTAAGGCAAGAGGCTAGGTGGTCTGGGGGGAGCTTCAGCCCTCAGTTCCCTTTTATGGGTCAGTTAGGGCTCTGTTGAATAAGCAGAGATATCAGACCTGGGAAACTTGTTTTTCCAGAAAATCCGCTAAAAAAAAATGCAGTCAGATCCCTATCAAAACTGCCTTTGGATTATAACTGCCACCTTGTTCCGTGTAAGAATGAAAGTCCGAGATTTAGATCATATATGCTTGGCTGTAGGTGTTTCTGTGTTTTCAGTCCAATTAGGGATAAATATTTGTCCCCTGGGTTTTTTGTGGTTCCTTCTCTCAGGCCGGAAGAATGGGTTAGGAAAAGACCAAAAAAAAAAAAGGGAAAAGCAAATCTTCTGCGGAGCCGGACCCATTCTCCCTCTGGCTCAGGAAATTCCAATGTTAATGAAGCCGCCTGGGAAGGGTGGGGGAGGGTTCAGAGAAACAGGAGCATAGCACTTCAGAATATAGCTAACGTTGCTTATCTTGCTTGGACTGACTATTTTATCTGAGATTCCTGGGGGGCGTGTTGCCTGTGTGTGCTGGCTGTGTGGAGATTGTCCCCGAGGGTCTGGCCCGCTGAAGCTGCGGTCAGATGCTCCGCTGCCAGTCCAAAGCCCAGCGTCAAGGTTCCTCTGCTGGGACGCTGTACTCCCGGCTCCAAAATCAGTCGCTGCCTCCCGGGGACTTCTCGTCCCACCAGCTGCGTCGCTGCGCTGCTCCTGCGGACCGGCTGGGCCCCCTCCTGGGGTTAGTTCAGGGGTGTAGGGCTGCGTCCCGTGCTTGCGCCGTGACAGTGCCCAGTCAAAAGCACGGCGCCAAGTTTCCCCGGCTGGGATGCTGCGCTTCCAGCTCCAAAACCAGTCACTGCCTCCCGGGGACTTCTCCCACCAGCTGGGTCGCCACGCCGCCCGCGTGGACCAGGTGGGCCCCCTCCCGGGGTCAGTTCGGGGGGGTAGGGCTGCGCCCCTTTTTAGCGCTGTCACTAGATTTTGAGATCAGCTCCCCTGGGCCTAGAGCTAAGCCCGGCGCCAAGGTTACCTGACTGGGACGCTGGCTCCAGGCCCCGAAAACAGTCGCTGCTTCCCCGTATTTGTTCGTTCTCTGTCTCTAAGTCTGTGTTTGTTACTCAGGGTTCGTAGATTGTTATGTATGTGATCGATTCACTTGTTTTTCCGAGTCTTTGTTGCAAAAGGGATCCGAGGTAGCGTCTACCTAGTCCGCCATCTTCACCCCACCTCTGTTCCCATTTTTTAAAATGTTTGTTTTATCAGCTATTAGGGGAAGTGTGTCCAGATCTGCCACCATAATCATTGATTTGTTTCTTTCATTTTTTAATTCTGTCTAATTTTGTTTATGTATTCTGAAACCATGCTGTTGACCCTCTTTTCACTATGAAGTGTCCACATTGGTCTCTAATTTTAATCCCAAGACTAAAGTCTATTTTGTCTGATATTGCTATTGTTAAACTAGCTTTCTTTTGGTTAGAGCATGTATGTATATCTTTTTCCATCCTTTTGCCTTCAATCTTTCTGTCCTTGTGTTTAAACCATTCGTCTTGTAAACAGCACACTGTTTTATCTACGATTTTGTTTTTAAATTCAGTTTGGCAATCTTATTTGCTCACTTTGTCTATTAAATCCATTTACAATGATTACTAATATGACCAGCTTTGTATTTGTTATTTTGTTGTTTGTTTTCAATTTTACCCCTCAGTTCTGCTTTGCTTTTCTCCTCTTTTCTGGCCCTTTTGGATTAGTGGTCATTTTTTAGTTACTCACTTTCCTTCTCTTGCCTGCTTAGATATATACTCTTTTAGTATGTTTTTGGATTACCCTACAGATTACAATATACATCCTTGACATATTAGAATGTAAATCAAAGTCTTAATTCACTATTTACTCAATACTTCCAGAGTTTAGAATCTTTATAACGTATTCATTCCCGTCTATCTTTTTAATGTTTTATCATACATTTTTATTCTAGGGGACTAAGAAGAGTTTAGAAAAAATACAGTAAAAGAAAAAGAAAAAATATATATAATAGTAAGGAAAACGATCTGAAACTTTATCGGCAAGTATATTCACTGTTAATATTATACATAACACAACTAACTATTGTAGTGAATAACAATGTTATCATACATACTTCAAGACATACATTAGCAAAAGTGTCTTATTGCTCATAAATCTAACAATATAATTTACTTAACTAAGAATACGTGTTGGCATCTTTTATTTTCACGGGTGTTCATTTACATTTGCGTTTTTTTCTGTGCAATTCTTTCCCTATATATACCCATCTTCAGTCTTCCACTTTTGGGCATTTTGTTTATTTTTAAAATGTTACCTCATATAAACAGTGCTGTAAGGAACGTCTTTATACAAACTGTTGTCTTCCGGTTGAGTCTTTGTATTATTTTCTGTAAAGTAACATTTGGTCCAAACATTTTTCATTTGTTATTATCCACTTATGATTTAGGAAATGTCTCTCATGTGATATTTTTTGTATTAATTCTTTGCTTCAAAATAACTCTAAACTTCAAAATCTAAAAATAAGTAAGGATTTGTGGTAAGATTTTTTTTAGAAGATAGTTTTAGAGGCCCCTGATGGCACACGTTTAAGCATTTGTCTGCTAGCCAAAAGGTCAGCAGTTCGAATCCACCAGTGGTTGCTTGGAAAACCTATGGGGCGGTTCTACTATGTCCTGTAGGGTTGTTATGAGTCAGAATTGTCTCGAGGGCAACAGGTTTGGTTGGTTTTTACTTTTAGTAGTAGAGTACCTTCGATGTGAACATAGTATCACTTAATGGTACATGTGAATACTTCTGACGTAGCAAATGGTTTACCTATGTATTTGTCACAATAAAAAAATAATAAATGAGAGAAAAACTCTAAAAAAAACCCAAAGATACTCTACTTTTATCAATTTGAATAGCAAAACAAAATGAAAAAAACAAAAAAAACCCCACAGTACACCACTCTTATTATTCATTTCACAGACAATGGCATTGTTTCAATTTTGTTTTATTTAATTATATCTTCTATATGATTTCAAAAAGCTTATTATCACTCAAAATAGCATTCTATTCATCACAAAACCCCATCTGGTGACAAAACGTTCATTAACACATCTTTGTAAATACAATTACTTCATTCTCAGTAATCCTCAGTTTTTGCAGTTACCCATGGTGCTTTTTTGTTTTGTGTGTTTCAAACAATATGCGTATCACATCCATTACCTTACTGTTGCTCTTATGCGAAACAGCATAATACTCTGTCCTCTGGCACAGAGCAGTCACTGAACAGTGGATGCCAGGAGGATCTGACCTGTGGGGTCCTTACTCAGGAATATAAGGAGAAAGATACACACAATCAGCATCTCTTTCCTCAACTGATAACCTCACAGGAACAATATATTTAAAAGAAAAGAAAAGAAATGAACTCAATTCCCTTCAAATGTCTTTTGAGCGTCATTGTGGGATAGAAGACCTATAGAAACAGTAACAATATAATAGACCTATCCTTCTTTCGAAAATGGAGAGAGTTACAAAGAGGCAGCTGGAAGACATGTGTCCCTTGTGTCCAGGGAAAGATACTTAGAAAGTGAACAGAAAGTCACGGGTATTTCAGCTTAAAGCTATACAGCTAAATTAAATGATTATTTTTTTTGTTAGTTTTGAAGCCATGTTTTGTTGTAGTCAGAGAAAACAGGCAATGGAAAATGTATGCATTGACCCTTTATTAGACAGAGAAAAAAAACTTCTGAATAACCTAAGTTCACTTACATTTGAAATATACAATTACAGAAAGCTGAAGAAGCATATGCTAGATTTTCATTAAGTTATTTAACAAATGTTTTTTGAGTCCTAGGCCTCTGTCAGGCACAATCTTAGAAGCTCAAAAAGTTTCAAAGAGAAAGAAAAAAAAAAAAAAACGGTTTCTCCTTTATCCTATGGATTGGCTACATGGCAGAAAAACCATCATAAGAAAAATTAACTAGTTACTACGTAGAATCATGTATGGAAACCTCTAAGAGATGCACGTGGAAAATATTTATCTTCCTGTTAAATAGTTAACTCTTTTAAATAAAAATAAAAGCTCATTTATTTTTCAGTATATCAACTCTCAGTAAGGGTTATCATGTTATATAAAATTTTTTCTGTATATCAACCTCAATAAGGGTTATCATGTTGTATAAACTATTTTAGATTTTAATGTGTATGTTTTCTAAAAACCTCCCATCATCTAATCTTATAATTCATGACTTTATGTAGGTATGAGGTATATACCTTTACAGGTTATTTCTATTTACTTTTTCAGTGGTGTTTTAAATCAATATTAAAGCTGAAAACTAAAATTTCCAACATATTTAGAGATACATGGTATCGACCTCTTTCTAGATGAAGGTACTACATCCCATAAAGGCTAAGTGACTTTCTCAAGGCCACATGCTGGTTTGTGGGATAAAAGTCATTTCCTCATTACCCAGCACATGATTATACAAGCTCAGACTCAAACACGCAGATTTCCTTGTTTTGTGTTGTCTCCTGGCTGTTTGTGAGGCAGCTGTGGCAGCGTGAGTGGCCATTTGTGGCTAGGGAAGACTGTTATGACCAAAAGCCAAACTCACAGCGGTTAAGTAGACTCTGATTCATGGCAGCCTCATATGTCACACTTCCCAGAGTTTTCATGGCTGTAATCCTAACAGAAGCAGATTACCAGGCCTTTCTTTTGCCTACCACTGGGTAGTTCGAATCCAAAAACCTTCAGGTTAGTGGTTAAGCGCAAACCGTTTTTGCCATCTAGGGAACTGGAAGAATGTTAGTGGCCAGCGTATGTCTAGATGTGCCCCCTGAGTTAACTGGCGAGAGCAATCACGTATTTTCTAACATGGTTAACCTTCCCCACAACAGCTCCTGCATTCCTAAAGAACAATTATTGTTATTATGTTTATTTTCTACTCTGGCAAGACAGACTCAACCTTAGGAGATGATCATCCTGAAATAAACATAACATCCCGGGGGGAGTAGCTCATCTGCCTTCATCACACCAATGATCCAGCGCCCGATAGAGTTCCCAGAAAGACTGTTGTTGTGTGCCCTCGAGTCAATTTCGACATGTAAGGCCCCATATGACACAGTAGAACTTCCCATAGGGTTTCTAAGGGTTTATTCTTTACAGAAGCAGATTGCCAGGTCTTTCTCCCACGGAGTGGCTGGTGAGTTCCAACAGCTGACCTTTCAGTTAGCAGCCAAGCATATTAACCATTCCACCAGGGTTCTGAATGAAATAGTGGTGCTATAAAAATATGATGTGTTGTGGTTGTGTGCATATGTTTTGCACTATAACCTTTGAACAAGTGAATGCTTTAACAACCCCTGATAATTGCAGATTTTCGTAAGCATGTCTCATAATTATCTATTTTATAATAAATATACACGTAATAGATGTTTATGTTTGTAATGTCAGACATGGTTTATTATTTTTCCGAAGGAAACCAATTTCTCATAACACCCGACGATGGGATTAATGGCTGAGAAGATGTTTGATATTATGTGGCATCTGTATTTCTGACCAATATTGGGTAGAGAGAAGAAAGGATACATTTTGCAGATTGATCCCAGTTTGAAAATGATTCTACCTGCCAAAACGCTTAAGACACAGAAATTTCCCTGCTTGGGATTCAGTCCTGTGTGAGGTATGACCCTAAGGCCATCACTCCTGACAAATACCGTCAGGATGTCCTGCCAAAACACTTAAGACACAGAAATTTCCCTGCTTGGGATTCAGTCCTGTGTGAGGTATGACCCTAAGGCCATCACTTCTGACAAATACCATCAGGATGTTTTTACTGAAGGAGATGAGACCAGATTCCTAGGCCAATACACACAATTATACTCATTTACGGTCTTTGTCTGGAAAAAAAAAATACAAATATATTGGAAATTTTTTGTCCTTTTTCCCCTAGAATAATTAATTTTAAATTTGATACCTGCCACACTGTAAAAATCCTTCATTCTATAATCTTATGAAGTTAAGGTCGTTTGATTTCAAATTGGAGCTGGATTTAGGAATATGATGCATTTTAGTGTAGTAGAAAGAGCAACGAATGAGAATATGCCCTCTGATCTAATGGTTCACGTCCTTAATTTCAAGTGAAGAAACATGCTGAAGAAAAAACTGATGTGTTGAAAAAATGACCTACTGAAGGTGGATGGAAATAGACTGTCCAGAGCCACTGGGGTATTTACCCATGCCTTGGATGTAACAACCCCAAGTTTAAATCAAATATTTTTATAACATGGAAATAAACTTGAAATTCTATAGAAAATTAAGTTAGGGTCAAATGACTGTCTACGAGTAAGATCTAACAGTGTTTGGGGAGCAATAAAATAGGAAGCCTTTACTTATAAATCATTTGGTATATATATTTTACCCACCTTTTCTTCAATATCTGGGTCAGATAGCTGTCATCATTTATCCACAATCTCTCTCTTTTTCATTCCAGAGAAAAATGGAAATGTGAAATAAATTATCATTTATATAAAACACTTTAAAAGTCTAATTAAAATAATTGATTTTATTAATTTATAGCATTCTTTGAGTTAATGAAAGCCTAGAGTAATTTCATCCTAAAGGATAGAACAAATTGTTATAAAGTGGTTCATTAAATAAACTAATCATTTTCTAGGTGTTTTTTGTTTTCTTCCTATATTTCTGTTTAAAATAATACCAAAAAAAAAAAAATGAGGAAATTTTTCTACAAATGCATCATGGTAATTATAAATAACTTTCTTAACATCGCTTACTAGCTGCGTGATCTTAGGTAAAGTACTTAACAGCAGCTACGTAATATATAAACAGAGGGAAAACCAGGGTCTAACTCGTGGATTTGCAGAGTGGATTAAAATGATACAAAACATTTATCCTATTGCATGCATATAATAAGTGCTAAAAAAAGTAATTACATATGCATTAATAAAATAATTATATATATATGTGTCATATAGTAGAAATAAATGGACATTACTTCTATCTAAGATAATATAAAAAAACAGATAATATAGATAATGTATAAACTTTTAGTAACATATTACTTTAGTTAATTCAAGTTTTTTGGAGCTTAATTATTCACTTTATTAGAGTTTTCCAAAATACAATGCAATACAACATACCTTTCAGATAGCCTCTATGATCTGAAAACTTCTGATGGATTTCTGACAAATCTTCCATGAATTTTATTCTTATAGTCTAAATCCTGAACGTGTTGAGGGATACTAAATTTGGGAAACTAGCCTTTGTAATTATCCAGTCACTCATTAGACATCTGAGAATAAGGTTAGAGTTCTTTAAGCTATTTTACCAAGTGACATGGAAGGCAAGAGTCACCAGAGGACTTGGAAGAAGCAGGCAAGTGTAACCCCCTCGCCAGTGATAACTGCAAAGTCCACTTCCAAAGGTCCTGTTTGGTTCATCTTGCCAATCAGGTAATATGTTTTGTACGTAAGAGCCTTTGGTACATTCTTGGTGGCATTGAAGTTAAGAGCTACGGCTGCTAACCAAAAAGTCGGCAGTTCAAATCCACCAGGCACTCCTTGGAAACCCTACGGGGCAGCTCTACTGTGTCCCATAGGGTCGCTATGAGTCAGAATCGACTCGATGGCAATGAGTTTTTTTTTTTTTTGGTCTACTGAGAATGGCACTTAATCCCCTGATTACCCCAAAAACTAGTTACCATTGAGTTGATTCTGACTCTTGGCAACTCCATGTGTGTCAGAGCGGAACTGTGCTCCATGGGGTTTTCAATGGCTGATTTTTCAGACATAGATTGCCAGGTCTTTCTTCTGAGGTACCTCTGGGTGGACTCGAACCACCAACCTTTCAGTTAGAAGTTGAGTGCATTAACCATTTGTATTACCCGAGGATTCCCCCATCCCCTGATTGCAGTAAATGTCATCCTTTACTTACTTTAAAGGAAATTGATATATCTTTGCCAAACCTGGCATGACTATTGATATTCCAGTTCTGAACATCTGGCAACCGTACACTAGGGAACCATGGTTGACAGTATGAATTAAGAGTTACTTTTTCAAATAAGTTAAAATGAGTAAAAGCAACAAACAATAATGCCCTTCAAACCATTTCTTAAAAGTGTATAAGTAAGAGTAATTAAAATGAAAGGTAGTAGCATTCACTACATAAGACAATTAAAAATACACAAATAATCTCTTTTATGCTTTCTTCACTTATCTACCTTTATTTTAAAACAAATCACAGATATTAGTTGTTACAAATAAATAACATCTATTAGACCTGTGACACACACAAATTCACCTTTTGTGTGTTTGTGAATAACTTCAAATGTCCAAGAATTCTGGAAGTGTTATATTCTGGGGCAGGCACTTGATTTTCATTCACTACTAGACAGGTCGCTATGAGTCGGAATCAACTCGAGGGCAGTGGGTGGGTTTACTAGACAAGTGAGTGAGAATGTTCTTTTCTGAGGGAGCGAAGATATCACATCTCTAGTATCTTCATTCCAAAGCCTTTTTTTCTCTCTAAAAGTTATTGCCTTCAGTAAACACATGTGGATGATACAAAATGTATTCATGAAAAGTGATCATCTAGCTGAGATTTGCTATTACAGTAAAATTTGAAAAGGTAATTAACTTGATAGTAACACCATTAAATATTACTATGATTCTTGAGGGAAAAAAAATCCTCTAATTTTTTAGTTTAATAAATTTATAGATTTTAATGATTTCAATATATATGCAAATATCAATTCCATATTGTACTATGAAGTAGATCTAAGTAGAATGATTCATTTATTTATAAATATATATAAAGATTTATATTTTTATATATATTTTCTTATGATTTTCTTAATGGCAAGAATGTGTGTGTCTTATTTTGCTTCCAAGTAACATATAGCAGTTTTCAGTGGGCCACATTCCTGCTAAAAATAATTAGAATAAAAATCCAGTGCAGCTGAGTCGATTCTGACTCATAGCAACTCTAGAGTAAACTGGATAAATTACAAATATCGTATTTTTAAAGTAATTAGGGATCTTCATAAGGTGAGTGGATAATGGGCAGCCACTTTTTCTGAGACTATTTTCCAATTCTGCGTGTGGTCTGTGGATCTAGGCTCAGACCAGCCTGAGGACCCCAGCTAGGAGAAAAAATAAACCGGTAACACATTTTAAAGTAAGTTATACTGATATGACAAAAGTGGAGATTTGAGGATTTTATTAGAAGTCACAGAGAACTTGAAAGTTGTAACATGAGATGTGAAGAGTCTCAAAGACACTGGCTAATTTTCCCCACAAGGCATTTGTTGAATTCTGGCATTGTGCAGGAAGCTGAAGGGCTAGGACAAAATGTTGAAGAGTAGAGCAAAGTCCCTCATGATCTCACTTTGCCTGGGAAAGAAGTAAAGGCCTGCTGTGATAGGGACCTGGTCTCAAAACCAGCTAGAGATCAATGCCTTAGAAAAAGAAGGGAATGGATTGAGAATTAAAAATCCCTCCTTCCCTAGCAAACATCTGCTGACTGAGAACCTATATCTGGCTTCTGGCAAAACAAACCAAACCAAACCAACCAACCAAGCAACAACAAGAAAAACCAAAAACCCTGCTCCTTGGTGTCCACAGAAGGTCAGTAGACATCTGATGTTTGTGTAAGGCTGTATGTACAAGTGGAAGACTTGAGGGACCGCAAACACATGGCTGTTTTGCTCCTTAAGACATTTGCCAAATTTTAAAGCTATTTGAGATGAAAGACTAAAGAGCTAAGCTTACAACTGGCAAGGAGAATAATTATTTCAGTTTTATTGACAAGGTGAATTAAGAATTACTTCTCAATTAGGTTAAAATGAATACAAGCAACAAACAATAACACCCTACAAACAATTTCTTTAAAGTGCGTTATAAATAAGAGTAGTTTAAATTACACGTAGCGGTGGATGTTTAGGACTTGGCAACCCAGGAACTGCCTGTACTTTCCTCGTGATTTTGCTGAGTTTCAAATCAGATAATGAACACAAAGAACTTCTTGCTCTATTGGTTTGTAAAAGATCTATGTAGGCAAATAATATTCATTTGTAAATTACACATTTAAAAGTTTTATAACAGCAAAACAAAAAAGTAATTTAGTTTTGGTTTAGATGGTAAGAGTTTCAACAGGGTAAATGAGCTTTGAGAATTTACATAGTGACGATCCAGGTTTCATTTAGTTACTTCTTCATAAACACCAAGTATATTTGATCCTTCAAGTGATCTCTAGAGGAAGGAGTCATTTATTCTGCCCACATCTGGGATTCATGGAGAAATAATAAAAACTTGAAAAAGATGAGATCTCATCACTTATTGAAGGAAGCAATATCCAAGAACAGACAGAGTGGAGCGTGCAAAGAGCAGAGAGGTTTGGTAAAATAATCTCTAATGTTTTATAATTTTCATTGTTTTTTTTTTTTTTTTTTAGGTAATGAGTACAAACCAATTATGTTAGAAAGATATCGAAGGCACTTCCAAGAAGAATAGTCTCAATGAGAAACATAAAACTATAACCAAGATCCAGCTTTACAACAAATTCCATACTGAAAATTTACCCAGGGGAGAAGATAGAGCCTTCGCCATCATTTGGTCCCATTTTTTTCTTTCCTGCTAGTTTGCTCGTTTTCCTTTACTTGTATTGTCTGCTTCAGTGGTAAGCGGAAGTTTGTGAAGCGACAGGAATGAGCTTAATGACCCTCAGTGTGTATGTAAAGTCTACTAATTAGGGCCCCCACTTTCCGTGCAGCCCTCCAGGAATAGCGCTAATTTCATTCTCTCTCCCTGGGCTGAATACAGGCCCTCCTCATCTTTGATCTCTGTTGTTAATAGGGCCCCACATTTGACCTGCATTCCAGATTCTCTCATTCCAGTCTATCTGATACATTGATTCAAGAGTTATCTTCTTAAAACATAGTGTCAACACCATCACCTCCATGCTTAAACGATCCCAAGGCCTCCTCGCAGCCTATAGGAAAAGGTACAAATTCCTCATCCTGACATACATAGCCCTCAAGTGATCTGTTCTTAACTTACATTTACAAATACGCACCTTCAAAGTCAACAGATAATATTTTTAAATTGCATCATTTTTTTGACATATATAAAACACAGTGTGCTTTCTTACATTATAATTATTTGTAATATGCTCATCTTTTTCCTTTTTTTCCTCTATCTAGCAAACAGAATTCTTCATCATTCATCATTCAGTCCCAGTTTGCTTGTCGTACCTTCCCTAAGACAAGATGAGTGCCTCTCTTTTATGTGTGTCCATATCACATTAAAACATCTTTTTTAACATAATGTGGCATAAAACCTAAAATTAAGATTCAATATTATGTGCTATCTTGATATCTGAAATGGAGGAGGTGGTCTTGCATGGCCTAACTGAAAACTTTCCTTCTCTCCACTGTGATCCTGAGAATAAAGTCTCCTAGTCAAGTAATCCTCTCTATCAAACTGGTCAGATGCAGTTCTGCTTTTCCCTCAGTAGTATCAGTTCCCTTCCAGGCCATGGAATTGTTCAGACAAGCCATCATATCCTCCCATGGACACCGGTGGCCACCCCACCCTCTTATTACTGCATAGCCTGCCTTTCACAGCCCCTAGGTGTACACCCTGTTCTTCAGTACAATCCCAAGTGGCCCTGCATGGCATGTGGTGTCCTTCTCTTCAGAGCTGCGAGTATATGTGGCTAATAAGCTGCTGTTCATCTTATCTGTCCAGGGACAGTGTCATGCATTCAGCCTTCTCCATAAATCAGAGATGGCATATTCCCTCTCTCACTAATGGAATGAAATGGTGATCAAAGCCCAAACTCATCTGGTGTAAAATATTTTAAGTGATTTAATGAAAGAATGAATTAATGGATTGATGACTTGATCCCAAAAAACAAAGGTTGAGTTTCATGATTAATGACACAAAATATTTGAGGAAAAATGCATAACTGATAGATTTTTATATCTATAATTATGTGACAAAACATTTCAGAATCTCACTATCTATGTAAACATCTTTTCTGTATTGTTCAAGTTTAAATCACTATAGATACAGTTAGAAATTTCCCCCCAACAACTCAGAAACTTGTTAAATTGAGAATTGTTATATACAGACTCAAAGACATTTCATAATTGCACATGTTGATTGTAATATCAGTGATTAAAGAGCTTTAAAACTTGTTTGCATTTTGAGCGTGGTAAAAAAAAATACAAGGTTATGCATGACAAGGTTAAATAACTAACAAAATGTTTTTCTTTCTTGTGTTACGAAAAAACATAATCAAAAAGAAAAGGAAATTAAGACTTCAGATATAACATCTTCATGAATTTCCATAACATTTCAGTAATGGTAGAGGAGATATTAGTCTATATTCTATGTGCAAATCACAGTCCACCCAGCAGTTTGACAAAATAGAAAAAGAACTAATATTGTTGTAGTTTTGCATGGTCTGCTCTTCCAATATATACTTCTTTCCTTCATATAAATGTGTACCCTGAGCAGTTTAATTATGGAATGTGGGCCAAGTTCTCTCCAACAGTTGTATGCCAGGAGTGATCTCAAAGAATTCACTTCGGCTCTCAGTTTCTTCATCTGGAGGGAAAGAAAAAAAAAAAAAAAAAAAACAGACAAAATCTTGGATGTGATTACTGATGTGTTAAAGCCTTTGCTGCTGAGTTGACCCCTATAGGACAGAGTAGAGCTGCTCATAAGGTTTCTAAGGAGCGGCTGGTGGATTCAAACTACTGATCTTTAGGTTAGCAGCCAATCCTTTAAACGCTGCGCCACCAGGGCTCCTGTATTAGGCATCAAAAAAATATTAGTAAAATGAAGACATAGCAAGAGAAACTATCCAGAATAAAATATAAGGTGAAAACAGGCTAAAAAAATAATTGGAGCATCAGTGAGTTGTGGTACAACTAAAAGGGGCTTAATATACATGTTATTGGTATCCATGAGTGAGGACAGAAGTATGGAAAAATATTTAAAGAAATAATGGTGATTTTTTTTTTCAAATTGGAGTAAGTCTACAAACACACATATCTAAGAATTTTAACAAACTCCAAGCAGGAGAAACAGAGAAAAAGAACACACTGAGGTACATCATAACCTAAGTGATTAAAATTAGTACTACAGTAAAAAACAGTTACATCTAATAAATCAACAAGAGATGAAAGGAAACTGTAAAGAAATTCTCAATCTAGAAAAAGGCAAAAAAAAAAAAAAAAGGAATAATGACTAGAGGGAACAAATAGAAAATAAATAGCAAACAAGCACACTTTTGGGGCTAATGGATATGTTTATTATTTTATACATTTTAAACTTGTGAAGTTTAATTTACCTCAGTTATATTTCAACAAATCTGTTTAAAAATTAGTCACATGTATCCCGTGATTACTGTATTGTATATTACAGGTTTAGATATTAGTTTCCTCATGATCAAACCTAGGTAGGCTCTGGATGTAGACATAGAAACAACCAATTTCATCTCTTTGGTGACACAGTGGTTACGAGCTTGGCTGCTAACCAAAAGACTGGCAGTTTGAATCAACCAGCTTCTCCCTAGAAACACTATGTGAAAGTTCTCCTCTCTCCTATATAAACACCCACTGCCATAGAGTTGATTCCGACTCATAGCAACCCTATAGGACAGAGTAGAACTGCTCCGATAGTCGCTATCAATGGAAATCCGCTCGACAGCAACAGGTTTGGTTTTTGGTTTACTACTTCTTGTAAATCACCTTCTCTGATACGTCAGGGTACTCTTAGTATGAAGTCAGAGTGTTTTTCTTTGTCCTGTATCATTTACTTAATTTATTCTGTGATTTTCTTTATTCCTTGTGTAACGTGTAATATGTTATCTCACCTTTTTACTTCCAAGACCACCCCCCATACACATACACACCCTGTAATTTTATGAAGGCAGAGATTAGAATGAGAATGCAGACCTGGTGGGGGTTTGGAAGGTGTTTTAGACATCTAGTGCTGCTATCACGGAAATACCACAAAAGGGTGGCTTTAATAAATAGAAGTTTATTCTCTCAGAGTCTAGGAGGCTAGAAGTTGGAATTCAGGGCACCAGCTCCAGGGGAAGAATTTCTCTCTCTGTCAGCTCTGGGGCAAGGTCCTTGTCATCAATCCTTCCCTGCTCTAGGAGCTTGTCAGCACAGGGACCCGAGGTCCAAAGGATACTCTCTGCTTCTGGCTCTTCTTTCTTGGTCTTATGAGGTCCCCATGTCTCTCTGCTTCCTTCTGTCTTTTATATCTCAAAAGAGATCCCCTCAAGAGACAATCTAATCCCGTAGATTGTATCCTGCCTCATTAACATAACTGCCTCTAATCCTGCCTCATTAACATCATAGAGGTTAGGAATAACAACACATAAGGAAATTACACCACATCACAAAATGGAGGGCAACCACACAAAACCGAGAACCATGGCCTAGCCAAGTTGACACACATTCTTGGGGGACACAACTCAGTCCATAAGAGAAGGCAAGGGTTGGGCAGGGGACATCCTCAAAGAGATAGGATATAGCTGTGTAGTACAGATTACTTTATCAAAATTTGCCTTTTGTAAAGGCCCCTCTACTGACAGTTTAAAATTATATCTGTGGGGGAAGCCATACCATTAAATTTGAGGAGGCAAGTTAGGAGGCTATTGTCAACATGACTGCAGAGCTGAAGGAGGTAAAAGCAAGCAAGCCTGCTCCACTCTGTCTCTATACAAGCTGCACAACAGTGTATCCACCACATTAAGGAGAGATGCTGGTTGCAAGACAGTGTAAAACTAGTGAACCTTTGGGATTTATTTGTTATTATAGCATTTTCACATCTATTCCAAAGAATATAATCATGCTGATGTGAGCATTGATCCTAAGCTTTCAAGGAAGTATTAACAGAGCTCGGAGATAGAAGGCTAATATGATGTGTATATGTATAGTACATTCATGGGGGGGGACTAAATTATTCACAATTACAGACATTATTGTTTGTAATGAACATTTTAGGAAAATTGTGTAATACAAAAAACATGAGAAAATACATTATGTCACTCGTAGTCCCATTTTTCAGTATAAAGAACAATGATGAATCTCTGAAGCATCTCACAACACGGATGAAACTGGAGGGCATTATGCTGCATGAAATAAGTCAATCACAAAAGGACAATATTGTATGAGACTGCTACTATAAAATCTCATGGGAACGTTTACACACAAAAAGAAATAATCTTTAATGGTTACCAGAGAGGAGACCGGTGGAGATGGAAAAACACTAAATAGACCATAGGTAAGTGGTACCTTTGTGAAGGGTAAGACACTATATAATAGTGCAGAAACAAACCAATACAAATAATAAATTATCAGCTATTAACAATGTTTATGATAAAGGAGATATTAATATTTTTCCTAATATAAATTACACAACCTATGCCTTCTAAGGAAACCCTGGTGGTGTAGTGGTTAAGAACAGTGGCTGCTAACCAAAAGGGTGACAGTTGGAATCCACCAGGCGCTCCTTGGAAACCCTATGGGGCAGTTCTACTCTGACCTATAGGATCGCTATGAGTTGAGCCCTGGTGGCACAGTGGTCAACGTGATTGCCTGCTAACCAAAGGTTGGTGGCTCTAACTCACCAGCTACCCCACAGAAGAAAGACATGGCAGCCTGCTTCTGCAAAGGTTACACCCTTGGAAACCCTAGGGTTTGCTATGAGTTGGAATCAACCGGACAGCAGTGAGTTTTTGGTTTTATGTCTTCTCAACAGTTATAACACGTGAAATAAACATAACTTTTTTTAAGCATGTTTTTTAAGTTATAGCATGTGAAGTAAACATCAGTCCATAACATTCAGTCATGCAAAAGCTCAAAAAAAGTTCTTATTACTTGATCATCATTTTACAACACAACATATGATCTGAAGAGGAACGCCAATATGAACAAATAGTGATATAAAAGAAGAATTAAAAATAATAATAATAAAAACTTTTTTCCTCACCACCCACTGCCTATCTACCTATATATTCACTCCACATTTCACATTTGCCACTCTCTCCTGGAAAATTCTGGATAAACTTCCCCAGCGTACCAAAGATCCCTCCTTGTTATGTCAAACTTAACTTCAGAGGGAATTTCGTGCTGATTGTGATGCACAGAAAAGTTTAAAGCAAAGATCCTTAGACTTGGAATAAGGAAAGAAGCATCTTGGACATATTCCCATCATGCTTAATGAAATATTTGAGTAGAATTTATATTTCCATTATCAGTCTGAATGTCATTTTGTATTTTATGTTCAAATTTTTATACTTAAAGCTCGCCTCACATGCCATTAACGTTTTCCTTTTGTTTATTTTCTGTTGACATCCAGTAGCAAAACTTATATGCATTCCCATAAATGGCATTCTAAATTATCCAAAATGGCCTTGAAATGTGGGCGCCAAAGAAATGTTCAAAGCCATGATAAAAAGCTATTTGTTATTCATAAACCTTCATGCCTGTCAGGGAATTTTGCTGACATATCTCGAACGACTGAAGTATGAAACTTTGTCTTGTTTGCTTCCTGAATTCAGTGGTCAAATGATGTATAAAGGTGTTGCTCCTGCATGGTTTTCTCACGTGAACTTGAGTTTGGAACACCTTCCAGTCAGCTGCATATTCATTTTATTTTGTGTTCTAATGCGTTGATTCTTACTCTTTCTGATCAGATATCCTATTCAAGAGGAAGGAAGGATATCATGTGTTTTTATAAAATGCACCCAGATTTGGAAAGCAGTTCACAAAACTGAAAAAAAGGAAAAAAACTTCCTTTGAGATCCCCAAGGGAGAGCGGATGAGTGTTTGGTGGAAATTAATATAGCACACAGTGTAACTCTCTATGTGGAGTATATGTTTTTGACACAGTCAAGATATTTCTGACAAGTTTTAGGGAATCCAGAGAGAGAAGACTCTGGAGTGGTTATTGTAGGATTGGAACCAGAGACAACATTGGATGATGAGAGAACGAGGGAGGAGAGGTAAGGTTAGCCTCTGAGTGACCTGTTCTCACACGTCTGAAGTTCAATGCGGTTTGGGTAGCTCATCAGGAAAATTGACTTTCATGGTACTGATTAGTGACCCTGGATCTGTCCACACCAAACCAAACCAAACTCGTTGCTGCCGAGTCGATTCCGACTCACAGCGACCCTATAGAACAGAATAGAACTACCTCATACGGTTTCCAAGGAGTGGCTGGTGGATTTGAACTGCTGATCTTTTGGTTAGCAGGTGGACTCTTAGCCACTGCACAGCCAGGTCTCTGGTGGATCTCATCCAGGCTCTGCCATTTTTTTTAATCTGTACAATATGGTACATATTGCCATTTTGGTCCCCAGCAGAGGAAGAAAGAGTTGGAGAATCTAGTAACAATAGTTACATCTCTGTTATGACTTCTATGCACATATCGTTGGCCCAAACTTGTCACATGGTCGTGCCCAAATTTAAGGTATTGGAGAAGTGAGTAAACCTCCATATACACAGAAATAGAAAAGAATCAGATATTGGTGAATATTAGCAATGTCTACTTCCCTGGATAAGTTTGTCTTGCCTAAACCCCAAAACCAAACCCATTGTGTCCATTCCACCTCATAGGGACACTATAAGACAGCGTAGACCTGCAGCATAGGGTTTCCAAGGAGCACCTGGTGGGTTTAAACCGCCAACCTTTAGTTGGCAGCCTGAGCTCTTGACCACTGTGCCACCAAGGGATCTTTTGAGGGCAAAGACCTCTGTATTTGTTCTCTGTCCCAGGGCTTCATAGAGACTTAAGAAGTCTCATTAAATATTCATTAGCCTGAATTATGAGACTTTCTTAGGGAGGGATTGCCTGACACAAAGGTATAAATCCCTAGTTAGGCATGTAGGGAACCAACTAGTCTTCAGAGTGCCCTTAAATGTTGCCAGTCAGGCAACAATATACTTTGTTTATGGAAGAGAATAAGCCTGGATGGTGAGAATATTTCAGTGGTCCAGACTGAGTGTCCTTCAGTTCTATTCTGTCATTTGCAGCCACAGAGCAAGTATCCTTACCAGTAGCCAAGGCTGTGCTCCCTTCAGCAGAAGTGCTAGACAAGCAGGGTGACCATGTAGACATAGAATATATTGTCCAAATCAGATCCTTTTGTGGAATTGTTTAAATGGTAAACTGGACAGAACATTGAGACAGCATCCATGAACTCAGACTGTCCCAGACAAAGTACTCATGGCAAACAACTGTCACTTTCCACAGGACACTGAAGTGAGGGACAGCTAGTAGAAGCTCGTAGACACAAACTTCCAGGAGACCAGTCACTATGTGACATATGCCAGTAAAACCGTAAGTACTCTCATATAGTTCATAATTACTTTTATAAAATAATTATATGTTTACATGTTTGACTTCTGCAAAACTAAAGGTAGCTCTACTTGGTAAACTTTCTTGTTTACTTATTATAAAGACATAAAAGTGAAAAATGCCTTAGGTGTGGAGAGATGACAAAGTGCAGGTGGAAGAATGAACCACACCTCCTGCCAATTATGGGGTGTCTGGCTTTTTTTTTGGCTTTGGGTGAACTGACTTCACACCTCTGCTCTAGGCATCTCTCATGGGGAAGTGAGAGGGTCTATTTCCTAGGACTGTTGGGAGGCTTGAGTAAGAGTCTGTGATATTCGCTGTTGTGTTTATATTTGCTTAAGAAATTCAGTCAGATAACTGTGCCTACTTCAAAAGAAATTCTAATTTAATTACAATAGTGCAGTAGATACATAATTTTAAAGATGTGGGTTTTGAAACTGTATTTTGCAGGCTCCTCTAAATAAGAGTGACAAATATAAACCTGCTTAGAAAAATAAGCCTTGGCTTTATAGTTCAGCTCAAAGGCGGGGGAAAGGAGTATCCTTCAACACACACAGACACACCCGCCACACAGATACGTGTTGCTCCTTGAAGAATTCCTTCTTAGCAGCTAGCACAAAAGCAATGTGGAGCATATCATCTGATAATATCAAAGACAATAAGCCAACTCCATTACGTTTGCATAAAGCTAGCCCAAGCACATTGCCCTCAGTGTGGGGGTGACTTCCTGTCTGCAAGATGCAATGAGCATATAGCTCTTTAAAAAGAACCACAGTGGCTAGTAAAAATAATAGAAATTTAGTAACAAAATGAATTAACGTGGTACAGAATATAAATCACAAAATGCCAGGAAGATGGCCCATTGACATTGGGGTTCATCATTAAAAAATACTGACGTGAAAACTGGTCGTTGTGTTATTATCAAGCAATTACTTAGCACACTAAATTGGCGCAGTGCTTCACAGACATTTAGCTTTTAAAAGGTGATTTTTTTAACAGTGACTTAACAAATGAGAAAGCAAGGCAGAAATCGTACCTAAAGTAATGGAGCAAGAAAGTTAGAGCTAAAAATATTGTTCAGTACGAGACTGTATCAAATTCCTGAATCTCTATTTGCAGTCCATCTGAGGAATATTTTTAAGATGAATAGGTAGTATCTTTGAATGCCTAGTGTGAAGAAATATGAATTGCTGTTATATCCAAGAATTTTAAAAGAAAAATTTTAAACATTAGATAGAAACTCTGGAATTTATTTTCTTCACCAGTATAATTTTAGTTTTAAAACCAACATTATCTTTAGTACAGCTACTTGATAAATAATTGAATAACCACCTCTACATGAGATTTCTAATTTAAAACACCTAAAAAAAAATTTTTTTTTATTCTAAATAAATGGAAGAAATAATACTTTTCCTGTGTGTGTGCATGTGTGTGCACGCACGTGAGTGTGTTAGGCTAGCATAGCCATTCAATTCTGAATATTGCAAAAAAAATTTGCAATTGTCTTTTTAACTCAGCAATGTTTTAACCTAAGGTAAAACCCTGTCTACTCAGCCAGCCAGTAATGAGGCAGAATGGTATATGGCCGTGAAAGGACCTGAGTAGCAGTTTTGATTATGGCTTCAAGATGCAGGAAGGTCATTAAAATGTCTTATTTTCTCATTTTTCTTCTCCATAAAATGTGGCTATAAGACTATATAGTTTCCAAAGTGCTCTTAGCACTAACATCTCAGGATTCAACAAACTGACACTTTTGTATTGAAGATGCAATGATAATTAATATTTATGGATTTAAAAAAATTTTTATTTTCATTTTTGTTGTAGAGAAAATACACAACAGAACATACACCAACTCAAAAATTTCTACATGTACAATTCAGTAACACTGATTACATTCTTCAAGTTGTGCAACCATTATCACCCTCCTTTTCTGAATTGTTCCTGCCCCAGTAACATTAAATTACTGCCACCTAAACTTCCAATCTGATTGGCTGATTTTGGCTTAGGACAACCCCGTCTATGGCAGAGTATATACGACTATGCTCCACAGGGTTTTCAGTGGCCGATTTCGACTTAGGACAACCCCGTCTATGGCAGAGGACATAGGACTGTGCTCTGTAGGGTTTTCAGTGGCTGATTTCGACTTAGGACAACCCCGTCTATGGCAGAGGACATACGACTATGCTCCACAGGGTTTCAGTGGCCGATTTCGGCTTAGGACAACCCCGTCTATGGCACAGGACATACGACTATGCTCCACAGGGTTTTCAGTGGCCGATTTCGGCTTAGGACAACCCCGTCTATGGCAGAGGACATACGACTGTGCTCCACAGGGTTTTCAGTGGCCGATTTCGACTTAAGACAACCCCGTCTATGGCAGAGGACATACGACTGTGCTCCACAGGGTTTTCAGTGCCCGATTTCGACTTAGGACAACCCCGTCTATGGCAGAGGACATACGACTGTGCTCCACAGGGTTTTCAGTGGCCGATTTCGACTTAGGACAACCCCGTCTATGGCAGAGGACATACGACTGTGCTCCACAGGGTTTTCAGTGCCCGATTTCGACTTAGGACAACCCCGTCTATGGCACAGGACATACGACTATGCTCCACAGGGTTTTCAGTGGCCGATTTCGGCTTAGGACAACCCCGTCTATGGCAGAGGACATACGACTATGCTCCACAGGGTTTTCAGTGGCCGATTTCGACTTAGGACAACCCCGTCTATGGCAGAGGACATACGACGGTGCTCCACAGGGTTTTCAGTGGCCGATTTCGACTTAGGACAACCCCGTCTATGGCAGAGGACATACGACTGTGCTCCACAGGGTTTTCAGTGGCCGATTTCGGCTTAGGAGAACCCGTCTATGGCAGAGGACATGCGACTGTGCTCCACAGGGTTTTCTGTGGCCGATTTCGGCTTAGGACAACCCGTCTATGGCAGAGGACATACGACTGTGCTCCACAGGGTTTTCAGTGGCCGATTTCGGCTTAGGACAACCCCGTCTATGGGAGAGGACATACGACTGTGCTCCGCAGTTTTTTCAGTGGCCGATTTCGGCTTCGGACAACCCCGTCTATGGCAGAGGACATACGACTGTGCTCCACAGGGTTTTCAGTGGCCGATTTCGGCTTAGGACAACCCCGTCTATGGCAGAGGACATACGACTGTGCTCCACAGGGTTTTCAGTGGCCGATTTCGGCTTAGGACAACCCCGTCTATGGGAGAGGACATGCGACTGTGCTCCACAGGGTTTTCAGTGGCCGATTTCGACTTAGGACAACCCCGTCTATGGCAGAGGACATACGACTGTGCTCCACAGGGTTTTCAGTGGCCGATTTCGGCTTAGGACAACCCCGTCTATGGCAGAGGACATGCGACTGTGCTCCACAGGGTTTTCAGTGGCCGATTTCGGCTTAGGACAACCCCGTCTATGGCAGAGGACATGCGACTGTGCTCCACAGGGTTTTCAGTGGCCGATTTCGGCTTAGGACAACCCCGTCTGTGGCAGAGGACATGCGACTGTGCTCCACAGGGTTTTCAGTGGCCGATTTCGACTTGGGACAACCCCGTCTATGGCAGAGTATATACGACTGTGCTCTGTAGGGTTTTCAGTGGCCGATTTCGACTTAGGACAACCCCGTCTATGGCAGAGGACATGTGACTGTGCTCCGCAGGGTTTTCAGTGGCCGATTTCGGCTTAGGACAACCCCGTCTATGGCAGAGGACATACGACTGTGCTCCACAGGGTTTTCAGTGGCCGATTTCGACTTGGGACAACCCCGTCTATGGCAGAGTATATACGACTGTGCTCTGTAGGGTTTTCAGTGGCTGATTTCGACTTGGGACAACCCCGTCTATGGCAGAGTATATACAACTGTGCTCTGTAGGGTTTTCAGTGGCCGATTTCGACTTAGGACAACCCCATCTATGGCAGAGGACATGTGACTGTGCTCCGCAGGGTTTTCAGTGGCCGATTTCGGCTTAGGACAACCCCGTCTATGGCAGAGGACATGCGACTGCGCTCCACAGGGTTTTCAGTGGCCGATTTCGGCTTAGGACAACCCCGTCTATGGCAGAGGACATGCGACTGCGCTCCACAGGGTTTTCAGTGGCCGATTTCGGCTTAGGACAATCCCGTCTATGGGAGAGGACATGCGACTATGCTCCACAGGGTTTTCAGTGGCCGATTTCGACTTAGGACAACCCAGTCTATGGCAGAGGACACACGACTGTGCTCCGCAGGGTTTTCAGTGGCCGATTTTGGCTTAGGACAACCCCGTCTATGGGAGAGGACATGCGACTGTGCTCCACAGGGTTTTCAGTGGCCGATTTCGACTTAGGACAACCCTGTCTATGGCAGAGGACATACGACTGTGCTCCACAGGGTTTTCAGTGGCCGATTTCGGCTTAGGACAACCCCGTCTATGGCAGAGGACATGCGACTGTGCTCCACAGGGTTTTCAGTGGCCGATTTCGGCTTAGGACAACCCCGTCTATGGCAGAGGACATGCGACTGTGCTCCACAGGGTTTTCAGTGGCCGATTTCGACTTGGGACAACCCCGTCTATGGCAGAGTATATACGACTGTGCTCTGTAGGGTTTTCAGTGGCCGATTTCGACTTAGGACAACCCCATCTATGGCAGAGGACATGTGACTGTGCTCCGCAGGGTTTTCAGTGGCCGATTTCGGCTTAGGACAACCCCGTCTATGGCAGAGGACATGCGACTGCGCTCCACAGGGTTTTCAGTGGCCGATTTCGGCTTAGGACAACCCCGTCTATGGCAGAGGACATGCGACTGCGCTCCACAGGGTTTTCAGTGGCCGATTTCGGCTTAGGACAATCCCGTCTATGGCAGAGGACATGCGACTGTGCTCCACAGGGTTTTCAGTGGCCGATTTCGGCTTAGGACAACCCCGTCTATGGCAGAGGACATACGACTGTGCTCCGCAGGGTTTTCAGTGGCCGATTTCGGCTTAGGACAACCCCGTCTATGGGAGAGGACATACGACTGTGCTCCGCAGGGTTTTCAGTGGCCGATTTCGGCTTAGGACAACCCCGTCTATGGGAGAGGACATACGACTGTGCTCCGCAGGGTTTTCAGTGGCCGATTTCGGCTTAGGACAACCCCGTCTATGGGAGAGGACATACGACTGTGCTCCGCAGGGTTTTCAGTGGCTGATTTCGGCTTAGGACAACCCCGTCTATGGGAGAGGACATGCGACTGTGCTCCACAGGGTTTTCAGTGGCCGATTTCGGCTTAGGAGAACCCGTCTATGGCAGAGGACATGCGACTGTGCTCCACAGGGTTTTCTGTGGCCGATTTCGGCTTAGGACAACCCGTCTATGGCAGAGGACATACGACTGTGCTCCACAGGGTTTTCAGTGGCCGATTTCGGCTTAGGACAACCCCGTCTATGGGAGAGGACATACGACTGTGCTCCGCAGTTTTTTCAGTGGCCGATTTCGGCTTCGGACAACCCCGTCTATGGCAGAGGACATACGACTGTGCTCCACAGGGTTTTCAGTGGCCGATTTCGGCTTAGGACAACCCCGTCTATGGGAGAGGACATGCGACTATGCTCCACAGGGTTTTCAGTGGCCGATTTCGACTTAGGACAACCCAGTCTATGGCAGAGGACACACGACTGTGCTCCGCAGGGTTTTCAGTGGCCGATTTTGGCTTAGGACAACCCCGTCTATGGGAGAGGACATGCGACTGTGCTCCACAGGGTTTTCAGTGGCCGATTTCGACTTAGGACAACCCTGTCTATGGCAGAGGACATACGACTGTGCTCCACAGGGTTTTCAGTGGCCGATTTCGGCTTAGGACAACCCCGTCTATGGCAGAGGACATGCGACTGTGCTCCACAGGGTTTTCAGTGGCCGATTTCGGCTTAGGACAACCCCGTCTATGGCAGAGGACATGCGACTGTGCTCCACAGGGTTTTCAGTGGCCGATTTCGACTTGGGACAACCCCGTCTATGGCAGAGTATATACGACTGTGCTCTGTAGGGTTTTCAGTGGCCGATTTCGACTTAGGACAACCCCGTCTATGGCAGAGGACATGTGACTGTGCTCCTCAGGGTTTTCAGTGGCCGATTTCGGCTTAGGACAACCCGTCTATGGCAGAGGACATGCGACTGTGCTCCACAGGGTTTTCTGTGGCCGATTTCGGCTTAGGACAACCCGTCTATGGCAGAGGACATACGACTGTGCTCCACAGGGTTTTCAGTGGCCGATTTCGGCTTAGGACAACCCCGTCTATGGGAGAGGACATACGACTGTGCTCCGCAGTTTTTTCAGTGGCCGATGTCGGCTTCGGACAACCCCGTCTATGGCAGAGGACATACGACTGTGCTCCACAGGGTTTTCAGTGGCCGATTTCGGCTTAGGACAACCCCGTCTATGGCAGAGGACATACGACTGTGCTCCACAGGGTTTTCAGTGGCCGATTTCGGCTTAGGACAACCCCGTCTATGGGAGAGGACATGCGACTGTGCTCCACAGGGTTTTCAGTGGCCGATTTCGACTTAGGACAACCCCGTCTATGGCAGAGGACATACGACTGTGCTCCACAGGGTTTTCAGTGGCCGATTTCGGCTTAGGACAACCCCGTCTATGGCAGAGGACATGCGACTGTGCTCCACAGGGTTTTCAGTGGCCGATTTCGGCTTAGGACAACCCCGTCTATGGCAGAGGACATGCGACTGTGCTCCACAGGGTTTTCAGTGGCCGATTTCGGCTTAGGACAACCCCGTCTATGGCAGAGGACATGCGACTGTGCTCCACAGGGTTTTCAGTGGCCGATTTCGACTTGGGACAACCCCGTCTATGGCAGAGTATATACGACTGTGCTCTGTAGGGTTTTCAGTGGCCGATTTCGACTTAGGACAACCCCGTCTATGGCAGAGGACATGTGACTGTGCTCCGCAGGGTTTTCAGTGGCCGATTTCGGCTTAGGACAACCCCGTCTATGGCAGAGGACATGCGACTGCGCTCCACAGGGTTTTCAGTGGCCGATTTCGGCTTAGGACAATCCCGTCTATGGCAGAGGACATGCGACTGTGCTCCACAGGGTTTTCAGTGGCCGATTTCGGCTTAGGACAACCCCGTCTATGGCAGAGGACATACGACTGTGCTCCGCAGGGTTTTCAGTGGCCGATTTCGGCTTAGGACAACCCGTCTATGGCAGAGGACATACGACTGTGCTCCGCAGGGTTTTCAGTGGCCGATTTCGGCTTAGGACAACCCCGTCTATGGGAGAGGACATACGACTGTGCTCCGCAGGGTTTTCAGTGGCCGATTTCGGCTTAGGACAACCCCGTCTATGGGAGAGGACATACGACTGTGCTCCGCAGGGTTTTCAGTGGCCGATTTCGGCTTAGGACAACCCCGTCTATGGGAGAGGACATGCGACTGTGCTCCACAGGGTTTTCAGTGGCCGATTTCGGCTTAGGAGAACCCGTCTATGGCAGAGGACATGCGACTGTGCTCCACAGGGTTTTCTGTGGCCGATTTCGGCTTAGGACAACCCGTCTATGGCAGAGGACATACGACTGTGCTCCACAGGGTTTTCAGTGGCCGATTTCGGCTTAGGACAACCCCGTCTATGGGAGAGGACATACGACTGTGCTCCGCAGTTTTTTCAGTGGCCGATTTCGGCTTCGGACAACCCCGTCTATGGCAGAGGACATACGACTGTGCTCCACAGGGTTTTCAGTGGCCGATTTCGGCTTAGGACAACCCCGTCTATGGGAGAGGACATGCGACTATGCTCCACAGGGTTTTCAGTGGCCGATTTCGACTTAGGACAACCCCGTCTATGGCAGAGGACACACGACTGTGCTCCGCAGGGTTTTCAGTGGCCGATTTTGGCTTAGGACAACCCCGTCTATGGGAGAGGACATGCGACTGTGCTCCACAGGGTTTTCAGTGGCCGATTTCGGCTTAGGACAACCCCGTCTATGGGAGAGGACATACGACTGTGCTCCGCAGTTTTTTCAGTGGCCGATTTCGGCTTCGGACAACCCCGTCTATGGCAGAGGACATACGACTGTGCTCCACAGGGTTTTCAGTGGCCGATTTCGGCTTAGGACAACCCCGTCTATGGGAGAGGACATGCGACTATGCTCCACAGGGTCTTCAGTGGCCGATTTCGACTTAGGACAACCCCGTCAATGGCAGAGGACATACGAGTGTGCTCCGCAGGGTTTTCAGTGGCCGATTTCGGCTTAGGACAACCCCGTCTATGGGAGAGGACATGCGACTGTGCTCCACAGGGTTTTCAGTGGCCGATTTCGACTTAGGACAACCCCGTCTATGGCAGAGGACATACGACTGTGCTCCACAGGGTTTTCAGTGGCCGATTTCGGCTTAGGACAACCCCGTCTATGGCAGAGGACATGCGACTGTGCTCCACAGGGTTTTCAGTGGCCGATTTCGGCTTAGGACAACCCCGTCTATGGCAGAGGACATGCGACTGTGCTCCACAGGGTTTTCAGTGGCCGATTTCGGCTTAGGACAACCCCGTCTATGGCAGAGGACATGCGACTGTGCTCCACAGGGTTTTCAGTGGCCGATTTCGACTTGGGACAACCCCGTCTATGGCAGAGTATATACGACTGTGCTCTGTAGGGTTTTCAGTGGCCGATTTCGACTTAGGACAACCCCGTCTATGGCAGAGGACATGTGACTGTGCTCCGCAGGGTTTTCAGTGGCCAATTTCGGCTTAGGACAACCCCGTCTATGGCAGAGGACATGCGACTGTGCTCCACAGGGTTTTCAGTGGCCGATTTCGACTTGGGACAACCCCGTCTATGGCAGAGTATATACGACTGTGCTCTGTAGGGTTTTCAGTGGCCGATTTCGACTTAGGACAACCCCGTCTATGGCAGAGGACATGTGACTGTGCTCCGCAGGGTTTTCAGTGGCCGATTTCGGCTTAGGACAACCCCGTCTATGGCAGAGGACATGCGACTGCGCTCCACAGGGTTTTCAGTGGCCGATTTCGGCTTAGGACAATCCCGTCTATGGCAGAGGACATGCGACTGTGCTCCACAGGGTTTTCAGTGGCCGATTTCGGCTTAGGACAACCCCGTCTATGGCAGAGGACATACGACTGTGCTCCGCAGGGTTTTCAGTGGCCGATTTCGGCTTAGGACAACCCGTCTATGGCAGAGGACATACGACTGTGCTCCGCAGGGTTTTCAGTGGCCGATTTCGGCTTAGGACAACCCCGTCTATGGGAGAGGACATACGACTGTGCTCCGCAGGGTTTTCAGTGGCCGATTTCGGCTTAGGACAACCCCGTCTATGGGAGAGGACATACGACTGTGCTCCGCAGGGTTTTCAGTGGCCGATTTCGGCTTAGGACAACCCCGTCTATGGGAGAGGACATGCGACTGTGCTCCACAGGGTTTTCAGTGGCCGATTTCGGCTTAGGAGAACCCGTCTATGGCAGAGGACATGCGACTGTGCTCCACAGGGTTTTCTGTGGCCGATTTCGGCTTAGGACAACCCGTCTATGGCAGAGGACATACGACTGTGCTCCACAGGGTTTTCAGTGGCCGATTTCGGCTTAGGACAACCCCGTCTATGGGAGAGGACATACGACTGTGCTCCGCAGTTTTTTCAGTGGCCGATTTCGGCTTCGGACAACCCCGTCTATGGCAGAGGACATACGACTGTGCTCCACAGGGTTTTCAGTGGCCGATTTCGGCTTAGGACAACCCCGTCTATGGGAGAGGACATGCGACTATGCTCCACAGGGTTTTCAGTGGCCGATTTCGACTTAGGACAACCCCGTCTATGGCAGAGGACACACGACTGTGCTCCGCAGGGTTTTCAGTGGCCGATTTTGGCTTAGGACAACCCCGTCTATGGGAGAGGACATGCGACTGTGCTCCACAGGGTTTTCAGTGGCCGATTTCGGCTTAGGACAACCCCGTCTATGGGAGAGGACATACGACTGTGCTCCGCAGTTTTTTCAGTGGCCGATTTCGGCTTCGGACAACCCCGTCTATGGCAGAGGACATACGACTGTGCTCCACAGGGTTTTCAGTGGCCGATTTCGGCTTAGGACAACCCCGTCTATGGGAGAGGACATGCGACTATGCTCCACAGGGTCTTCAGTGGCCGATTTCGACTTAGGACAACCCCGTCAATGGCAGAGGACATACGAGTGTGCTCCGCAGGGTTTTCAGTGGCCGATTTCGGCTTAGGACAACCCCGTCTATGGGAGAGGACATGCGACTGTGCTCCACAGGGTTTTCAGTGGCCGATTTCGACTTAGGACAACCCCGTCTATGGCAGAGGACATACGACTGTGCTCCACAGGGTTTTCAGTGGCCGATTTCGGCTTAGGACAACCCCGTCTATGGCAGAGGACATGCGACTGTGCTCCACAGGGTTTTCAGTGGCCGATTTCGGCTTAGGACAACCCCGTCTATGGCAGAGGACATGCGACTGTGCTCCACAGGGTTTTCAGTGGCCGATTTCGGCTTAGGACAACCCCGTCTATGGCAGAGGACATGCGACTGTGCTCCACAGGGTTTTCAGTGGCCGATTTCGACTTGGGACAACCCCGTCTATGGCAGAGTATATACGACTGTGCTCTGTAGGGTTTTCAGTGGCCGATTTCGACTTAGGACAACCCCGTCTATGGCAGAGGACATGTGACTGTGCTCCGCAGGGTTTTCAGTGGCCAATTTCGGCTTAGGACAACCCCGTCTATGGCAGAGGACATGCGACTGTGCTCCACAGGGTTTTCAGTGGCCGATTTCGACTTGGGACAACCCCGTCTATGGCAGAGTATATACGACTGTGCTCTGTAGGGTTTTCAGTGGCCGATTTCGTCTTAGGACAACCCCGTCTATGGCAGAGGACATGTGACTGTGCTCCGCATGGTTTTCAATGGCCGATTTCGGCTTAGGACAACCCCGTCTATGGCAGAGGACATACGACTGTGCTCCACAGGGTTTTCAGTGGCCGATTTCGACTTGGGACAACCCCGTCTATGGCAGAGTATATACAACTGTGCTCTGTAGGGTTTTCAGTGGCCGATTTCGACTTAGGACAACCCCGTCTATGGCAGAGGACATGCGACTGCGCTCCACAGGGTTTTCAGTGGCCGATTTCGGCTTAGGACAACCCCGTCTATGGCAGAGGACATGCGACTGCACTCCACAGGGTTTTCAGTGGCTGATTTCGGCTTAGGACAATCCCGTCTATGGCAGAGGACATGCGACTGTGCTCCACAGGGTTTTCAGTGGCCGATTTCGGCTTAGGACAACCCGTCTATGGCAGAGGACATACGACTGTGCTCCACAGGGTTTTCAGTGGCCGATTTCGGCTTAGGACAACCCCGTCTATGGGAGAGGACATACGACTGTGCTCCGCAGGGTTTTCAGTGGCCGATTTCGGCTTCGGACAACCCCGTCTATGGCAGAGGACATACGAGTGTGCTCCACAGGGTTTTCAGTGGCCGATTTCGTCTTAGGACAACCCCGTCTATGGGAGAGGACATGCGACTATGCTGCACAGGGTTTTCAGTGGCCGATTTCAACTTAGGACAACCCCGTCTATGGCAGAGGACATACGACTGTGCTCCGCAGGGTTTTCAGTGGCCGATTTCGGCTTAGGACAACCCCGTCTATGGGAGAGGACATGCGACTGTGCTCCACAGGGTTTTCAGTGGCCGATTTCGACTTAGGACAACCCTGTCTATGGCAGAGGACATACGACTGTGCTCCACAGGGTTTTCAGTGGCCGGTTTCGGCTTAGGACAACCCCGTCTATGGCAGAGGACATACGACTGTGCTCCGCAGGGTTTTCAGTGGCCGATTTTTGGAAAGTAGATAAGGTATTTGTTTAGAGGCACCTCCAGGTGGACTCAAGCCTCCAAACTTTCAGTTCAGAGTCCAGCTTGTTAACCATTTGCACCACTAAGGGACTCCAGAAATAAAAACACACTAAAAAGCTTCTAAGTCACTATCAGTGAGGGTTGGTCTTCTGAGAACCAGTATCCTAGCAAAAACTGAAGAGAATCGATAGAAACTTGAAATGATTTATGTTAAGAAAAGCATTCTTCCACAAGTTATGAGGTATTCGAATAACCACATACAGTTGTGAACGATATACCACATTTAACCTCATTGCTTCAAAAAGCTTTCAAATTTGTTATATTCTACCTTTTAAAAGGTGAATGTAATTGATAATTAGTTATACCTAAGCTATGTTACTTGTTACCATGATCCCTTTTATTCAAGCACAGGTGATAGTCTAATACGTCTGGTAAATTCTCTGAGGAAGAGAAATTTATATCTTTGTAAATTTTAATCCCTGAAGCTGTATATAGTCAAAGAATTCAACATCAGGTTGTTGGCCTATATTTTAAGCACAGAGATCTATTATTACACTAGATTCAAAGTGGGTTTACCACGTTTGCATAATGAAATAGGTCTTGGAGAATTAAAAACAAATAGGAATGACATAGGGAAGAATATCTGTTTTGAATGTTGTTGGAAGGTTGTAAGGTAAGCAGATGAGCAAAGAAGGAAGTGAGATAAACAATTGGATGTGCTTGGATGAGAACTTGAAAGTCCATACTTGTTGTTTTAAATCAATTTGAGTGTAACCTAAGAGGAAGAGAAGTAAAAATAGCCCAGTTTACCAAAAAAAAGAAAACTCCTTGCAGCTGAGTTGATTTCAACCTGTGGCGACTCTGTGTGTTACGGAGTAGACCTGCTGTATAAGGTTTTCTCAGCAGATCACCAGGCCTTTCTTCTGCGGTGTTGCTGGGTGAGTTCAAACCGCCAGCATTTAGGGTAGTAGAGTTGTTGTGTGCTGTCGAGCCATAGAGACCCTAAGACAGAGGAGAAGTGCCCCATGGGGATTCCTAGAACTGATGGGATTTGATCCACTAACCTTTCGGTTAGCAGCCAAATGCTTAACAATTGCATCGCCAAGGACCATTGATTCAAAATATAGGTCTATATGAGTCCAGACTCGGATATATCAGCTACAACATTGTAAATGCCCCAGCTCAAATGTGACTAGATTCTGTTGTTAGCAAGGAAATACATTTCAAACTGGAAAGCAGAGGAGAGTTAGTAGGGTATACAGTGCAAACGTGGAACAAAATAGAAGAAAGGTAACGTAACTGCGATGGCTTTATAAGTGGGATTGCACCCATTCATTAGATTCTGAGGTTAGAGACGCTGACTATCTTCAGAACCAGCTCTGGAAGGAATGTGCTGGTATCCTATCAGGACTGGTTCTCACTGCCTCAGAGATGGGGCACAGCACCAAATGAGGGCTGCAAACTTTTAGTACCAGGGACCAGGCACGGTTACGGGAGCCAAATGCTGGCACGACTTCATGGACTGACACATATGAACAGTAACAGCCGACATGCTTAATAAGTCATGCATTTCAAAAAATGGGGAGAAAGGAACACTTGTGTCATGGCCTAAGAAAGTTTTCTAATTATCTAAGTTGTGTTAAACAATATTCAATGATCTTAATACTAATCTATTGAAATTTTGCCTTCTATCTGTGACTTAATTCATTTTGTGCCAAAGGAATAACTAATAAACTTAAACAAAAAAAGTTGCAGTCGAGTCCAACTCACGGCAGCCCCATGTGTTGCAGCGTAGAACTGCACTCTGTAGGATTTTCAATCGCTGGGTTTTTAGAAACAGGCCTTTCTTCCAAGGCACCTCTGCGTGGACTTGAACCCCAGATTTTTCGGTTTGTAGTCGACTGCTTACTGTTTATACCACCAAGGAACTGCTAAATAATTAATAGGAAGCTTTGAATATCAGAGTATATTTTATTCTTCTTTTTGTATATTTGAAATCTTAGATTTACCACATCAAAACACTTTCAGTTTATATAAGGTGAAAGATTGAAGAGGGTTTAATGGTTTTCTCATTGCTTCTCCTTTCTGTTCCCTCAGTCTTTGCCTCATGTGTTTTAAAGCTCTGTTACTAGGAGAATGCCATTTAGGAACATTATGTCTTCTTGAAGAACTGACCCTTTTATCATCATGTAATGTCTCTCTCCCTAAGAATATTCCCTGTTCTGAAGTCTGCTTTCTATGATGTTAGTAAAGCTACCCAAGCTTTATTTTTGTTATAGTTTTGACATATTTTTCTCCATCCTTTTATTTTCACTATATATATGTCTTTATATTTAAAGCAGGTTTCTTGTGAACAGCATATAGTTAGGTTTTGGTTTCTCTGTCAGTCTGAGAACCTGTCTCTCCTTCTGTCTTTGTCTTTCTTGTTCATGTTTTAAACTGGCGAATTTAGATCATCCGCATTTAAAGAATAAGTCTGTAAAGACATTGTAATTTTAAGGCATTATGCTCCAGGAAATGCAATACTCTGGGTTTGGTCTTTATTACTGCAATATATTCTTTATCAAAATAATACAATTTCATTAGCGCAAACTGAGTTAACATCCCCCTCCATGTTATTTATGATATTTCGGGGCATTTAACCTGTTTCAAGACTTTTTTTCTCTTTCTTTTATGTTTCTGTTCTAGCTCATATTAAAGCAACTTCAGGCTTTTTGGAAGTAAGGAGCCTATGCCTAATTCTGTACTCCTGCACTACTCTTTCCTGTTTGAAAACGAGCGGCTCGCCTTTATACTAAGCTGAGGGAAAGGCACCAAAGAGCTGAATGTGAATACCCACCTCTGGCCCTGGCTCTTACCCTCCCTTTCTGAGAATGATAGGCCCACGCATAGACTATCCTCTCATCCCTGTGGTTGAGTGCCATTGAGAACATGAATTCAGTCATGTGAGGAGAGAGCAGTGATCCCATATTCTTATTAGAGCCAAATTAGACTCTTTAATCCAAACACGTGATGAATCAGAATAGAAATGAAGATGCTGTGAGTCATCATCCCACTCAAATTCCACTGCCCTGGATGCAGGTGTTGTGACAGCCCAGTGTGAAATCCAAGTCGGGTCTGTAACCTGTTGTGTATGCCCTTTACCGGCTGTGATTGGTGTGTATGTGGGTCTCTCTTTGTTCAATCCTAATGATATTGGCGCTATAAGTAAGGGAAAGTCTATTATTACTAAAAATATTGATGGAATATGTTAAATTCCCTGTATCAGGGTGCTCATCTGTATTTGACTTTATCTGCATAACTGTGGCTCTATATTATCTTGTGTAGACCAGCCAGGAGTGAAGTGAACGTGTTTCAGAAAATGAGGAACAAGTTCTGTAAATTAAATATCAGAGTCGTCACTGGGACTTTGCAGGGTACAAGGTTTTTTTTTTTTTTTTTTTTTTTTAATTTTGGTTATGAAACGTATGTTTATTGTGAATCCAAATGCATCAGGAACCATGTTTATTTCTCCTACTCTTTTTCTAGAGCAATTTTCCCTGCACCCCCAAGAGAAAAACACTGTATTGTTAAACATGAGGGATTTTGTTTAGAGTTCAGACGATGCCCTTCTTTTCAAATGACGGCAATGCTTCCTGTAAGTGGCACTACCCCTACGCGAGGTGTGGGATACCCGAAACCAGCTTGCTGGGGTAATTGTCCTGCTGTATCCATAAATGCACCGCTCTTTAATACAAGTAGATGCTGATCGAAAAACAAAACAACCACCCACAGAAAACACGACTCAGTGACATCCTTTTTTTTTTTTTTTTCCAGAATTCATACAGAGATCTTCATTTAAACCAATGAATCAGTTACTCCTGTGCTTGGAAAAATGCTGATATTCTCTAACTTCAGGCACACGGAAGATTATAAATTTAAGCTACACTCAGTTTAAACAGTTATTTTTCCTAATGCTAGTGCATAAAAAATATAGAGAGAAATGGATCTATATAGTATATATATTTACACTGTGTATGTATATATGTGCACATACCTACATATACATATATATACACACACTCATATAATTACACTGAGCCCTGGTGGTGCAGTGATTAAGAGTGACAGCAGCTAACCAAAAAGGTTGGCAGTTCAAATCCACCAGCTACTCTTTGGAAACCCAATGAGGCAGTTCTACTCTGTCCTACAGGGTCACTATGAGTCGGAAACAACTCAACGGCAAGGTGTTTTTTTTTTTTTTTTTTAATGTATATATAGTGTAACTATGGAAACCCTGGTGGCACAGTGGTCAAGAGCTACAGCTGCTAACCAAAAGGTTGGCAGTTTGAATCTTCCAAGTGCTCCTTGGAAACCCAAGGGGCAGTTTTATCCTGTCCTCTAGGGTCGCTATGAGTTGGAATCAACTTCAGGGCAACGGATAACGGGTAATAGTGTAAATGTAGTATGTTTAATATATATATTACCAGGTTAATTGAATAAACAGTTTTATATTTTAAATATAACATATATTTTTAAAGGATTTTCAGGTATATTCTTGATGGTCTATATTGCTGACCAACTGTTGCCTATCTAAGATAAGATTTATCAGGCTTCAGAGAAAAGTTAGACATTTACTTCTACTAAATATAGAGACCTTTATTCTTTTTCAGATTAGATATTCTTTAAATGCCTGCTGAATAATTGAATATAACCAAATTAACTCACTAGCTGAGGTAGAGATTAGTAATATATTGTGAATCGTGTGCTTAAAACGTTATCCATGAATCTTTAATGAAGTGCCCACTGGAGTTGAATAGCCTTCTAATTTTAAAGAAGATTTTAGAAAGTGTAGAAAACTTGAGTCTTAGACAGACTTGAATTCTGAAGCATGACAGTGGGTAGGACTGAAGAAAATCTGAATCTTTGAAAAACATATTTTGACATTCACTTGGTGTGATATAAACTTAACATTACATTGATTTTATATCCTACCAAGAGAGGACCCAATGAGTATCTGATTTTTATTATAAAAACAGAAATAAAAATATAAAAATAAGCAAATGTATCTGAGTCCTAATCTACCATGATCGTATATTCCAGTCATGCTTTTATTACCTATTTGTCAACTCTCAGAATTATATATCTCGTTGTTTAGTATGATGGAGAAAACGAGGTAAGATACTCTTGACAATCAAAGGTTATTGCCTTGTACTCCAAAGTCTAACACAGATGCTTTGGTTTTTTATCAGGTTGCTTGTAAAACCTTACTTCTGTAATGACGGGGTTTTGGAATGCAAAGCAAAGGTGAAAACCTTATGAACTCAATACAGTTATCCATGAAAGCCTTCTAAGTTACTGAAATTCAGGATAGTCAATAACCAAAATTTATACACCAATGAAATTCTCTTCTTGAGATTATTTTTAACACGAGGAAACACATCATTTGAAAAACTGCCACACTAAGTAATAATAAATGGACAGGCCTGCGTATTCAGAATATTGACAGATTTATTTATTTGCATTTAAATATTTAATTTAGGCTTCACAATATTTGACTATAGACGTGTTTGAAAAATTATAAAATTTCAGCATTGGAGGGAACATTGGAGATTGTCATCTGCTTGTGTCTTAGAAGAGATGAAGAATTCGAGACCTGCAACAATGATACGAATAGATCAAGATTATACAGCTAGCTAGTTAAGGTCAGGTTTAGAATCCAATATCTTTGTAGCAGGTGCTGCTCTAGGCAGGGCTAGTAAGGACAAAGGACAGGTGGATATCAGGGTGGCAGAGCAGCTTTTTTATACAGGTTCTGGGGCTCAGAGGACCCCAATTCCATTTCTACCTCCTCCGCCAGCTGTATGAGCAAGGGCAAGTCTTTTCTGAGCAAGCTCAGTCCTCAGGTTTTAGCCACATTGAAATGATGCTGTGAACACGACTCCTTAATTTCCTTCTATAGCTAACATCCAGTGATTCTAAGACTTGCTCTACAATGCCTCATAGAGGACAAGAGCTATTGCCAATCTTGAATTAGAAGAAGTGAGCTCTGTGTTGGTGGCCATGAAACTTACCAGTGAAGTGAAATTTTAGAGTGATTCCTGTTTGTCAGGAATATTTCATTGGCAACGTATGAATTAAGCAGTTTTAACAAACACATTCTGTGATTTCCATGAAAAGAAAATTTCATTAATCTGCTGTGCCACCTTATTGACAGAATTTGCAAAGTAAAGTACAGCTATTTGAAAAGTTAATTTAAAGCCAATGCATTTATAGCTGCTAGGAGTCAGAGATCTGAGTCTGAATTAAATGAGTAAAGAAAAAGGAAAACAACAGGGGTCTGGGGAGACTAAGAGGGTGGGATTATAAATAGAACACTGAGTTAAATTACAGACGCATCTGGCTCGGGACTCGGTAACCAGGAATGATGTGTCATTATCACAGCCAGTTCTAACCCCAGGTTACTGCAAGGAGCAATGTGTTGATAAAGGTATGCTGTTAGGTGTTGAGCGAAGGAAAAGGCTTTGATTGATTAACAATGTCTGCAATGGACACAAAAGGGGGATATGATGATATGTCTATTCTATATCTGCAATTAGTAAGGCAGACAGGGTGGAGAGCGGGTGAGTTTAATACTAGGGAGTGCAAGGAGAAGAAGGTGAGTCATTTCAAAATGGAAGCAAATAGTCAAGGGCAGACACCAACCGTATGCTAAACGAACATTTAAAATTAGTTTAAGGAAAGTGCAAAAGTATATAACTTTATATAAAACAGAATTATAAATTTAATAATTCTGTATATATGCATATGTAACAACTCAGAGGCATTGTTTCAAAGAATTCTTTCAATTTCTAATACTTTTTTTAGTTATTTGAGTTCACTCAAATATATAGGTCATATATCACAACAAGTTTCCTGTGCTAATAAAATGCAACATATAAGAATGGCAACCAAGTACTCATGTTTATTTTCCATAGTTTGAGAACCTGATTAGTAGAGAATTTTAACTTAGATGATCTTGATGGTTTAGAATACTGAGTAGATTCCTTGCCAATTCACATTGGGCTCATTTTGGGCTAAGGAGAGCCATTTTAGTTACTTTTCCACTAGTTTTTTCCCTTTATCCTATAAATGTTTTGCAACCACTAAGAGCTAACTAAAATCATGGATTGTGCTAAATGTATCTGGGTACACTCTGCATAGCCCTGCCCGATGGTGCCCATTCCATTCTTCAGAGTTTGGTTTACTCCCTGTAATAAACATTAAAGTTTCTTGTTTTATTTATTAGTAAAGTTAGTAACTCCTTTAGTGTATTGTCTCAATCTTAATTTTTTCTGTCTTTAACCACACCTCATAGAATACGCCTAGGCTGAAAACTAATGACAGTTGTGAGTTAGGGAGAATTTTCAGTTTTTGATTATCCATCTAATACGAAAGAGTTAATAATCCCCAAATCATTATTGTTTGACTTTTAAATGAATTCATTTTGTTTTGCTGTTAAATTTGTCTTTCTCATATTCTCTTATCAAAGCTAATATTTACATTTGTTTGCATTCCCAGTGCACACACTTATTGGTCCCGAGCTGAGCTCTGAGAATTTGATCATCAACTTAAAACTGGCAGAAAAGGATGCAAACACTAATACTATTGCCTTAAGTTGACTTTACATTTAGTTTTTCATGCATTTTAAATGTTTTTCAAGACTTTAATTTTAGGGAAGATAGACTAGACATAGCTTCTCCTCTTCTTGCAACTACATACAACTAAAAACCGTGGGCATTAGATAAAAAAACAAACATCATCAGATTCTGAAAGGTGAAGAGACTGACTAGAGATCTTAGGACCCAAGGAACGACACATTGGTGAGTTTGTAGGTTTTATTTTTGTCTCATATACCCCAGAATCAGAGCAGAAGAAGCCTGGCAACCAGAAATTACCAGTAAGAATAGACAAAAAACAACCACAAAAAAAACAACCAAGTAACAAGAGTCTGCTCTCTTTAGCATCAGAAATGGGAAAGCGGCAGATTAGCAGGACAGAAAACTTTGAGACTAACTGCTCTACTGTAGCCAAGCACCACATAAAAAAACTGTTTTCCCACCTCACCCACAGCCACTGCATCAATCCATCTCATTGAGGTTCTTCTCTTTTTCACTGACCCTCTACTTTACCAAGTATGGTGTCCTCTAGGGACGGGTCCCTCCTGATAACATGTCCAAAGTAAGTGAGATGAAGTCTATCCATTCGCACTTCAAAGGAACATTCTGGCTGTACTTCCAAGACAGATTTGTTCATTCTTCTGGCAGTCCATGGTATATTCAATATTCTTTGCCAACACCACAAGTCAAAGGCATCAATTCTTCTTTGATTTTCCTTATTCATTGTCCAGCTTTCTCAAGAATATCAGGTGCTTGAAAAGACCAAGGCTTAGTCCTCGAAGCAACATCTTTGCTTTTTAACACTTATTGTACTGAACTTACACTCAGAGAATTCATGTATATGATCTACCCAGTGTCCTGCATGTTCCTACAAAGATTCTAGTCTAGGAAACCCTATGGAACACTTCTACTCTGTCCTATAGTATCTCTATGAGTCGGAATCAACTCAATGGTGTACAACAGCAATATCCTGCACCCAAAAGCAGCTGGCTTTATAAAATGAGCCAAGGGCCCATTGAAGCCTCAGTGATGGCACAACCGACTGACAACACTCTGGATGACTGATGCACTGCCCTATGGAGAGCAGTATTCACTTTGAAACAGCAATCACGTATGGTACAGTTTCTCCCACGGCCAAAATAGGAGGGTGCGGTTATCAGAGGCTGGAAACGGGACTGACTTCTCTTACTGTTAATGCTGTGAATCTACTTGTATATTTTATCCTTAAATTCTCATAATTTTTAACTTTGTTTTAGAGGTCTGAATTTTCAAGAAAGTCCTTGAAAATTCAAGGGTGTCCCCGTGCTTGCACAGAGGCACAATCACAATTTTTATTGAGCTTTACATTGAGATTGCCACCCAGAATTTTATAATCCTCCTGGCACTGAATCTACAGATAAACAAGGTGTTTACCGGCTAGGGCTAATTGATGGAGAATGTCAAGGGGGAAATATAAGATCATATACCAACTATTCTTTTTTAAAAATTTACTCTCCGATTATCCCACTGTTTTAGAGAAGACATGTGAGCAGTGGATAAATGAACAGGTTACATTATTCAGGAGAAATTCTTACTGAAGTAGACTAGGAATTAACATGGCTCGGAGACGAATTTGGTGGCTGCTTGGCCATGATTCCTTCCCATTTTGGAGGAAGACATAAATAAGAGATAATTGTGTCATGTTAGGTGATGTTAGTGTTGACATATGGAACTTGAATATGGGCAGATGGGTGAGAGTAGGTGCTAATCAGACAAAGGATTGGGTTCCACTACCATTTTGCCTGTTCGTTTTCAGTCAGTGTGCTCACTTTTCTATGATCTGTTATGAGTGATGGATTTGTACAAACTATATCATTGACACTCTTCTGCCATTTTCCATCTTATCGAGTTATGTCAGTAGGTGATACTGCAGGGAATTTGAAGGCAGGAGAGTAATAGAAGCTTTCTTCTTCTGGTTCCAGCTCTATGGTAGTTGCCGATCACAGCTAGTGGCTGCAATAGTAGCAAGAAACAATGTGGTGCTTCCAGCTTCGGCTTCCCAAGCACAGACCGCTCTTCAGTAGCTTCAGCCATGGACAGGGTAGCGCCTCTTCCGCAGCTCCAGAGCCAACCGTGCAGTAGCTGTTAAAGCATAATCATTCGGGGATTTTAGCAGATATTATCTCTTTTACCATTTGTCCCTCTTGCTATCCTTTCTTCTCCATTTTGCTCTTTAGAACTTTCAACACTTCTATAACCAATTCCCTGTGTGAAATTCCCTCTGATAAAATATCTAGAGTTCTTTATGTCTTCCTGACTGAACTCTGACTAATACACAGAGGGGGGAAAAAATCATAAACAAAGAATTAAGAACCAGAATGGCATGAGACATCTCAAAAGCATCACAAGAAGCTAGAATTCACTGGAGAAATTTCTAATTTTTAAATACGTGTAATTCTAAAATTTTACACTCAGTCATACTGTGGAGAGGATAACATAAAGACACCTTTGCATATTCCCCGTGAATCCTTTTTTTGGGAAGTGATCACAGCGTACCATACATTTGATTATTTGGTTATGGTGTAGGAATTAGCAAGAAAGAAGACCAACGTGGCTCTAAGGAAACAATGATGTTGCTGTCAGGTACCATAAAGTTTGTTCCGACTCGCATCGACCCTGTGTACAACGAAACCAAACACTGCCCGGCGCTACGCCATCCCCAAAACCCTTGCTATGTTTGAGCTCATTATTGCAGCCGCTGTGCCAGTCCCTTTCATTAAGGGGCCTCCATTTTTTCACTGACCCTCTACCCTTCCAAGCATGATGTCCTTCTTCAGGGACTGGTCCCACCTAATAACATGTCCAAAGCATGTGAAATGAAGTCTCACCATCGTCGTTTCCTAGGAGCACTCTGACTGTTCAATTAAATTATGTGGGAGAAGAAATTCTCTGGAGGACGTTAGAGGGACTTGCTGCAACACTAGCTCTATAGCAGAACTAGATTTCAACCAGAGGAGATTGTAGCAAAAAGCTTCAAGAAATGTATATTCAAAGGAAAAAATAAATAAAAGGAACGGATTGATTTTCTTATGTGTGTTTGACCAAATCAAGAGGGATTTTGTGATTTTTGTTTTTGGAAAATTTTGCCGAAATTAGTAATAACCATATAGACAGTAAAGGAAAAATTGAGGCAATTAACTTTGAGGAAAGAAAACAACAACAATTTACAAGAAAGCAAATGTTATTATATACAATAAATTTCTCAACTCTGGGCAAGATTCATGCCTCCATCATAAAAATAAAAATATTGATCTAAATAAAAACATGCTATAACTATACCGGCACAGTGCAGAATGGGGGCTGTGTATGTACGTGGAGCGGAGGAGGAAACTGATATCCAATAACTTTTGTAGAAGAAAATTAGTGACATGTCCAATTTGAAAGGTAAAGATATACCAGGATAAAGATGTCACTTAGGAGAGAGTAAATATAGGAGCAACAGCTAACATAATGGAAGGTGCTTGCCGCTGTGGAATGGGATTCCGGGGTTGAAGCAGCTGATGTTTCTAATAAGTGTTATAATACCCTCTCCTTACTCATCCAAAGATGGCGTTGTAATCTGTGTTACGTGGAAATGGAGGATGACTGCCTCATTACACAACTGCCAATTTACCTCATTGCGTAACAGCCAAACCACTGAGAATCATTGCCCAGCCGAGCTGACACATAACCTTAACCATCAAAGCTGGTGTCATTCTCACCTCACACCCCAGTCTTCGTTACTGCCAGAAGAATATCGTTAATGTGCAAAATAGTTGGATAGGTTTCTTTACTATTGCCGAAAATGTGAAATGTCTGATAATGAGATACTAAGTGAGGAGATGATGCAGTATTTGGCTATGAAAAGTGAATACATGTGCTACTTCAATTAAAAACATAATAATCCTGATCAAAAGCGATAAAATGCAGAACAGAATTTCAAATTCTCATCAAATCCAGACTTTCTGGGGTCATGGAGGCTGGATGAACCTCTGAAGCTATTGCTCTGAGATAACCTTTAAACCTTAAACCAAAAATATTTCCTGATGTCTTCTTAAAATCAAGCAATAATTTAGCTAAATTAGTAAAGAATGTCTGCCTTGAGCATTGCTCTTTTTTAAGCTCTATCTACATGGGATCAAACTGACAAAAGCAACTCAAAAGATTAGACAGGAAATTCAGGGGGTGGTGAGTTTATGTTAATAGGGGAGGAAAAACTCAGAAAAAGAGGGTGAGAATGGTTACACAACTCGAAAATGTAATCAACTTTACTGAATAGTACATGTAGAAATTGTCGAATTGCTATTTGTTCTGCTCCATATATTCTTAACAACAAAAATCAGATGAATTATAAAAAAAAAAAAAAACACTCAAAAGTATTCTGGTGTTTGATTCTTGGGAAAAAAATGGATACTATCTAATAGTTCTGGGGGGGTTGGATATTATATTGAGCCTGCATTCCCCATTCTCTCTGCCTTAGAAATAAAGCAAAGAAGCTGCCTAGAGCTTGTATTTATTGAAGTGTGATTTGGGGAGCTTGACCCCCAGGGAGACTCTGAAGATTTAATACTGGTTCGGTGCGGCTGCAGTTGGTTTTGTTTACATGTTTATGTTCCTATCATTTGTGTTTATTGCTATTTGAATTAGCACTGTCTCCCATGTTCCATTCTACGCTCCTCAGAAGCAGAAAAAAACAGCTATTTTCTGGAATAATTCCCAGGATTAGAAAAGAGGATCTAAATATCTGGCTCTATTTGCTTTCCATGTAATCACATATAATGATGTCTCATCACCTTTAACTAATCTCTTTCCACCCCCCCATCCACTTCCAGTACCTAACAGATATACTGCTTCATAATAGCCGAAGGAGTGAGATGAATGCTCTCCACTGTAACGCAAATCAGAGGTCTCAAAATATTTCCCTTCATGCAGTTCACCTCAATGAGAGATTTTTATGCATCAGATTGTAACTGCAAATTGATATTGAAATTTAAAGTTAAAATGTCAGAGTGGTGGAAATGTGTCATTTCGTCTGTGGTGTGTGTAGATGTGAGTATTGATTAACCAGTGTTGATAGGCACTGAGGTTTGTCTATGGCTGAACTGGGGGTGAATATCACTAATAAGCAGGTTGGTGCCCACCCTAGAGGTGCCTCGGTGCCACTGGTGAACATTATGTGTACTCATTGTTTTAGAGAATATATAGTCATCAAAAAAGTTGAAGAAGGCTCTATGAGAACCAGCAATATCAAAAAGAGTAATCATTAAAAAATACATTATTTTAAGAAATAGGAGTGAATAGAAATTTGCTGTAATGTTACTGTATATTGGGGGTGTAATATTTTTGTCTAGATTTAAAAAATCAAATGTAATACTTTTGAGCATTATTCATACAAATTTAGAAATTATGATACCATTCTTACTATGTTGTTTCATAGTTTGACATATAAACATCTGGAATTTGGTTTAATTTTTTGAGATTCTTTTTAATAAGATATAGGTAATTCACAGGGAGGTACAAGAAGGAATACGTTTTCCCAAGTAATTTGCTTCATGTTTTTTGGGGGGGGCTGGAGGGAAGTGGCATCAGGAGAGAAAAAGTACATTTGAATAGGTCGTTTAAACTGTCCCTATTCACCTCATCTTTAACCTATTAAATTATCATTTGTTTAAACCTTTTTTATTAAACAAGCCTATTGATATTGAAATCTTGAAGGAGGTGCTCTGTAATAAGATATGAAGAAAAATTACTTTCAATCTTGGATGTTTATAAGAATTTCTTAAAAATACAAATTTCTGAGTAACACAAACATCAGACTTTTATTGTTTGAAACCTAGGAAACTACCCCTCACCCAACTCTCTTGGGAGAATCAGGTGTAAATAGCTTGGCCTTGGTCTGTGGACCACCATAAGATTTATTTTGGGTGGTGCCAATAGCTAAGCCCTCAGGTGGCAGTTCTGAACACAAGCCTGGTGATCTGCTTCTGAAAGCCTTGAAAGCCCTATGGAGCAGTTTTACCCGGCATGCATGGGGTCGCCGTGAGTCAGAATTGACTAGATGTCAACTAACAGCAACATAAGATCAAGGACGTTTCTAACAAAAATTACCTTTGAAATCAACATATAAAATATAAGTAGGATAAAACCATTTTCTCTTATACATTCCAGACATAATCATAGGGAGAAAATAGATTCTTTAAGTCCAGAAATAATAAAGAACATTAAATCTTATTTGTGTTTGTATAATGTGGTCACAGAAGTAAAACATGAAGTGCCACCTAAAGTAAAGGCGCTAAATCTCAATGTCACAATCAAACACCAACTGACTAGTGAGGGACAGCAGCGTCTGGCTCTACAGGCACGGCTTTGGGCCACACTGCTCTCTGTCTCTCTTTCATAAAGAACAGGTAGAATTCACAAAGTGTTAAGAAGGTGGACTCCTGTTTGCAGGGAGAAGGCAGGCATGTTGTTTCTTAATGTTTTATTTATTTATTTTTAATTTCATGCTTCAAATTCCTACATGTATATTAAGTACTATGTAAATTTATCTTTAAAAGATAACAATATTAGACTTGGACAATATTATTTCATCTGGAGAAATACAACTTAGCCATTCTGCTTATAAATATCAAAATAGCTGCCAAATCAGAAAAATCAGAAAATAGGGACTTTGCAATCAGAATTTTGAAATTAACCTCCCACCACCACTTTTTTATTTTAACTTGCCATTGGGTTAGCTTATCATTTAGCATTGACCTTTAAGGTAAGTAAAACATGCTGTATACATGCAGGAAATTGGAAACTCTGGTGGCGTAGTGGTTAAGAGCTATGGCTACTAACCAAAAGGTCACCAGTTCAAATCCACCAGGCATTCCTTGGAAACTGTATGGGGCAGTTTTATTCTTTCCTGTAGGGTCACTATGAGTCGGAATCGACTTGACTGCAATGGGTTAAGGTTGCTTATGCAGGAAATTACATATTTTGGGTAAATGGTCCCTTTCAGTTATATTTATTCATGACAACAAAAACACTGGCATCACACAATATACTAGTATCATAAAAAAAAAAAAAAAAAATTTCAGAAATTATAGAAAGCCAAAATGAATCTCAGAGGTTGGTGGGACCCTTTAACAGTTAATCTTTGAGCTCAAAATAGGAAGTGTTTCAGCAGCTTAAACCTTTTCATTATAAGACTTCTTACAGTAGAATTTACTATGAAATATATTTTAAAGCAAATCGGGTATAACATATATACACTGGCACGTTAGCACAATGGCAAACTTTAAAAACAAATTATTTTGAACCTTTAAAATCAAGAATAGTATAAAAAAATCCATGGTTTACATTCAGCAAATTCATACTGAAATAGTCTATTTTCGTAGGATAAAGGCCAACACAACTTTACATATGTTACCCGTTTATGACATGTATTTGCATGGCTCTTACTTTCCTAGGTACTCAAAACTTCCACACTGTACAATCCCCCTACTTTAAGCAGACTGTGCAGGGATGATTTGAGGCCAGATCACTGTCAATAGCTTGTGTAGTACTATAATAAAAAAGTGTATTTTGGAAGCTATTCAGTGACCATCAAATACTGTGTCTATAACAAATGGGTTTGGTGCAGTTGGTGGCAGACACCTACTCACTGCACGTAAGAAACAGGGCTGTTGGGATGCACTGGGCCTCATTTTAATAAGCCCCCAGTGCTCCTTCCACATCCACCCCTGTACAATTAATGAAATGCAAGCACTTACTAAAAATTCAAATTTTTTTCGCAGTACATCAGATCGACATATTACTGGTCAAGTGTTTCTAGGACATTAGATTTTCAAATGTTTCTATTGGTTCTTATCCCTTGTCTGTCTTATCTAGATGCTTGTAATCTGATTCACTAGTTTTCAACAAGTCAATCTACTGATGCATGAATGATAATCTTAAATTAGTATTTTCCCCAACAAGCAATAGAAAAAGTTGATTCCTTTACCACTAGGCAAATCTAAAAAGGGATGGTTTCACTCACGAGTTAGTCAAATGAGAGAGAGCACAATATCAAGTACAATTATTAGTATTTAGTGGTGGGCATCACAATGCATGAATCATGTAGAACAAGCAAGAAGTCCAATCATATTTTCCACAATAGAATAATTCCCTAGGGAACTTGTTTCAGACCCACTGACTGTTCTTTACAATGATACCTAAATTTAAACATTAGTTCTTTATCTTATTTTATACCTGTACTTTAAGTGAGGCTTTAAGTTGAAATGCCATTACCTCTTTATCAGAAGGATTAAAGGAAACAGGAACCCAGTGGCTAGATGGTTTAGGAAGAACACTTGGTGAAGGTGGCTCACTAAACTTGGCTCCAGCATAGTTCTGACCAGTTTGCGACTGAAAAAGTAAGCTGGGGCTTGATATGCTGGAGTTCCTATTTGGATTGGTTGGAAAATATAGTTTGTTCTTCCCTGCTTTTTGCATGTCCTTCTATTTTCTTATGAATGATCTTCCTCTAGAAATGCTGATCCTTGGTCTTTTGTCTATTAAGCCGTTGCTGGTTCTTACTAACATTTCTAGATTAGGGGACTGGAATGTTATGCCTCTCTCCACCACTCGTATTCAGGTTCGTTGTCACTTTCCATTTGCTTTTCAGATGGTAGGATTTCCACTACCTGTCCTCTTCCTTGTTGCCAAGACCAGGATGATAAGTGTTGCTTTTGGACAGATTCTTTCCTTTGCCTGAATACAGAAGTTCTCAGGGGCTGATCTGCTGAGTTCAGCCTAGGAGCCGAGGCCAGCATCTGAGTGTCCTCAGCACACAAGTTTGAGAGAAGTCCCAGTGACTTCAAGCTCAGAGCTAGGGCAGTGGGGCTCCTATGTGATGCTGAAGGCTCCCTCCCCTTCCAAGAGAGATGAGGCATGGAACCAACAAAGCCCACGAGCACCAATGGGGGAGCTAATGATCACACCGGTGTCTCCAATCGACCTTCTCCTTCTGCGTCTATCGACCTGTTTCTTAATATTTTATTAATATCTCAAATTAATTTAAATGTGGAATTCAAATACATCTGTCCAAGATAACTTGTCCTGACCCCAAATTGTGCACAAAACACTGAAGTTGAGAAGCATTCACCAAGAAATCTGAAGGTAGCCACTGAGCATAAACAGTTATCTTGGCTCACAATTTTGTTGCTTTTAGCATTAATATACAGTTAAGTGCAGTGGTTAAGTGCTCGGCTGCTACCTGAAAGGTTGGCAGTTGGAACCTACCAGACTCTCTGTGGGAGAAAGATGTGGCAGTCTGCTTGCGAAAGATTACAGCCTTGGAAAACCTACAGGGCAGTTCTACTCCGTCCTCTAGGGTCGCTATGAATCAGAATTGACTTGCCGGCAACAAGTTTTATTTGGCTAATTTAAAGCTACTGTCAAATTTATTTGCTTTTCCTTTTCCTTTTCAAAACGGCTTTCTTATACTTTTCTTGGGTCTCTCAGGTTTTAGTAGAAATTTCATAGCATTGAGATGTCTCTGATATTATGTCCTGATCTTAGTATTCAATAAGAACGATGATAATTATAGCATAATTCAAATAATTCTTCAACATCCATAAAGTACTTCCATATATGTCCTTCCCCAATGACCCCTTTAGGCTTCCTAACAGCTGAAGTTCCCTCACAGGTGAAGAAGTTTAAATTCAGAAAAAATCCAGTGATATACTAATGTCATGCAATAGGAAGTAATGGAATGAGGATTTGTGCTCAAGAGCGTCCAACATTGGTAATTACTGCAATTATCTAACACATTAAATTCACAGTGTGTCTCACAAACTGCTCTCAGCTCCATGTGTATACTACTTCATGTAATCCTCACGACGAGTTTATGAGACAGCTACAATCACTTTAAGATAAGAAAACTGAACCTCAGGAAGACTAGGTAATTTAATCAAGATGAGTGAGAATTTTTATGCCATAGACTTCTTTGGCAGCGTAGCATAGCCCATGGGATTTTTCAGGGAAAAAAATGTTTAAATATGGTATATAAAATACAATAACTAGGACTATAAAACAAAAAGATATGTAGAAATACAGACTGGTCGAGAACCAAGCAAAACCAATTGCTGCGGAGTCCATTTCAATGCGTGGTGACCCCATGAGGGTCAGAGTAAAACTGTGCTCCACAGGGTTTTCAGTGGCTGACATTTTGGAATTATATCACCAGGCCTTTCTTCCAAGGTGTCTCTGGGTCAAACCTTCAATCTTTAGGTGGTCACCCAAGCAAATTAGCTGTCAATACCACCTGGAGACTCCGTACTTCATGTTAAACTCCCCTGCTTGACTACTAACCAAAAGGTTGGCGATCCCCCTCCCCACCCCAGAAGTGCACTGCTGACAGGGGTGGATTAACCGGTAAGTAAGGCACTTTTTTTAAGGCACGCGCACAGGCTTACAGTAAACGAGATACGCAGGGATTTGACTGTGTTTACTCATTTACTTACTAAGGATGTGTTGAAAACCAGGTGAAATTGTGCCCTACAGATTAGTAAATAAGTACAAGTAAACCATTGTGTACCTTGTGTATTGGGTACTCTGTCCCTGCCTCGTGATCTACTTCTGAAAGGTCACAGCCAAGAAAACCCTATGGTGTACAGTTCTATTCTACAACACATGGGGCCTCCATGAGTCGAATTTGATTTGTCTCATAGACAGCTGATTTTTTTTTTTACAACAGACAATACTACCTTCTGCAACTTACTGCTTAAATTGGTGGGATAAAACTTTGAGTCCAGCTGAGGACCACATTTTGACCTCTATAACGTACCTCATGCAACTTAATTAGATAATTGCAAAACCACTCATTTCATAATTTCCATTTTCTCACGTGCCAGTAGACTGGTGAGTTTTTGAGAAGACATATCCCTATGTCTTATTTAATTTTATTTATTACTAAATTTACTTAAAAAATTCTAGCAGTTATCATTGCCTCTATCTGCTGGCAACATTTATAGAACTCCGCCTATACCATAAGCACAAAGAATATACTTAGTGGAAACAATATAAAGAAATAACAGGTACGACTGTTACTTGTTGAGCATTTAGAATGAAATAAAGAATAAAATGACTAGAAAATGAAAAACAAATCCCAGAAAAATATTTGTCCTGTACAGATATTCTTGAATACAAGGGAATGTTGATTTGATTGATGGGATCTTGCTTGAAGACAGTCACTGTGTTTTGCCATCCATTTCCCCTGCATCTACTACGATCAGTGGATGTATCTATGTTCAGTAAGTATTAGGTGAACGAATTCATAAATAAATGGTCAATGATAATTAGGAATGCAAAGTGATAAGAATCTCATCCAGATAATTTGGCACCCTTTCCCTCTATCATCTCTCTAAGTATGTATCTCTGAAACTAATATGTTTAACTGAAGGGGAAAGGCTTTTCAGATTGAAAGAAGCTCTTCATTCTCTCAATGGTATGTGAGTAACTACACTGCCTGGTAACACTCCCAGATAAACCCTGAAGGTTAAACTCAGAAATATAACACAATATAGAGCTTTAGGAAAACCAACCAGCCAAACAAAAGACCACATATAGTAAGATGATCAATCAACAGAGCTCTTATTAGTTAAGCAAAATTACCACACCCAAAGGCTCTCTCCTTTGTGAAGCCTTGTCCAGTGTCTCATCCTAGCCAGTAACAATTAATTGCTCTCTTCTCTGACTCTCACAGGAAGTCGCTTGTACTTCTATTTGTCACTTAGTTTTCCTTCCTCCTATCATAGAAGTTGATGATGACACACTTTTCCCTCCACCCATCCACATGATAGCATCTCACTGAGCATTTGCATGTCCCAGTGCTGTCCTGGGCACTGGGAGTTCAGAGATGAAGGTCTCACCCTCAAAGGGCTTGGAATTTTGGGGCAGCCAAGGATGGTGTGCCCAATGGGTGGGGCCACTATAATAATAATAATACATTTTTTTTACAATTTCATTGAACTAATGTAATATATATATATTTTACTGTACTTTAGATGACAGTTTACAGAACAAACTAGCTTCTCATTAAACAGTTAGTACACATATTGTTTTATGACATTGCTTAATAACCCCACAAAACACTCTCCCCTCTAGACCCTGGATTCCCCATTTCTAGCTTTCCTGTGCCCTACTGCCTTCTAGTCCTTGCCCCTGGGCTGGTGTGCCCCTCTAGTCTTGTTTTGCTTTATGGGCCCATCCAATCCTTGGATGAAGGGTGAACCCCAGGAGTAACCTCATCTCTGAGCTAGAATGGCATATAGGGGCCATACTCTCGGGGCTTCTCCAGTCTCTGTCAGGTCTGCAAGTCTGGTCTTTTTTTTTTTTTCTTTGTGAGTTAGAATTTTGTTCTACCCCTTTCTCCAGCTCTGTCCAGGACCCTCCATTGTGATCCCTGTCAGAGCAGTCAGTGGTGGCAGCCGGCCACCGTCTAGTTGTACTGAACTCAGTCAGGTGGAGGCCATAGTAGATGTGGTCCATTAGTCCTTTGGACTAATCTTTCCCCTGTATCTTTAGTCTTCTTCATTCTCGCTTGCTCCCAAAGGGGTGAGACCAGTGGAGTATCTTAGATGGGCGCTCACAGGCTTTTAAGACCCCTTGTGCTACTCGCCAAAGTAGAAGTTAGAATATTTTCTTTACAAACTATATTTTGCCAATTGAGCCAGGCGTTCCCTGAGACCATGGTCCCCACAGCCCTCAGCCCAGCAATTTGGTCCCTCAGGGAGTTTGGATGTGTCTACAGAGCTTCCATAACCTTGCCTTGTACAAGGTGTACTGGCTTCCCCAGTATTGCATACTGTCTTACCCTTCACAAAGTTACCACTTATCTAGTGCCTATTTAGTGTTTTTCCATCCCCACCCCTCTCTTCCCTCATAACCATCAAAGATTGTTTCTTTTTGTGTGTAAACATTTTCATGAGTTTTTATAGTAGTGGTCTCATACAATACTTGTCCTTTTGTGATTGACTTATTTCACTCAACATGATGCCTTCCACATTGATCCATGTTATGAGATGCTTCACAGATTTATCGTTCTCTATCACTTTTTTTTCTTATCACTGCATAGTATTCCATTGTGTGTATGCGCCATAGTTTGTTTATGCATTCATCTATCGGTGGGCATCTAGGTTGTTTCTATCTTTTTACTATCGTGAACAATGCTGCAATGAACATGGGTGTGCATATGTCTATTCGTATGATGACTCTTATTTCTCTAGGATATATTCCTAGGAGTGGGATTGCTGGATTATATGGTATTTCTATTTTTAGCTTTCTAAGGAAGCGCCAGAAACCCTGGTGGTATAGTGGCTAAGAGCTACAGCCGCTAACCAAAAGGTTGGCAGTTCGAATCCACAGATGCTCCTTGGAAACCCCGTGGGGCACTTCTACTCGGTCCTATAGGGTTGCTATGAGTCGGAATTAACTCAACGGCAGTGGGTATATGAAGTGCCATATCCTTTTCCAAAATGGCTCTATCATTTTGCATTCCCACCGGCAGTTCACAAGAGTACCAGTCTCTCTGCAGCCTCTCCAATATTTGTTATTTTCTGTTTTTTTTGACTCATGCCAGTAATGCCAGTCTGAGATGGTATCTCATTGTGGTTCTGATTTGCATTTCTATAATGGCTAGTGATCATGAGCATTGCCTCATGTGTCCGTTAACTGTTTGAATGTCTTCTTCGGTATTGTTTTTGTGATTTCCTTTTCATCGTTCTCTTTATTGGTGTATAGGAATCCAAATGATTTTTGTACGTTTATCTTGTATCCTGCTAATCTGCTGAATCTTTCTAATTAGTTCCAGTAGTTTTCTTGTGGAGCCTTTTGGGTTTTATATGTATATAGTATCATATCATCTGCAAATAGGAACAGTTTAACTTCTTCGTTATCAATTTGGATGCCTTTTATTTTTTTCTTTCCTGATTGCTCTAGCTAGGACTTCCAGCACAATATTAAATAGGAGTGGTGATGAAGGGCATCCTTGTCTTGTGAAGGAGAATGTTTCCAACCTCTCTCCATCAAGAACGATGTTGGCTGTTGGTTTTGTATAGATGCCTTTTATTATGTTGAGGAATATCCCTTCTATACCTATTTTATTGAGAATTTTATTCAGGAATGGGTGTTGGAGTTTGTCAAATGTCTTTCTGCATTGATCGAGATGATCATGTAATTCTTTTATTTATGTGGTGGGTCATGTTGATTGATTTTCTAATGTCGAATCATCCTTGCCAGCCTGATATGAATCCTACTTGGTCATGGTGTATTATTTTTTTTTTGGTATGATGCTGAATTCTATTGGCTAGAATTTTGTTGAGAGTTTTTGCATCTATATTCATGAGAGATAATGGTCTGTAACTTTCTTTTTTTGTGTGTCTTTGCCTTGTTTTGGTATCAGGGCTATACTGGCTTCATAGAATGAATTCGGAAATATCCCTTCCTTTTGTACGTTCTGAAATAGCTTGAGTAGTACTGGAGTAACCGCTTCTCTGAGTGGTAGAATTCTCCACTGAAGCCCTTTGGCCCAGGGCTTTTTTTTTGTTGTTGGGAGGCCTTTTTTTTTTTTTTTTTTTTCCTTTAATTACATTTTCAATCTCTTCTCTTGTTATGAGTCTGTTTGGATTTTCAACATTGTTTTGCATTAGTTTGGGTAGGTAGTGTGTCTCTAAAAGTTTGTCCATTTCCTCTAGGTTTTCAGATTTGTTGGTGTATAGTTTTTCATAATGCTCTGTTATGATCCTTTTTATTTCAGTTGGGCCTACTATAATGACCCTTATTTCAATCCTTATTTAGGTTATTTGCATCATCTCTTGTTTTTCTTTTGTCAGTTTGGCCAGTGGTTTGTCGACTTTGTTGATCTTTTCGAAGGACCAACTTTTGGTTTTGTTGATTCTTTCTATTGTTTTCTATTCTCCATTTCATTTATTTCTGCTCTGATATTTATTATATCCTCTCTTCTGGTGGCTGTGGGCTTCTTTTTTCTGTTCTCTTTCTATTTGTTCTAGTTGCGCAGCTACTGTTTTGATTTTGTTCCTTTCTTCTTTTTTGATGTGTGCATCTTTTTTTTTTTTATCTACTGCTATAAATTGACCGCTGAGCTTTGCCTTGCTGTGTCCCAAAAGTTTTGGTATGATGTGTTTTCATTCTTATTTGATTCTAGGATTTTTTTTTTTATTCCATCTCTGATTTCTTCTATTACCCAGTAGTTTTTCAGCAAGGTGTTGCTCAGTTTCCATGCAACTGATTTTTTTCCCGTTCTCTTCCTGTTAATTTCTGCTTTGATGATGTTGTGGCCAGAGAAGATACTTTGTATTATCTCAGTATTTTGGATTTCATTGAGGGTTGCTCTGTGGCCTAAGATGTGGTCAATTCTGGAGAATGTTCCAAGTGCATTGGAGAAGAATGTGCAGTTTGCAGCTGTTGGGTGGAGTGTTCCATATATGTCTATGATATCAAACCCATAGCCGTCGAGTCAATTCTGACTCATAGCCACCCTATAGGACAGAGTAGAACTGCCCCACAAGTTGGCTGATTATGTCCTCTACATCTTCTGTATCTTTGGTGAGTTTCTTTCTAGATGTTCTGTCCTTCACTGAGAGTGATGTGCTGAATTCTCCTACTGTTATTGTGGAACTGCCAATTTCTCTTTTCAGTGCGGTTAGAGTTTTTTTTTTTTTGTATCTTGGAGCCCTGTCATTGGGTGTGTAGGTGTTTATTATGGTTATGTCTTCATGATGGATTGTCCTTTAATCATTATATAGTGCTCTTCTTTGTCATTTATGGTAGATTTTGTCTTAAAGTCTATTTTATCTGAGATTAGTATTGTTACTCCTGGTCCTTTTTGGTCATTATTTGCTTTAAATATTTTTTTCCATCTTTTGATTTTTAATAAATTTGCATCTTTGTTTCTAAGGTGAGTTTCTTATAGACAGCATATTAATGGATCCTGTTTTTTCATCCATTCTATCACTCTCTGTCACTTTATGGGTGCTTTTAGGCCACTTCCATTCAGTATAATTACTGATGGGTGTGAATTTATTGCTGTCATTTTGTAGTGCTTTTTTTTTTTTTTTGTAGCGTTGAGAGGGACAAGAAACTGAGAAATGAAGAAAAACAAAAAAGGAGAAAAAATAATTAAATAAATAAGATAAAAATAACAACAACAACAAAAACAAAGACATGCCCCCAGGGATCCCACCAGCATGGCCATGCAGACTGGGGAAGTAACTCCGAAGCCACACAGTACAGCCCGGCTAGAAGGGGCAGAGATGGCACACAGTGCCAGGTATTCAGAGACAGGAAAAGAAGGTAGGTAGAGAGAGACAAGAAACTGAGAAATGAAGAAAACAAAAAGGAAAAAAGAAAACAAACAAGAACAAAAAAAATCCGCAGGCATCCCATCAATGTGGTGGTACAGACTGGAGAGGTGGCCCCCCAGCCAAGAGGTGCTTCACAGCCTGACAAGAAGAAGCAAAGATGACACATGGAGCCAGGCGTTCCCTGTGTGTGTGTGAATGCTAACCAAATAAAAATTTTTATGTTCTTTATTCTTATTTATTTTTAAAATTTCTTATGTTTATAAATTAACGAGAGATATGTGTGAAAATTTCCCAGCTCAACAATAGATTTTTCAATTTCTTTTTGTATTTATGTGCATTTCTGCTTGAGGTAATTTTAGGCTATATTCATAAGTGCATACAATTTAAAATTTAATTTTGTAAATATTACATATTTAATTTCTACAAATTCTGTTTTGTCCTTTCCCAAATCTATGCTATTCACTTGTGTTGCATGGTTATATCTACAGCTTCTACTTAGTTCTTCAAAATTTTATACATATTTATTTTACATTCTGTGTCTGATAATGCCAGTACCTGAAATTGTCGTGGTCTATTTTTGTTGTCGGATTGTTTTCCTGTTTCTTACATGCTGCAATTTGTTTGTTGGGCTTTTTGTGATTTTTTATTGTGAGCTGCTTATTTTCTTTGAAATTCTTGGTGGCCTCAGTTGAGTGTCAGCAGAAGATTTGCATTTCCTTCTGCCAGCTAAGGACAAAAGCAGCGAGGGGCACATTGTTTTAAATCCACCCACTCACTGCTCCCACCGACATTTTTTGTTTAATGTTTGTTTGCTTTTAACCAACACTTGGAACCAAGAATTTGAGCTTAAAATCTATATGAAGGTCAGCTTTTTAGCAAAATCTCAGGTAAATTGTTCTTGGGAATCTCAAGAAATTTGCTGTTAGAAATCTCAGTATTCCTAAATAGATTCTGTAACTATCATGAATCCTAAATTTTAGTTGCTATCCTCTGCAAACTGTGCAGCTGTCTAAGCAGAAGCTCAGTGCCTCCAGGATTCCACAGAATTCCGCAGGGTGGAAGCTGAATCTGACACTTGAAAACAGCCCCTTGTCTCATCTTTTACTTTATTTGAGACCTTACAGATAGCTTAGTGTTGTAGTGCCTAAGCAATACATTCTAAATCAACTGATCAATCATCCAAATAATCAATCAACATTATCTGTCGTGTTCTTTATTCCACTGGGGGGTTATTCAGAGTATCTAATATAGAATATTGCCAGAAACTAAAGTTACTTCTTTAGTCTATCTTTTATATATATACGGGCTGGATTTGACATTAATATTTAATTCTAAGATACAATTTAATAAGCACATAGTTAAAGTAAACATGAAGAATAGTCTCTTCCCATTTTTACTCTTTTGGTCAGTTACGGTACTTCCTCTCTTTGGTAACTTTCCACTGGTTGTACTTTGTTAATGATGTAAAATCATAATCTAATCTTCTGCACTGATTGCTGTAAAGGCTACCTTTTGTCCTTCACTGATGTATACAGGCATGAGTTTTTTCAAAGTTCCAATTCATTGGACCATATTCGTTTCCTTAAGAAAACTCATTCTCTTTCTTTCGTCTTGACATTTTATTAACTTAAGAGTGTGGAAATGCAATTATCACTGAGCATTTCACAATGCAACATCTCTCACTACAAAGGCAAGGAAGGGGAACTAAAAGTAAGCATATATTAGGATACTTATTTTTTTAGAGAAAAGAGAGTGTGTGTATGTATATATATATTATATATAGTTTTCTCCTCATGCACTTAATGGCATTATTAGAAACCTGCCAAAGACTGAAGGTAAAGATGATTTTTAGATTTGAGAATACACTGGGTTATTAGCCAAGAAACGGACTTGTGTTGGCTAGCCTGACAAAGGCAAGAATGAGGAACAGTTAATAAACATTTTCAAGTATATAAACGGATGTGCAATTCAGAAGAGACTCATTCATCATGATTTCTTTTGAAATGGAGCAACAAAAAGTGATTTTAAATAGAATTTATTTTGGATGAAAATATTTCAGTGTAGGTTCAGAAATGGCACACTGGCAATTCTTCTCTTGTGGTTTGAATATAGGGCATTGCATGGATTCAGTGTTCTTTTTAAATTATTTGTGTTGGTACAATTCATAGTCAGTTTTTAATTTTTCTTTCAGAGCAATAAAGGCATATATTAAAGTAAATGAATAGAAGTGAACTTACCTAGAAAATAAGAAAACTTCAGTTTCGCGATACTTTACTTCCAAGACTCCTTACAAAGCTCTGAAGAGGCCTTAGCAACGTGTTCACATGGTCATAATTCTTTTGTGAAATTTGCAAAAATATGCCATTCCAATGACAATATAATTGACAATTTATTGTCTATTTCATCTCAGATACTCCTTCACTTAGATACCCAGTTCTGTGGGAAGGTGTTTGGGTGGTCGCAGACATGACCTGGATTCAACACATTTCCAAGCAAACTACTTACAGATTTTCTTCAGTGAACATAAAAAGTTATTCTAAAATATTCATGGAAAAGAAAAGAAATTACCATAAGTGAGCTAAAATAATTGAAGAATATGTGTATGACTGTAAATTTGCCCTGAGGCAATATCTGTAAATTCATCATTATTATATTTTCCCAGGTAATGTATATATATATTTTAATGTCTTCTCTTTATTGCTCTTTTTACTGCTAATAATGCCTTTTGTCTTAAGGTCCATGTTTTCATATATTAATCCAAATTAAAATAGTCATATGGAGTTTATAAGATATGTTCCTAAAAATTAATGGTATGGAATGCTGGAAAATCAGAGAAAGAGAAAAAATATAACTGTAAGGTTCTGACTAAACACAGTCAGATGCTGAGTTACCTCTATTGAGATAAATGTGGCCAGGGCATGAGAGGAAGTGAACACATCAAAGAGTTCTGGTTCCAATGCAAAAAGAAATATCTGTACTTTCTTCTGACCCTTTGTAATGTATTGTTTGCACCATGTGGTGTGGTACTACACAAAAACTCAGCCTGTGAATAGGAACATGGTATGGCCTTCTTTATTTTCTCACTAATGAACCATGTGTTTGAGGGCAGGTCATGTAAAATAGTCAGGGTCATCGTCTCCTCTCCTCAACTCTAAAATGATAGGTTATGAATGTATTTCCAATCTAAGATGAGCATTGTGTTCCAAATATGCCTGCCAGATTTAAGGGCAATCCTGAGTCTATATGTGATTTTCCCCCAAAATGGCCTCTTTCTTATTAGGAAACACAAATAAATCAGTTTAAATAAGTAGGGAGTAATCACCTAACTATTGTCCTGGTGGCGATATGGTTAAAAGCCAAGACATGCTGTGGTTGTGAACCAAAAAGTTCAGCAGTTCAAATCTACCTGCTGCTCCTTGGAAACCCTATGGAGCAGTTCCACTCTGTCCTATTGGGCCACTATGAGTCACAATCAACTTGACGGCAGTGGATTTGGTTTTTTGGTTTAATCACCTGCAAACTACTACTTTATGAAATTATTACAATCAGGTGCATTACCAGTAGACTAGAATGAAAAAGAATTTTTAATTGAAGCAGTATAATTAATTACATCATTCTGCACTGTTGAAGTTAAAGCAATTAAAATTATATCCTGAAACTATGGTATTAGAGAAGATTATGAATTAATATAAAAACTTAATAAAGTATACATATACAATCAAATCACATCTTAGTCATATAAAATACTTGAAATGTAAATATAAACACTAATAATCTGTGAATTTATATAGAATACATAAGTATATAATAAAGTTACTGATCGTATACGTATATAGAATTGTATTCAAGAGTATATTTATTAAAACTAACACATATTCAATAAAAAAATCTGTCAGACAAGAACATAGAGCCTGTTGAAAGACTGAGTGATGTGCTTTTTTAATGCCGGCAGACTAGTCATCTCTTCCGGTTGAACTGAAAGAGATGAAGAAGCGACATGTAAGATGGTGTATACAGAGGTGACACAGTGTAAGAAATGACCTTCCTCACTCTGTGGGGCATCAGGGATCCTTAGTGAGGTGTGCGCCTGGGCTGGGGAGGTGACTGGCAAGGCAACAGCTGTTTGAGAATCTGTGGTTTTATGAAATTCTGGAAGACATTTTCAGCATAAGTCATGAGACAGGAGGTGTCTGTGGGGTGGCAAGGTGCCAGTGAAGAAGGGAGTTGAAGTCCAACCAAAAAGAAAGTTATTGTCCTCTTCCAAAATTTTAATATGCAATGCAAATGCATAGCAGTGGGATCCCAGAATGCTAAACGAAGACAAGTGGTCAGTTGTGGGTGGTGGATTTTTTAAATCTTTGTTGTCGTTGTTATTAAGGTCACATCCAAAAACCCGAAGCCCTTTGCCGTCAAGTTGATTCCGACTCATAGCGACCCTACAGGACAGAGTAGAACTGCCCCATAAAAAAAAAAAAAGGCTTCATAAAAAAAATATAGTCATCCTTTATTCATTCACTCTGTAAACAAATATTTGTTCAGCCTCTGCTATGTGTCAGGCTCTATTCTTGTCAGTTCTGAATGCTGGGAACAGAAAAATAAACAAAATAGACAAATTCCAATCCCAACAGAGCTTATACTCTTGTAGTAAGATGGGCAATAGATAAATCCATATATACAATGATATGTGACTATAGATATTAAGAAAAATATTAAAAGAGGGTGAATATTATCTTTGTTAGATTTGTCAGTGACCACATTTATTTCTGATGACATGACTTTTTGGCAAAGACGTGAATGAAGAAGTGAAGAAAGCATCTGCAAGAATGGAGAGTAGAAGTAGAAAGTTCAAAGGCAGATTGAACTTGGCTTGAGGGACAGCAGGAAGGCAAATGTGGTTGGAGCAGAGTGAGCAATCCAGAGAGCGAGGGGTGATGAGGTTGGAAAGACAACCAGGAGCTAGAAAATTTAGAGCCCACAAGTGGGCTCTACTTATCAGCTGAGAAACACTCACAGGAAGCTTGCAGCATCTCAAGTCCCACTCAAACTTGCTGATTTGTATGCACATTAAAATTTGGGAAACAATGATTGAACATCTATACACAAAGGCTAGCCTTTGGGAGTTTACCTAGGTGTACGACCATTAAGGTTTTTGTTTTAAATTGGAAGAGTGATCAATTTTTCTCATAGAAGAGAATGGTGTCGATGCTGTGTAGAGAACCGGCTGTAGAGTGCAATCATTTGGAGGCATTAAAAACAACAACAAACCAAACCCGTTGCCGTTGAGTCGATTCCAACTATAGCGACCCTATAGGACACAGTGGAACTGCCCCATAGTGTTCCGAGGAGGAGGAGTAGCTGGTGGATTCCAACTGCCGACCTTTTTTGGTTAGCAGCTGTAGCTCTTCACCACTGTGCCACCAGGGCTCCAGCTGCTCTATTTAGTTTGGTAGCTACATGGATGGAGTACGTTTTGAAAGAAGACCTTGTCAGAAATTGTTGATGAACTGAATGACAGCTGTGCAAACAATAATGGAATCAAGATTTACTCCAATGTTTTTGGTCTGAGCAACTGAGTGAATGGTGGTAAGTAAGGGACTTCTTAAGGATTTGCTTTTTCAGATTTATTTTGAAAGTTTTGTTAGGTTGACATTCAAGCAGGAATGTCCAGTAAGAGTTCAGTGGCGAAGTTGGTCAGCAACATCAGTCCATCAATAACCCATTTCACCTATCTCTCCTGGCTAATTACAGTTAACAACTGAACAAAATAGGAAACCCAAATACCTTGGACTTTGAAAAGTAAAAAAAAACCAAATAGATTGCGTGGGAGAGTGGTCTACAAGGAAATGGATGTTCCATTTGTTTGTTTCCCTTTTTTTTTGATTGGTAATGTAGAAAAAAAAATGTAGAAGATCCTCAAAAATGAGGAAAACTCTCATGAGATGCATTGACACAATGGCTGGAACAATGGGCTCAGACATACCAGTGATCATGAGGATGGCGCAGGACCAGGTAACGTTCCGTTGTGTTATACATAAGGTCGCCATGAGCTGGAGCTGTCTCCAAGGCAAATAACATGCATAGTTTTGGCAAATAATACACCTTATGCCACATAATTGTCTGGTTAATTTTACATTTTTTTTTTTTTGCAGTTGTTTCTTCCAAGTATTCACATATTCTCCGTGGTGTGGAGAAGGTTAAAATATCACTGGTACATATTAAATGGACCTTGCTTCACAAGATAATTAATGACAATTTGCAGGAAAGAAAGAAGCTACAACTTATGTACATGGACTCGGCCCTCTTTTCCCAATTGTGTGTTGAGATCCTTTCCGTAAAGGTTATTGGAATTATTCTTCCTAAAAAAACAAATATTGTTAAATGTTAAGAATACAACCTCCGAAGCCACCAATTCTTTTGTTTTCTGTATTCTCAGATTTGCACTGTCTTTGACTTTCAGTTTGAGCTCTGACAATCGGTAGGGCCAAGTCTGTGGCTATTAAGTTATACTTTTTTTAGAACAATTTTATGTCCAAAGCATTGATAGCAGAAGGTGGGGGGTAGGGAATCGAAAAAAAAAAAAAAAGCAAAAACAACAGAATGTAGAGGCTGATGGTGTTCTCTGCTAGACTTGCCTCACTTGTAAGAATCAATATTTGGTTAAAGGAAAGCCTAGCTGTGTAGACATATATATGAATATTTTTGAACGATGTGTATTATGCAATTCCCCTACTCTATTCCTATATCTGGAAACATTTCTGTTTATATGGAAACGCACAAATATTGCCCTAGAAATGTGTCGGGGAAGTTGCTTACAGGGCTAGGCATACGGTAATTATTTACTTGAGAATTAGGCACGTCATTGATACTGCATTTTGTTATTAATAGCATTTCATATTAGATTTCTTATCTTATACATTGATAATACACAGCAGTGATATTTTCACACTAATTCTGTGTTTTATAAACTCTTGAAAGATATATCCTGTGATGTAAACAGTTTAATCGACTATGCTTGAAAGTCATCATTAAAGCCCTGCATCTTTATTTAAAGACGATGAAAAAGTAAAACAAAGTTTTCGGGGTTCTTCTCTGTCTTTGCGACAGTGCCCTTTGTCATATCAACACCTCTAGTGCGTCCGCACTAGTGATATTTGTTCAGCATAAGAACGGTAGTATTAACATCATTAACGAACTGAAGATTGATTTATTAACGATGCCTAAACTTGGTCGGGGCGGGGTGGGGGCGTGGTGAGGGGTGCAAGAGAAAACACACACACGCTCAGACAAACACACATCTATATAACTGGTAAGCGCGCTGAAAAAGAAAATTCTACTACAGTGTTTCATATTTCTACACAAATTCCACCCCTAGCTGGTGCAACCGATTAATGTGCTTAGTAACACACTGAAAGGTTGAAGGTTTGAGCCCACCTGGAGGTGCCTTGGAAGAGAGGCTTGGCAATATGCTTCTGAAAAATCAACCACTGACAACCCTACAGAGCACAGTTCTACAGCGATAAGCATGGGGTTGCCGTGTATATATGTATCTATACACATATATATATATGCATATGTATACACACACACACATTACAATACGCAGTGCTTCTGAATAAAATTGTTGCCTGAATAAATGGCTTTTTTGTCCTTCCGTGGCAGGTAATATTGCATCAGCTCCTTTCCTCCCTTGATCTATAAAATCCCTTTGTAGTGTAAAAGGAAATTATCCTACAAATGCTCGTCCAGCTGAGACACATGCTCCTTTATTAGGTTTGGCTGCTCACTAGCTTCTGCTATACTTCCCAGAGAATGAACAATAAGGTGATATTTCATTATGCCAAGTTTAGGTATGGAGCCCTGGTGACGCAGTGGTTAAGTGATATGGCTGCTGACCAAAAAGTTGGCAGTTCAAATCTACCAGCTGCTCCTTGGAAACCCTATGAAGCACTTCTACTCTGTCCTGTAGGGTTGCTACGGGTCAGAATTGACCAGACAGCAACTGGTTTGGTTTGGTTTTTAAGATTAGATATGATGAAATACTGCATTCTCAATTCATGTAACTGCATTTCCTCCCTGAGGCGAAGAAAGCAAAGAGGGACTCTATGATCATAGCTTCAGAAGCTCCAGCCTTCCAGGAGGACTCATGTAGTGTTGAGATCAATCTTGACACCTAAAACATTAGTTTCTAGGAATTTCTTTTGGATATCTCCTTTTAAAGTGAAAAATATATATATATCTTTATATATTGTCACTCCCTGCATTTTCCAAGAATTTTAGTGTATTATAATGCACAGAAAGTGCCAAATCAAACATCAAACTCAAAATAACTAAATAAAAATTGGAATGTAAAAATGACAATATAAAAATATACAATTTCGAGACCTCGCAAATCATATAATTCACGCTAAAATCTGTAAATTACATTTGAAAAGTGGGGAGGTTAAAGGGATTTAAATGGAAGTAAAGTTCCTATGGAAGCCCTGGTGGTGTACTGGTTAAGTGCTATGGCTGCTAAACAAAGGGTTGGCAGTTCAAATCCACCAGGCGCTCCTTGGAAACTCTATGGGGCAGTTCTACTCTGTCCTACAGGGTCTCTATGAGTCGGAATCGACTTGATGGCACTAGATTTGGTTTGGTTTGGGTTTTAAAGTTCCTATACTTCACTCAAAGTGGTAAAATGTCACCAACAGCAGTCTATGATAAGCAGTGTTTAAGAACTTGGCGGCTAACCAAAAGTTTGGCAGCTCGAATCCACCAGCAGCTCTTTGCAAACTCTGTGGGACAGTTCTACTCTGCCCTGCAGGGTTGCCGTGAGTGGGAATCGACTCGATGGCAGTGGGTTTTTTTTTTTTTTTAATGTGATAATATGAACAGCAGCCACCAAGTAACTGCACAAATCAATATAACCCCCAAATTATAATTAAGTCAAAATGGAACCCTAAAAATGTTCAAATAAAAAAAAAAGAAAGGCAAGAAAAAAGAACCTGAGCTAAAAAAAAAAAAAAAAAAAAAACAAGCAGAAAGCAAATTCTAAAATGGTAGACATGAGTCCTAACATTCGGTTGCTGTTAGCTGCTGTCAAGTGGGCTCCTGAATCACAGTGACCCCACGTACAGTTGGATAGTACTCTTGTGATCCACAGTGTTTTGTTGGCTGATTTTCAGAAGTAGATTGCCAGGCCTTTCTTCCTAGTCTGTCTTAGTCTGGAAGCTCTGCTGAAGTCTGTTCAGTACCGTAGCAACCTGCAAGCCTCCACTGATGTGTGGTGGCTGTGCCTGGGGCTCCGGTATGGAAGGCGAGAACTCTACAACTGTACCGCCACTGCCCTCATAACATATCAATAAATAAGTTAAATATAAATAATCTAAGTACATAAAAAACTGACAGAGGGGATAAAAAAGCATGACTCGTTCAGATGCTTCCTACTAGAATCTCATTTCAAAGAAAGATACAGGCAGGTTGAAAGTAAGAAGACGGAAAATTATACATCATGAAGATATCAATAAAAAAGCAGAATTGGCTATATAAATGTCAGATAAAAGTAGACTTTGAGAAAAAAATCCTACTAGAGAGAAAGAAGGAAATGTAAATTAAAAATACAATGAGCTATACTACACACCTATTAGAATGACTAAAATCTCAAACTCTGACAACACCAAATTCTGGTGAGGTTATGGGGCCATAGAACACTCACTTATTGCCAGCGGGAATGCAAATGGACACAGTCACTTTGGGAGATGGTTTGGCAGATTCTCACGAAACTAAACACAGGCTTACAGTATGACCGAGCAGTCTTGTTCCTAGATATTTATCCAGATGAGGTAAGCACTTATGTCCATACACAAAACTTGCGCACAAATGCCAGTGGAAGCTTTATTCACGTTTGTCAAAAATTGAAAGAAAAAAAAAAAACCAAGGTGTCCTTCAACAGAAGAATGAATAAACAAACTGTGGTATATCTATAACATGGAATATTATTTTCAGAGACAAAAAGATGAGTTATCAAGCCATGAAACATGGAGGGACCTTCAAACACATTGCTAAGTGAAAGAAGCCAGTTTGAAAGGGCCATATACTATATAATTCTGACTATAAGATACGCTGGAAAAGAACAAAGCTAAAGACAAAAGACATAACCATAGCAAAAAATCTGTGATTTCTAGTGGTTCCGGTGAGGGAGGGCTGGATGAGTTGGGGAGCGCGGTGGCTGTTTAGGATGAAGAAACTGTTCTGTATGCTACCGTCATGGTGAATATGTGGCATTACACATTTGACCAAACCCGTAAATCTGTGAATACTATGAGCCTGTGTATACTATGGACTTTAGTTATAATGTGTCCGTTTGGGTTCGTCATTTGTAAGAGATGAATCACACTAAACAAGTTCAATCTAATTCAATTCCATTCACCTCCCTTCTGACACCATTGCAGATGCAGAAGCTCGTCCTCGCACCCTAACCTCCCGAGCTAGGTCAGATCTCACCACGTAAGGACACAGTCCTCCAGACCGCCAAGTCCGTCCAAGACTTCACATGGCAGCCACAGGACTGGGGTTCCGAGGCACCTCTCACTTTTGACCTGCTGACTACAAATTCAGAGGTCTCCTGCTACTCCCTCGGGATGCTGCCATGAGCATGGAAATTCCCCCAGGTTCCCCTCGTTTCTGACCTGCTGCCTACACATTCAGTGGTTTCCCACCACACTTCCAAGGCTGTAAATCTTCAGGAAGCTGACTGCCACATCTTTCTCACATGGAGCGGCTGGTGGTTTCAAACTACCAGCCTTTCCGTTAGCAGGGGAGCACTTTAACCACCATGAAACCAGGGCTCCTTAACTTTCAGGCAAGCCTCCTTAACCTCTTTATTAATTTGAATTATGTTTTTTAGTTTACTCTTGTGAATTCCCGAGTTAAATAATACTTTCTTTCACATTGTGTTGATGACACAGCTTGGCAGATAGGACAAAATCATCCAGTCTTTCTGCTCCTGCTCAACCCAACAAGAGGCAGAGCTCAGAAAATCCATTCAGCTCATTTAGAACACCTTGTCCACAATTGGCACTGTGGGATGGTGGCACACAAACGTACAAGATGCAGCCACAACTGTTGACAACTTATGTACTTGTTATAAGAAATGACATGTACATTTGCAGAAATTCAACAAATATTGCATACACCGTACCCTGAATTGAATGGGCGATGCATTAGGGAGTTGATAAAAGTAGAAAGCAAAGAAGAATTTCTTTGTAAAATAATTTCACTCAAAAAGCCACATTTCTTTATATAATAACTTTTGGTAAATTATACCTCGCGATACATTTCAACAAAGGAGGCAATACTCAGAAACTGATCATTGTCTCTGGTTTTCATTTAGTGGGACATTGTGAGAGGTTAATAGACACCCCCAGATCGTGTGGGCTATCCAGTAGTTCCAGAGGCTTTATTTTGTGTAACAGTGATTTCCTACATTCGTTTGCAGGTAGCATTAGTCTGAGTAATAACATTTTCATTCACATTGATTCAAGTTACAATGCTTTCCAGAGAGATAATGTAGAGAGAACATTTAACAGTAATTTAGGTGATGGAAAAAAGAGTTATGTAGTTAATTACGGTATGCTTCAATGGTGAAAAAAATGCTGACAAATTCAGTTGTAGCATACCTAATAAGGTTATTTGGAAAAAAAAAAATGTCTACCCAACAGATGTTATAATTCTTACATCTTTATAAGAAAGACCAGCTTGGATTTTTCATATACAGAAACTGGTTTTCCACAGTTGACTATTTTACTGTAGGACAATACATTTTCTTCTTGAATTATAATTGAAAAATTTTATTGACCTCAAATTCAAAACAAGGAAGCAAGTTACAAATATCAATGGACAGATATAAAATAGATTGGATTTCATTTGCAATCTAAGGATTTGAACTCATTTTGTTTATAAATAAAACTATTCCATATAGCTAACTCTTGTAATTAGTTGGCGGTAAGTTAGCCTTATCTCAGACTGCAATTCATGATTCTTAGATCTTCTTTAAAAGCCTCTATTTTACACTTGATTATATTTAATGGAAGGTAGGCCGGCATAAGAGATTAAGATTTTAGAATTTCAAGTGAAACCAGTAGGGTTTGGTTGCTTGTACTAACAGTTCATCATTATGTGAACTTTATATGCCTTAACGTTTATGATAAAGATTTCTAACTCACAGAATAATTACATGTATTCAAGTATATGATATATATAAAAGAATGTGGCACATCATACTATCACTGTAATAATTATTATTTGTGACCAACAAGGCATGAAGCAAAGTGCATCCAAAATGATTTATATCACCTACAGAGTATCTTTTCTTGAGAAGATCACTCATTCATCCTTCCATCACTCCAACATGAATGGGTTTTGTAAACATCTTGAAGAGCTTACAGTGAGCATGAGTAAACGTTGGGCTCTATACAGTGGCCCATTATAGCTGTTTCATAAATGTGGGGTCATACTGAGTTTCTTTTAAGGGTGGTGGTAAAATAGGGGAACAGATAAGGATGATGGAGGAAAAACATGATAAACATAACACTGAACTACTGAACTATACATGTGAACCCGTTACCATCAGAGTCACTTCCGGGTCAGCAACCCTATAGGACAGAGCAGAGCTGCCCCATAGGGTTTCCAAGGAGTGGCTGGTGGATTTGAACTGCCGACTTTTGGTTCACAGGCGAGCTCTTAACCACTGCACCAAAGATTGTTGAAGTGGTAAATGTTTTGTTACATATATGTTTAACACAAGTAAAAAAAAAAAAAACTTACCTTTGTAGACTGTGGCTCTGGTAACGTCTTTCTTCAGGTCTGAAATGCAGCCAAGTGTGTTTTCTCCTCTCTCTGGGAACCTCATGCCTTTAGCCTACGGTCAGTAAGTAATATTGATGCCACGGCAGCTACTTCTCATTCTTCACTCTTGCCCCCCAACCGTCCACGTTTATTTTATCTATTGGAATTCTTTGGAGCCTTGGTGGGGCAGTGGTTAAACGTTTGGCTGCTGATCAAAAGTTCGGCAGTTCGAATCCACCAGCTGCTCCTTAGAAACCCTGTGGGGTATTTTTACTTTGTCCTATAGGGTTGCATGAGTCAGAATCCGCTGGAAGGCAATGGTTTTTATTGGCATTATTAGACATGAGGAATTAAGGCACTTCAAACTTAGATATCTTGAGTACTGACAGGGCCACTAATACAAGCAAAAAATGATTAAAAATATCCGAAGAAAAGAAAGCATTATATGCTCTTCCATGCTGCAGCTTTCCCACTGTGAATGACTTCTTTATGTTATTCTTTATACTACATTATTACTGCAATAGTTGTTTGACAAGTGACCACTGATGAATACTGAGAGGTTCACATTTGGTCTCTTTATAACACCTGAATTAAATTCACACAGGCTATTAAACCTAGTGGTTTAGACATATGGCTGCTAACCAAAAGGCTGGCAGTTCGAATCCACTAGAGGCTCCTTGGAAACTTTATGGGGCAGTTCTACTCTGTTCTACAGGGTCACTATGAGTACAAATTGACTAGATGGCATGGGTTAGGTTAGGTTATTACAAAGAAACAAAGTACTTTTTAGAGAAACATTTATACATGTGTGTATGTATATGTAAACAAACTTTTTATTTAAATTATTAATTAAAGATATTATCATGTAAATTTTATGGTACTATATTACATGCTTTTGTCATTAAAATATTTATATTTAACCTTGTTTTTAGATGCAGAGTTTACAAATCCTAATACAAAATTCGTAAGCAGTCATTAATAACACTAAAGAAGATAGCTAATCAAGTGGACTTTTTTTCCATGACTGTGAATATCTCTATATAATCTTATTCATTCATAAGATTATATAGAGATATCTGAGGCTTAAAGAGCTAACCGAAGCAGACTAAAAAGAAGTTACACAATTAACCATTTACCATTTTGTCTTCCTCAAGATATTTACATTTTATTTATAACAAATAGTTTAGTCCACAAATTAAGTTCCAGAAAATATCCCAGTTCCCAATCCCTCCTCTTTCCTCTGTTAGGATTTTGCATAAACTTTAGAATAACACAATTTATCTGTGTCGAAATTAATTGCACATGTATTTATCTTTCCTGGTATAAAATGGAATGTTTATAAGTATGGGTGTCCTTTGATGTGTTATCCCAACTCTAAGTGCCTAGAAATTTATCCAGCATGTATAAGGGCTTGCTAAACATTTGTTGAGATTAATTGTTATTTATAAAAAAGAAATTCATATTATTTATAAGGATACAAAATTTTCTCAAAAACTGAAGTATACTCAAAGCCAGATATTATGAAATGGTTGAGAAAGGAAGACAGAGAGAGAGAAAGAAAGAACACAAATCAGGAGAAAGTGGATCACTGAGAGAGATTCTGTTTAAACACAACGGGCCTCTATTTATCCAGGAAAATTCAGTTTTGCAATTTCTATAATCCCTTGCCTGCCCCGACAGATAAGTTAATATTATTTTAATGGGAGTGCTGTTGAGATTTATGTGGGGACTTGTTTTGATTTAGCAATTAATACAGCTTTAAAATACACTCACATCTATAAGCATTTGTTTTTTTATTAATTTATTTTATTTTTATTTTTATTATTTTATTATTTGTATAAGCATTTATTTAGATGACATTGCTAAACTAATACAAATTATCTCAGGTATTAATTAAAAGAACTGCTAAGCAGATTTAGGAACAGAAGAGTACTATTAACCGAGTTAGAAGACTAGCAATGGCGGGGTCAGAGGACAAAGCTCCTGCCTGGCAGAGAAAGGTGTATCAAGTGTTTCCTGGGACAGAATATCTTAATTTTAATTATTATTAATGTATTGCTTATTCTGTTATTACATTTATTATTTATAATTATTTTAATTATGAAAATTAGCCTTTCTTTGGATTTGAATATTTTTCTGAGACTTTTTGTGATTGAGATTATGGAAATGCCCTGAGATTTTATCCAGAGCAAAGAATGACCTTCCTTCTGAGAAGGTATTTTGAATGGACACTGGGGGGCAGAAGAAAGATGTTTCCTGATTTCACTTTAAAAGTCCTTCCTGCCCAAAATAATAGTGACATTTATTTTTTTCTAATTAAATAATTTCAACTATGAAATTTCACACATATGTGAGGCAGTAAATATAATCTCAGTTATACTTAGGGTGGAGTTTTCCATCTATAGGATTGCAGGAATGGCTGGAGTTGTAGGTTCCACAATACCCAGAAAACAAAGAAGTGGCCCCTCAAAAACCTATCAGAATCTCTACTGTGAGCTCACTGAAGATGACCACTCTATTCTTGATTTGCCAAGTATGGGCATGTGGAATTATGGAGACGAATGCCAAGGTTAATGATTTTAGCATTTATAGAGAGGCCTTTTATGGTCCTGAATCTCTATGTCATCAAAGCCCCAAAGACCAACTGTTTCTTAGAGTATTAGGAGCAGGAGGAAGGAGAATATAGACCCTCTGATCCTCACATGGAGCACTGGTGGTGCAGTGGTTAAGAGCTTGGTTGCTGAATAAATAGTCAGCAGTTTGAATCTACCAGCAGCTTCTTGGAAACCCTATGGTGCGGTTGGAATCAACTCGACAGCAATGGGTTTTTTGTTGTTGTTTTTAGTTTGGATCCTCACAAAAATGTAATTTCATGAACTGAAACACTTCAGAGAGGACTTTTTTTTTTTTTTTTAAATCTCTATGCTCTAAGACATTTCTCTTGCCTTCTCACATAGCTGGGTCTGTGCAAACCTAAGAATCAACATATAAAAATAGCCCGTTTCCTGGAGCCAAGGGATTCCAGACTCAAACTTGCTTTGCCCAAAGAGAGAGAAAAGAAGAAAATACTTCTTGTTCTAAAAACGTCAGAGAAAAGAAACTGAGTAAACACACAACAGGAGAAACAGGATAATAAAAGTAATGCAGGAATATGTATAATAGAAACAAATAAAATGAAGCATCATTAAAACCAAAGAGAGTTCTTTGAATATGCATACCAGCAATTTTACTGCTTATTAAAATATTTTAAAAGTTTTGGTAAAGATTTCAGATAAGTGCACCCTTGACTGACGTCTTGATTACAATCTAAAGAAAGACTCTGAGCTAGCACTACCCATTGAGTCATTTCTGGATTCCTGACCCACAGAAACTAAGAGATAATAAATGTGTTTTTCTTTAAGCCAGTAAGTTTTGGAAAAATTTTAATGCAAAAATATATAAGTAATACAAATGGGAGCAGTAAAATAAATTATTTGTATATGCAATATATGTGATATATGAATATGTAAATATATGTATATATAATATATGTAAGAAATATATGTAGAGATTGGAAAAGACAGAGCAAAGACAGACAAAATGGTGGACAATTGCACACTACTGGGAATCCTGACCTAGCCAAATTGATACATATATATTTTGGGGATACCACTCAATACGTGACAATACCAAAGCACTCCTTGTTATAGGTCGAATTGCATCTCCTGAAATTGTTGGAGTCCTAGCCTCTATGAATGTGATTTTATTTAGGATCTTTGCACATGTAGCTAGTTGAGTCAACATGAGGTCATACTGGAGTGGGGATGCGGGGCTAATCTATTTAGGACTGTTGTTCTTATGTTGTTGTTGTTGCTGTTGAGAGGATTCCAACTCATGGTAACCTCAGGTATGCAGAGAAGAACTGCTCTGTGTGGTTTTCAAGACTGTGACCATCTGGAAACAAATCGTCAGATCTTGTTTCCTAGGTGCCTCTGGGTGGGTGTGAACCGCCAACCTTTTGGTCAGTGGTCCAGCGCTTAATCATTTGTGTCATCCAAGGAATCCATGGTGTCCCTACAGGAAAAGAAAAAGAGAGAGGGAGAGGAGAATGCCAAGTGAAGACAAATAGAGGCAGAGAGAAGACGACAGCTTAAAGAAGACAGAGATTGGATTGATGCTGCCACAAGCCAAGGAACACCTGGGACTGCAAGAAGCTGAAGGAGGCAGGGAAAAATTCCTTCTCTAGCGACTTCAGAGAGAGCACGGCTCTGCACAGTGATTAAGATCTCATCTGCTAACCAAAAGATCTGCAGTTCGAATCCACGAGCCACTCCTTGGAAATCCTATGGGGCAGTTACAGGCGGAATCGACTTGACAGCAATGGGTTTGGTTTTTGGTTTGAGTTTAAAATAGTGACGGGTTGGAGAAAAATGTTTTTACCAACATGAAAATGAATGAAAAATGGTACATTACATATGGTAGCTAAAATGAATAAGCCTAAATTATGTGAATCACCACAGCTAAATGTCAAATACACGCTGAGTGAAAATACCAAGTTGCAGAAAGATACTTGAATATATCATTTACTGAATAATCAGAAAATCAATCAAACACATATTATGGCTGTGTGAATATGCAATAAATGAATTTTTCAATATTCCTGTGAATAATAAAAAGAGTTCAAGATAAAAAGAAAATGAAAGAAGAGAATCTGAGATAGAAATACGGACATATTTATGTTTATTTCTTTAAAAATCTGCAGCATATATGGTAAAATAGAGCATTTGCCAAAGCGTGTTACGTTTGTCATAACATTATACTTCGTATACATGAAATATTTCAACATACAGCAAGGGTAAGAAATGGTTACTTAACCCAGACTGATTTCATTCAAGTGGCCATCCTGTAAAATCCCATGGAATCTTAGAGAAACTAGGCTACAACCTTGTGGAACATTAAATTGATGGATGAACACACTAATGTGCCGTTTTAACAAGCCTTAACCACAAGATTTAGGTGACGAGGCCAGGAAAGAGTCTGGTGCTTCTCCAACAACAAATGCTGAAGTGGTGAATTTCTGTCACACTGTACTGCTGGCCCTAATGTCCGTCACACTGTACTGCTGGCCCTAATGTCCGTCACACTGTACTGCTGGCCCTAATGTCCGTCACACTGTACTGCTGGCCCTAATGTCCGTCACACTGTACTGCTGGCCCTAATGTCCGTCACACTGTACTGCTGGCCCTAATGTCCGTCACACTGTACTGTTGGCCCTAATGTTGGCCACAGTTAAGCCGTGAGAAGGCTTTGGCATTCTCTGTCATGCCCTTTAAAAGCCCACCATCCAAGGTGAGAAGTCTGCTGTGCTAGACTGCTTTGAGCTACCCAGAGTGTGATGAGCCACAGGGTAATCAACACCTACCATGACAGCCAAATTCATTAATTTCCTGTGCTAAAAGCTGTTTCAGAAGGCCTGGGTGTTTGCCACTTGGTCATGGGCCTTTCCTTGCCCTATATAAAAATGCCCTGTAAGAAGGAGTAAATACGTATCAAGCTCATGCTCAAATCCTAAGGAACCACAAACGTGTTATACATCTGTGTTGACAGAAATTGCCTGTTTCTTTTCTTAAATGCCAAAGGCCTGAGATCACCGGTTTTTTACGTTTGGATTACTTCGCTTAGTAATCTTCTGTGATATGGATTTAAAACCCGATTTCATGGTCAAAAGTTTTCGCTGTAGAGTCATCTCCAACTCATAGTAACCTTATAGGACAGAGTGGAACGGCCGTACAAGGCTACACGTTTTTATGGAAGCAGCCTGCCACATCTTTTTCCCATGGAGAGGCTGGTGGGTTCGCACTGCCTACCTTTTGGTTAACAGCCAAGCACTTAACCACTGTGCCGCCAGGGCACCTTGATTTCATGGTCACGTATATAAAATACTCAAATACAGATTCTTAAAAAAATAGTCATGTTATTATTTTTTTTTAATGGAGCCTTGGTGGCTGTCAGCCAAATGGGTTGGCCGTTCAAATCCACCAACTGCTCCTTGGAAACCCTGCGGTGCAGTTCCACATTTATTTATATATATATATATATTTTTTTTTTTTGAAAGGGAAAGAGAGGTAAACCCAGGACTCATCCAATAAAACTGCAGTAAAAAGGAGCAATAAAAGTCCTATTTTCTAATTAAGTGATAATAGAATCTTTAGACTATTTTATGAGGCAATAACCAAGTTCCTGGGTGGATAAACTATGAGGAGGGCCAAGTTTTGTATCCTGAGAATGAAAGTAGATTATTACCTCATAAAATAGTTCCTCGGAACCATTACTGCTATAAAGTTTTGTGTGGGCAAATCTTTTGTTCTTTTCCAAAGGCCAAAGAAGAATGCAAATATGTAGTCTAAATGAATGTACAGACCTCCTCTCTCCCTAGAAGCTCTGTGCTATGGTGAGTGAGGAAACAGAAAGTCAACGAGGAAGGTGGAGTGATTGATAGCTGGTCTCAATCCTGTGAGTCACTGCTCTCCTAATACCTATTGTATTTTTAATTGGGGCGTAAAAGCCACAGGAACAGAAAGAACTAGTTGGTATTAGGAATTATTTTACTAGGGATTAGCAAAATGAGGGCTTAGTTTTGGGTTAAGATATCTTTAGTTGCATCCAGGCCGAGTTTGGCATTTTGTACCAAGACGTTATCTTTTAAAAAGACTAAGAAAAATGAAGCATCTTAAAAATACTATGCAAGGCTTGGAAGATAATACCTAATTATTTTAACTAATTAATAAATAGCACAAATATACATTGGAATTTCATGTTTTAGGAAACGGGACTAGAACGAATAATGTGAAGTTAGTAAATAATCATGTTTATAACGTGGGACAATAATATCCTCTCTCCTGATAGTGATGGTGAGCTGATCGGATTATAAACACGGACGTCTAGAATTTCATTACACAGGTTGCTGGTGGGGGAACACTGTGTCTGGACTTGAGGCAAGCACTTGAACTGATAAAGCTATTCCACTCGGGATACTTTATTTTTCATTATACATCCAATAGTAATGTGATTAAAAAAACAAAATTGCATTTAAATTATTGTGCTACTGTTCATGTTTTTCATTCCGGGGGGAGAATGCATCCCTGCTTTTTAAAGGATTTCATCAGCCACTCCAACAGACCTAAGAAATTAAATTATTTTTCAACACATTTATCATAAAAAAAAAAAATAATGGAACCTGATATACAGAAGGTTATGCTAAAGTAGCATTTTGTGACTCATCATAAATCCTGCTGACAGACAATAACACTCCACCAAGTGGTGTTGACTGATTACTTATTTAACCTGGGTAGTGCCAGTGAGAAAACCCATAACAAGAAAGGACGAACTCGTTTCTCAAATCACTCAGAAGCAGAAATTTTGAACATCTCTCCTTCTCCACAACATCCCTTGGGCATCCCCTCAAATATGGAAATGAGTGAATATATATCATTGTATTTTTTGTGAAAATGACTTATAAAAGCTTTACAAAATATTCAAGAAATGTAGGAAATACAAACATAAGAGCAAAATTTTACCAAAAATGTCATTATTTAGAGAACTATTTCAGGATCGATCTAAGCATGTTGGCAAATACACATGGCTAGAGCAAATAGCTCCTTGGAAACTCTATGGGGCAGTTCTACTCTGTCCTATAGGGTCTCTATGAGTCGGGATCAACTAGATGGTAATGGGGTTATACTCAAGAAAAACAAAACAAAATAAAAAACACAATGGCAACAAAAGCCCTTCTTGAGAGATAAGTCTGTACACTGAGATTACACATGGCAAATGCCATCACAAAGGCCTGAGACAATGACTTACAACTGTGATGCAGATAGTTCTCTAGTTGGTCACCAAGATGTTTGACAACTGTCACTATTCTGCTTGCTGTACCTGCTTACTCCTGCCCCTCTGTCCCTTTTCTGCACAGAGGCTGGACCTCTGTTGGGATACACTCTTTATGTTTCTTCTGTGTTGTGTCTGGAGTCTTTTGTTCATTCATCACTAGGATGAAATTAACCTCGGATTTCTAAAAATTCATGCAGCTCTTTTCTTTAACTGAGATACAGATCTATCTGTCTATCTCAAACCATTTGTGACTGTCTTTCATTTCTAAACTTTATTTTAGTAGGAAGTATAAGAAAGGAAAAGGTACGTTCATAGTTCCATTAGCTACCCAGAACTGAAAACAATTATAAAGCTTGTAATAAGAATTTCATCTGATTATACTTAGGCTGAGTGAGAAAATAAAAGGCCAAAATGGAAAATCAACTGTGAGGCTGGAGAGTCACCGCAGAAAATTGCAAAGAGCCCTGACTTAGGGGAGGAACTGTCTGGGTTCAGTTCAGTTTCTTCTTAGAATAGCTATGAGACCACCATGTGGCCTCAGGTAATTCAATTTATTTTAAATTCGATTTCTTTCAAAGTTAACATTTTGTTGTCAAATAAAGTTAATTCTGCTTAATTTGGAAATCTTATAAAGGCTGTTTGTATTTCTTTAAGTTGATGCGTTCGTTAGAGCTGCTTAAATTTACAAATTGGACCGTTCAAGCCAGGTTTTAGAAGGCTTCTTCGACATACAGAATCTGGTTTTGATTATTCTTGCCAAATACTGTAGGAAAATGCCTTATTTATCTTTTAAATCTGTGTTTAGCAATGTCATGATTTCCTGTTTTAATTTTCTCTTTTTTTTTAGTAAAAATTAGTTTCTGTTTTGTTTTATTAAACATTTCACTTTTATTCTTTGTCCTTTTACAGCCTTAAAAACTCTGCTCAGACACGGCATGGAAGTCTCAAAGTATTTAACAATAAGTTATTTGAGAGAAGACCTCTCAGACATTATTTACATTTTCTGTTACACGATCAGAAAATAATCGTTTTCTTCTCTAGACTCTTATTGTACTATTTTATTTAAGTGCTATCCAAAGCATCTCACCTATTTCTCCCTTTAAATTGTCCAGCTTTAGTCTTCTTTATTCCCACAGTTGCTATTTGTCGCCATCTTTTTCTGCCATTTTAATACCCACTTTTCATGCCTGCTGTAATTTTTATATCTTTTCTTTCCCTGTTCTGTTAGCTGTATTTCATACTTTATTCCTCTTTTGTCCTTTTACCCTTTCTTTTCTTCTCACCTGATGTCAGTCTATGTAAACTTCTCTCAATCATTTTTTTCTTTAACCTTTTTGGTGCAATATTTGTTTCCATGAGGTTTCTTTCTACAATGAAAAACAAATCTGCAATGACAACATGTTTGATTTTATCCTTTCAATAGAAAATCTTTATAACTTGTTGAAACATACCTTAGATTTTTTTTTTTTTTTTTTATCTCTTAAAGAGGATTCTAGCTTATTTTATATTCTTCTGGTTCAAAAATTTGGTTCCCATACAAATACATCTGTCAAATTTCCAGGTCTTGGATAAAATATGTGTCAGTGCGCAGAAAATAAAAAGTAATAAAACAATCCTCGTTTTTCTTACTAATCAACCCTGTCAATTCCTTGTTCTTTCTTTCCTTTATGGACGCAAATAGCTATTATGGTGTGTGTGTGTATGTATATAACGTGTGTGTGTATAATGTGTGTATGTGTATAACGTGTGAGTGTATAATGTGTGTGTGTATAACGTGTGTGTGTATACCGTGTGTGTGTACACCATATGTGTGTATAATGTGTGTGTGTATAACGTGTGTGTACAATGTGTGTGTGTATAATGTGTGTGTATGTGTATAACGTGTGTGTCTGTACAATTTAAAATGCACCTGATTCTACATGCACATGAAATAAATAATTCAGACTTGCATTATTAGAATTGAAATCAGTATGGCATAGAAGTTATTTTTTGTTCTTTCTCCACAAGGTGTATTTGAAATACTGATTTAATACCATCAGCTCACAGCTCTATGCCATATATATAGACCCGTCCTAAAAGCCACAGTTGTATTCTAGCCTGCAAATCTGTGTGAAAGGAGAAAGGGACTCACATTTTATGTCTGTTTCTTGATAAAAGATCTACATCTACTTTATCGTAGAACACAAAATGAAATAGTATTCATATAGTAAGGACTCACTCACAGCACACAGCTATGAGTGCAAACCTGCAGAATGTCAGCCTTCCCAAAGTTTATTGAGCAGCAGTATTTTATACTTTTATTACAATGGTTTATCTTAGCAGTTGCACATACACAAATCTAGTCTTTCTGAATTTATCAACTTTTTTAAGAGTTTTTTTTATGTAAAAAAGTAACTTAGAGGTTATGCAGAAAAAACTTTGTCACGATTATGAGTATCAGACCTGAGTATTGTCCCTCTCTGCTTGTTTCCACTGACTTCTCCTTGAGGTAAAGTGAATTCCACCCCAGCTTTAGGCTCTGACCCCTGATCTCATTGCATCTACTGTTTTGTCAATGGCTGGTGAGTAGGATGTCTAAGTCATCTAGCGCTGCTATAACAGAAATACCATAAGTGGATGGCTTTAACAAAAAATTTATTTTCCTGTAGTCTAGAAGGCTAGAAGCCCGAATTCAGGATGCCAGCTCTAGGGGAAGGCTTTCTCTCTCTGCCGGCTCTGGGGGAAGGTCCTTGTCATCAATCTTCCTCTGGTCTAGAAGCTTCTCAGTGCAGGAACTTCGGGTCCAAAAGACGTGCTCTGCTCCTGGCACTGCTTTCTTGATGCTATGAGGTCCCATGTCTATTTGCTCGCTTCTCTATTTTATATCTCAAAAGAGATTGACTTAAGACAGAACCTAATCTTGCAGATGGGTTCCTCCCTCATTAACATAACTGTCTCTAATTCTGCCTCATTAACATCATAGAAGTAGGATTTACAACACATAGGAAAATCATATCAGATGACAAAATGGTGGACAATCACAATACTGGGAATCATGGCCTAGCCATGTTGACACATATTTTAGGGAGACACAATTCTATCCATAACACATATGGTAAGATTTATTTTGTGTGATATACACTCCTATAAAACCAAAACCAAACCCAGTGCCGTCGAGTCAGTTCCGACTCATAGCGACCCTACAGGATAGAGTAGAACTGCCCCATAGAGTTTCCAAGGAGTGCCTGGTAGATTTGAACTGCTGACCCTTTGGTTAGCAGCCACAGTACTTAACCACTACGCCACCAGGGTTTCCATACACTCCTACAGATTTGAACAAATCAATAAAGTTATGTATCCACCCCTACAGTTATGTGAAGGAACAGTTGTATTAACTCAAGATTTCCTTTGTAGCCTATTAGTCCCACCACTTTCACCAAGCCTTGGTAACCACTGATCTGCTTACTATCTCTATAATTTTGCCCTTCCAAGAATGTCATATAAATGGGCATCATACTTGGTAAAGCAGAGTGTCAGAGAAAAAGAGGAAGGCCCTGGACAAGAGGGATTGACACAGTGGCTGCAACAATGGGCTCAAACATAGCAATGATTGTGAGGATGGCACAGGATGGGGTAGTGTTTCCTTCTGTTGTACATAGGGTTGCTGAGTCAGAAATGACTCATCGGCACCTAAAAACAACGACCATAGTTTGCTTATTCGTTCTCCTGTCGAAGGGCACCTGTGCCATTTGCAGTTTTTGACAATTATGAATAAAACTACAATAAACATGTTTATTTTTTTGTGTGTGTATGTGTTTGAACATAAGTTTTCATTTCTCTTGTGTGGATACCTAGGGTGAAGAATATGCAATCTTGTGATACATTTTGTTTAACTTTATTAGAAACTGCCAAAGCGTTTTCCAACATGACTGGACCGTTTTGCATTCTCACCAGCAGCACGTGAAAGTCCGCATAGTTCTGCATCCTACGCTGCTCTTATTATTGTCTGGATTTTTGTTTGTTTGTATTTTAGTGCTTTTTTGGCGAGTTTGTTTTCCAGTTTTAGCTTTTTTAGTTCCTTTGCCTTTCCATATACTTTTTAGAATCAGCTTGTTTATATCTACAGAAAAGACTTCTGGAATTTAATTAGGATTATGTTGATTATATAAATAAAATGGAACGCATTGATATCTGCTAAATTGGAATTGACTCCACGGTAACTACGAACTACAATGGAATGAATTGTGTCCTCCAAAATAATATGTTGAAGTACTAACCCTGTACCTGAAGATGTGATCCTGTTTAGAAATAGGTGTGTGTGTGTGCGTGTGTGTGTGCGTGTTAGCCTTTTTATGACCCATAGAACATAAAGTATGCCACCCAGTTTTTATGCCTCTGGAGTTCTTTGGGAGTAGTACACTTTTCGTAGTGAAAGTGTTTGCTGCCCACCAGTGGGGAGTTGTGTAAAGGTGAAAGGTGAAAGAAATGTTCGTTGAAGCAAAATAGCCGGGGTATTAGGCAAAACCAGAGATGCCCCATGTACCCAATGGCAAGGTGCCTCTCAATAAAGCCTGCTACCTAAGACCGGTGGGCCAGACAAGTGCCCACAAATCATGCATTTTCACATAATATTTCCCAAAGCCCATATTAACAATCTAAAATTTAAACACAGTCAATGACTTAGGACGTATTCCACTACTGAAAACACGTATCAACAAAAAATGCAAAGCAGAAAATAATTGGCTCTTTAAATGGTCAGTGACAACATTAAGGTTAATGAGTAGGGTATGTTCTAAACTTAATGAATGGTGTCTTATAAACCTGAGTAGGGACACAGAGAGACCCACACAGGGGAGATGCAGGGGAACGGCAGGGGCAGAAATACCTAAAGTCTCAAAGGAATGCTAAGAATTCACCAGAAAGAAACAAAGAAAGGCTTGCAGAATAATCAGCAATAAATTTTTGTTCTTTAAAACCATCACTTTTTGATATTTTGTTATGGCAGACCTAGAAAATTAAGAAAACATCATAATATTTTGTCTTGCAATCCATGAATAAGGCCCATTTCACCATTTTATTTAGGTCCTCTTTATTTCTTCATCAGTGTTTTGGAGTTTTCTGCATACAGATCCTGCACATACTTGGTTAAATTTTTCCTAAGTATTTTTTTTGGGAGCCCTTGTGGTGGAATGGTTAAGAGCTCAGTTGCTAACCAAAAAGGCTGGCAGTCTGAATCCACTAGCCGCTCCTTGGAAACCCTAAAAAGCAGTTCTACTCTGCCCCATAGGGTTGCTATGAGTTGGAATGGACTTGAGAGCAATGGGTTGGGTTGGATACTGAAATGATACTTAAAAAAAAAATTATAATTCCCAATTTTTATTGATTGTATATAGAAATGCCATTGATTGGGACTTTATATCCTTTTATATTCGGTGACCATGCTAATAGGGCATCACAACATATATATTTCAAATACCATACATACATATACACGAGTAAGCCCTTGCTGGCTATCAAACTAAGAATGACTGGATGATTTATATTTTTCCATTATTCTTTCATGCTACTTTTTTTTTCTCTTCTGGCACCTCAAAAACAGAAGAATAAAAGTAGACCCTGAAGGTTTAAAAATTATTTTTTTGGAAAAAAAAAAAAACTTGAAAATGTGCCATCACTCCCTTTACAAATACAGAAGTGAGAGATCTGCGATAAAGGGCAAAGGCGTGAACAGGAGAGAGAGGGAGTGAATAGAAAAGTAGTTCTGGCTGCGTGCCTGCAAAAGAAAGAAACGACATGGTTTGCACAGGGTTGGGGTTAGGGTCTGCTCAATAGATGCTATGGTTTGGAAAGCCAGCATAAATACTTATGGTAGCTTCAGGACAGGGAGTATCAATAGAGGTTCATTTACTTGATTTGTTAATAACAATTGGTGACTTCCTTTTAGGGGTAGCACTGGGCAAAATGCAATCAATATATTAAATGAGCCAAAATAATATTGCCAATGCAAACAGGGTACCCAGGTTTTGGTAATAAGGCAAACAATGATCTGCAGCTAAGATTCCAAAACATTTCCTTGGTATTAAACAAGGAATTGTGATATGGAGAGGAAGACCATTTGAAATGGACCTGACTTTGAACTGATTCACTCAGAGTTCAGCCTTAATGAATTGGTAGAGTACATGATAGGACTTGAGGGTTTTCTGGAAAGTTTCTGTGAACAAAAATCTTTAGCAGCGAGTGAAAAATAAGAATTAGATTTAATATGGAAATTTTAACAAAAAAAAAGAATATTCAGTCTGATTAGGTTATAAACAAACATATTAAAAACAGTCATACTCACCACGAGGTTTGGTTTTCCAGTCTGATTCATTAACATGATGCTTTAAAAAGAAGAGTCAATAAACTTAAAATTAATTGATATGTGTTTATTTAAGTGCCATTTTTTTGTGATAACCAATATTATTAACTTTATTACATTATATTTTACAATGAAATGTATCAGTAGTAAGCATTGTTTTCATATATACATTCTAATATAACCACCACCAAAATAAAGAAAAGGATATTTCCATCATTCCAAAATTTCCCTCATGTCCCTTTCTCCTGATCCCTAGGCAACTCTGCTTTTTGATACTATATATTAGCTTTGCCTTTTCTGGAATGTCATACAAACGGAATCATCTAGTACATTTTCCTTTCTGTCTTGCTTCTTTTATTAGTATAAGATTTTGTAATTAATTTATTTTGATGTATTTTTCAGTGGTCTGTTTATTTTTATTGACAAACAGTAATCCATTGTACGGTAATCATATGCATATGTCTCCTTCTAAGATATATTGCATTTTACCCTCAGTGCCTAAAATGTGCCAACCCTGGTAGGGTAGTAGTTAAGAGCTACAGCTGCTAGCCAAAAGGTTGGCAGTTCGAATCCAACATGTGCTCCTAGGAAACCCCATGGGGCAATTCTTCTCTGTCCTTTAGATGTGCTATGAGTCGGAATCTACTGGACGGCAATGGAGTATACTCTTCACATGGAGCCCTGGTGGCAGTGTGATTAAAAACATGGCTGCTATCCAAAAGTTCGGCAGTTCCAGTTCACCAGCTGCTCCTCGGAAACCCTATGGGACAATTCTATCCTGTCCTATAGGGTCTCTATGAGTCAAAATTGACTAGATAGCAACGAGTTTGGTTTGGTTTTATACTCTGCATCTTGACCTTTAGTATAAAATACATAATTTAATTTTGAACCTAAATACTTACTATAGAGTTTGGAGAAGACGTCACAGCAACTCATGCCCTCATGTCCCCCACAGCGATGCCAGAAGAAAACTAAAAATCATATAAACTTGCACTCAGAACTCTGAATAGCAACTGAACTGTTGGATAACCACAGGAAACACCAAGTCAAGAAAAAGATAGGATATACATGAGGGGAAAGAAGACTTTCACAGACTGTCCTCACACAACCTTCCAGCCAGGCTCAGGGTGGCCATTTTCAGACGTGGCTGAAGGGACCCCTGAGCAAGAAGCACAGGGCAGGTGCAAGTGAAGAATACAGACCAAGATGGAGAGGTTGAGAAAACAGCCCTGGAACAGAGTGGCAAGGTGGGCAGGTCGTGTACTGGGACTGGCCTGACTGGGAAAGAATGGTGCATGGGCCTGGAGTAGAACTGGGCCTTGGGAGCCCCAGGGAAGTGCTACCTGGGAAGAACGGTGTGGACAGAACTGTACGAATACTCAGCAAGGAGCAGGAAGGCTGGAACAAGCACCTCAGAGAAAAAGCACAGAGAAAGTGCAACGATG